>NC_079374.1:4290211-4655211 GCF_021018895.1 Seriola aureovittata | reverse complement strand
CTCTGATTGGCTAATGACCGTTGCCTTCGCTGGTTTGATTGGTTGAGTTAAGGCACGAGGTTGTTGGCCCAATCCCAATGTTCAACCCCACAGACTCACAGACTTCGAGACGAGTTTCCGGTGAGTCCGTGAGGACGAGGTTCTGTCCGACTGTCAAACAATTAAAGGCTCTCAGACATTTTGAGTCTTTAATGGACACTTTCCGTAAATCCGCATTTCTGCATTTCTGCAGACTTTGCCTGAGGGAATTACCCAAAGTTCATAGCGTTGTGACATTAAACACGGGGTTGCCATGGTTATCAGGGGACGCCCGGAAGCGTAAAAAAACGGCTAACAACGACCATAAAACGCAATAAATAATAAGATAAAAGAAGAACGGTTAACAAACAAGCATGAAAGCAACGAACCCTAATGTTAGCATTGCAAAAAAAAATACAGTCTATGACAGAATGAACACAGAGGTCATTGTGATTCAGAGCCTGAACTGTGGAGTTATTTGTCCTATGATCACATGATGATGAATTTCAAATATCCAAATTGGAACAGATTATTTATTCTGTTTAGAAACAGGGAGCGAAGGGAGGGAATAGAAATGTACAATCAAAAGTCCCCCAACCCACAATTAAATAGAAATACTATCATCAATGTAACTGATATAAGTGCTGTCCCATTCCTCTTTATACCATTTCGAGCCCTTGCAGCCTCTCATACTCATACACTCACCAGGTGATGTCAGTTAAGTCTAGGAGGGTTCAGGGCTTTGGACTTAGTGGGGACATTGGGATTGGGCCTATAAAAATATTATGCTCTCGCCATGCGTCCTGCGGCCATGCATACAGTATATTCAACAGTAAAGTTCCCATCGGAAACATTCCCCTACAGTGGTCATGGTACTGACAGCATACAGATTCTGAAGAGAAAATGAGAATATTATCAAATTTAATGATACAGAAAATGAATATAAACTTCTGAAATTCACCAGCTTTGCGTGAGCAGCCTATCAAAACACAATAAAGCCATTCATGTTTACCTCTTATAATTTTTCCTGTTTGTTTGTTTACAAGGAACCCAAAAAGTACTTTGGCTGAGTTCAGGGAAAAATCATGGTTTTTGTTAAATATAGATAAACATGTTGTGTCTTAAGTCACTGTGAGCTTTTTCTGTATTAAACAAGATCATATTCTTACTTTGAGAGTCTAAACATAACCATAAAAAGGTTTAATAATGTTGGAGTCACTACTAAGTGGACACTGTACTGTGCAATTGGTATCAGTGTATTTACAAACTGCCAAATACATAAATGAACAACATATTGATATACCGGTATTAAAGATAACTGTGATATATAAAAAATGAAATACTGATTTTGTTAATAATATATAAATATATATATATGTATATACTCTATATATATATATGATCATATCGAGATGGCAGATGGATCTTTTGTTTGTTAGTTCATCTGGTTGCCTTATCACTAAATGTTAAGTGTAATTGTTCCTTTTGTACAGTTATGGTTACAGTCTCTCCACCTCCCTACTCTCATACTTTAATTTAATTAATAGAATTAAAGAAACAAAACACATAATAATCAGAGTTAAAGATGAATTCGACTGATAGAATTAGTATTATCATTGTATTATTATAGTATTATTATTATCTTTTATAGATATTGTGATAGTATTGTTATCATGAATTCCTCTGGCCATGACAATCGTGTAGTGAAAACCTTGTATCATGGTTCTCACTAATCCTCATTATGTTAATAGAAAACTTATAGAAACCATATTTACTGTTGCAAATCAACTGCACATAAATATAATTTAAAGGATAGGTTTGAGTCTTGATGTTTGTGAATGTGCTGTATAGCCACCACAACCAGACAGTGTATGCTGAGCCAGTTTTGAACAAGAAGAAGTGGAGGAACATCATCTGTCTGCTTTGTTGTTGTTGTGTACATTGTATATGATATATTGCTGTTTGTAGAAGCTACAGTGGTGTTAGCAGCAGAGAGATGTGCTGGCAGACTACTGAGCAAACATATGCTGCTTTGTTTTTTTTGTTGTAATGTACTGAAATAAAGTCACTGTAGGTTATCCTTTGTCCCAGCATGCACCTGTATCTCTAGCTGCAGCATTTGAACAAAAAATGTGAAGTTAAGTGTTTCTTCTGAGGGCAATGAAAATGAGTTGTTAACATGAAGATTTATGCCATTATTAAAATGGATAATCATAGAATAAAAAAATAATAGAAAAGTACAATTCTGTGTATAAAATAGAGATGTTGGCCTGAGCATAGAAGAAAGCTGTTGACAGACGTCCACAGACGTCCATCTATCAGACGTGATATTCTTATATTTCTTGTCAGGCAAAAAGTGGTGCTAGTATTGGCCATCAGACATGAACGTGCAAGCCTTTGTTTCTCTATTTCTCTACATCCTATAAATATTAGGGGAAAGAAATGCAGCTGAATTGGTAAATTACGGCACCAGGAGTCACAAAAATGACTAAACCTGGACCTAAATTACCTTTTCTGCTGTCAAGTTCATATAAAAATAGGTGCACTTAGCAGAGCTAGAGTCTGTTGAGGAGCACAAGCAGTACTGTACTTGCAGCAAGAACACCCCACCCAGTGCCTTACATCTCAGCAGAGGAGACTATCACAGCATTTGGCACATTTATTTTAGGACTGTGGGTCTGTAGCAGTGAAAGAACAGGAAATGAATCTGATATGACAGAAACAGTAATTTCCAAGAAACACATCTGAAACACATACCTGTTTTTTAATCAAGTGTCTCATCTCTATTTTGGATTTTATTTGAGGAATATGTTCAGACTTTTGATCCACAGGAAGATGATAGCGGCAGTTGAATAATAGATGCATACTTACAGTGTAAAATGGGTGACATGAGGCACTGTGACATGACTGTAGGGAAGGATAGTGCACAGTAGCGGCTTATAGCTGCTGATGTCAGTGCCTGGCGCCGCTGTGGAAGAGTGCAGAGGTGCACACCGTGGGCACATTCACATGCCTGAGTGACACCGCTATCCATCATCCGGTTTATCAGAGTCCAAGTCCAAGTGGCAACGCTGTGAGTGTCCTACAGCTGTCCATTATGTAAAGAAATGGCCCCTCCGTCCTGATAGTGGGGGCCGACAACAAAAGAAGCACAGGAGCTTGTGACCTTTAAAAACAGGCAAACTTCAGAGAACAGATGAACTCTCGCTGGAGTTCATCCAAATTCAGTAAAAAGGCATTTCACATCAATCTCCCACCGGGTTTGTGATGCCCTTTAATCAGGGAAACATGAAAAATAATAACTTTTATAGTCGCTCTATCCCTTGCTTGTATTCCGTAAATTCTGTTTATATATATATATATATATGTGCATATATTTTAAATGAAATAATAAAAATGTAACATGTGATCAAACAGAGATAAATTCAGAGACCTGTTGTGATGTTGTCTCTAATAACGTCTTAATGAATATAAAGCTGTTTCTGTTTCAGCCCAGTAAAGATATGAAGAGCTGAAGTAAATGGTAAAAGCGCTGCACTTTAATTCCAGGTTAACTTTACTTTATTAGTTGTTTTTTTTAGCGTTGGTGTTATTTACTTAAACAAAGGTTATTTCTCCTCCAGTGTTACACACAAAAGCTCAAGTTTGACCTAAAAATGTCACAAATTCATTAAAATAAATTCATGAAAATAATGTGCATAAGACATTTAAGTCACTTGTAAGTTCAATAAGAGCCAGAGAAAGCAGTCTGCAATCATATTTTATTGTGATTTGGGTTTAATAACAGTGATGTGAAGAATAAAACTGACACTGGGTTGAAACCAAACACTATATTGGGAGCTTTTCTACTTGTGATTACTAAAGTTATCCGAGCATTGTGCTGGTGCTTTATTGAGCCAAATTGTGTCAAATATGACCGAGTGATTTTTTGAGTGGGCACTTAGCAGACAAAGCGCTCTGCAATTTACACCCACCACCCCCCACCCCCCCCACATTTTATACATTTTTGCTATTAGCCAACGTTAGCAATAACAGGTGTTTACTTACCAGTCTTGCAAACAGCTTCAGCCATCATTGTGTTTACAATACGAGGTTATAATACGCCCTAGGAGCAGTGCTACTACTTCAGGGCAAACTGGACGCTACAGTGACTCAGTATCGGAAAGTGGTGAGACAGTCCAACCGAGCCGGGGCTAGCTTGTTAGCATGCTAACTTCAGTACAAGAAAAGAAGTGACAGAAATAAAGGCAAAAAAAGGGTTGCATTCCACTGCAGAAGACAATTTATGCTGAACATTACTTCTAGACTCATAACTGAACAGCTGTTAATGCTAATGTTTGCTATGCCGCAAAACTTACAAATAGCTCTTTCAAGGTCAGGGGACTTTCGTTGTCATGGTTGCAATAACAAGCACGCAGTTAAGATTGTAATCATGAATTTCCCTTCGGGGATAAATAAAGTATATATCTATCTATCTATCTATCTATCTATCTATCTATCTATCTATCTATGGATAAAATAAATAACAGTAACTATCAGTTTCAAACTAACACCTTTCTTTAAGTCTCCTATTCAGCATCCATTTAGCAGTATACAAACATTTAACAAATGGTTTCAAACACTGTGATGTGTTTGTACAAAGACATTTAAAGTGCTAATTAATGCACAGTATTTGTCAACAATTATAGCTGATGAAGACACATTTTATATTATTATAACAGAGTTTTACTATATCGTCGTTCATAGTTTACAGACCAGAGACCAGCCAGAGGAAGAGTTACAGTTGTTAAAAAATACATTAATAAACATTTACTGTATATCTGCTCACCACTGCATTATAGCATGCCATAAACCATCTATTAAACGTTTATATAGTGTCTATAAATGCTAATGAGGGTACTTTCAGTAAAGTGTTGCCAAATGCTGATATAAAATGACAGGCAAGATATGAAAAGTCCATGAAATATCTTCTATATCTTGAAAATATAATAGATCTGATATAACAGATGCCTAAATGACTTTGTCAGTGTCAGTATTGTCCATTATCACTGAAAGACTGTCGGCAAGATCTTTTGATTTGATGCACTGTGTTGAAGAAGATGAGTTTTATTTCATTCAGCTGTCTTTTGTAGACACAATGATGTTTAATTTTGTTGAATAATAGAGATTTTACATACAACACTACTCCAGACATGCTCTTTGAATTTTGAAAATTTGAACACAGTTTTGGGGTCAATAGTAAAACAATAAGTTATTTCACTTGTATAGTTTGATTCACTTTTAAATGGCAGGTGTGACCTTGATGATTTGATGTTCAATGTTCATTTTTCAGTCTTTAATGTTCTTTTTAGATTCTTTATGTCATTTTGTGGACTGTTCAAAACTTGTTTTCAAACACAACACCACTGTTGAGCGTCCTGTTTGTTGTTTAGGTATTTGTGTCACTGTTTCTCCATAACCTCCTTTTTTTTCAGAGGGTGCAGTATGACTGATTGATGATCAGGGCAGATTGCATCCATCATGTCTGGACAGGGAAGAGTTTGTTTCCCCTGAGCCGGTGATTGAACATGGTGGGGAGGCAAATGTAAAATGAGTCCAGACTCAGTGAAGCCTAAGCAGCTCTTGCAATTCACATGTTTAAAGATAAAGGGGATGTGTCTTATTATGAAGATTGAAGATGAAAAATTATAAATGAATAACATTGAGAAATAAATAATTAAACACATAAATGCAAAATAAATACATTTTGGTGATTAAAAATGCTATTATGAAGAAATGTATAAATACAGAAATAAATACAGAAATAAATCTTGAAAATGCTATTATGTACAAATAAATACATAAATAAATTTGTAAATATATAATAAATGCAAAATAAATATATTTTGTTAATGAAAAATGCTATTATGTAGAAATAAAAATGCAGACATAAATAAATAAATGAAGAAATGTTGAAATACAGAAACATACATGAATAAATCTTGAAATGCATAAATGTATAATGAAAAAATAAATGCAGAAATAAATAAATGTAAAAATACAGATTTATTTATGTATTCATTTGTAATTATTTCATTGTTTGTCCATATCTTACTGGTCTGTTGTACTTTATTCTGAGTTCAACTCTTATGCATTTCCTGTGTTTATGTATCAGTGGTTGAGATGAGGTGTGTATGAACTTGTGATGTGTTACTGCAAGAAAATACATAACAGACACAGCTACACTAAATCATTTTTATTATTTCACGAGTGACTTATGAAGCAATAAAGCAAACAGGCCACCTGCACACAATGTGCAGAGCCACAGTCCTCTGGTCTGTGCTGAAATCTTTATAACAACCTTTACAGAAGCGCCTAAAAGATGATCATGTCTTAATGGTTGGGCTTCTCCATTTAGAGCATCCTTAGCATGCTTTAAGCAGAGCCACTGCAGCAAGATAATAGTGGCTGTAATTACACAATTAATCAATTGTATTGCTTTGTAGATGCACCACATAATGAAGACAAGCCAATTTAGCATGTGCCAAGATGAATTGCCTGACTTTCTACATCAAGGGTGTTCCGAAATCAGTTTTAATACTTCAAGTGCTCTCTTAAGCATCGTCATTTGAGTCACAATTGCAAAGAATTGATCAGTGTGTTATTTAGCTGCAGTGGATATGACAAAGGGGCCGCTGGCTTTAATCATGTGCTTCGAGCAGTGTTTGTCACAGGCGCTCTTGTTTGCGAGAATGAACTGCCACACATCACTCCCCGCTCTTTTTTTAGTATCAGAAAAGCGACATACTGTGCTCTGCCAAGAGCCAGCCTGCATTAGTCAGTGCTGCTCGCCGCTTAACATGATTCACACACAAAGCGCAACAGATGGATGCAGCTTAATTTAGAAAAGTTGTTGAATTGACAGTTGCCCTTTATTTTCTTGTTTGCTTGAGATAATCTAGTGTCTGCCTCCTGTGCTCTTCTGAAGACTTTCAGATCAGCCAGTTCAGTTCTGTTTGAACGAGCAGATCTCTGCCCTGACTTACTCTCACACTGTACTGTAGCTGCACTGCTCACTTCAGTCCTTAGCCTCTCCTGTACATGACGAACATCCTTTACTGCAATCACCCTGCTTCTTCCTAAGGATGCGGCTTCTTTCTACAATTGCTGCATCCCATTTTTACTTCATTTCCTCCCTTTTCTGATTTCATGTTCATGGAAAATCCACTGCTGCCCCAGGTCACTCTGTCACTCTGTGACTCTATAACCCCCCCACATTTCCTGTTGGCACTTGGCAAATGCAACATTAAATCTGAAAAAAAATGTTCTGCACATTCACAAAAAAAGGGTTGCCTCAAATCATAATAATAAATCCACCCCAAAATAATTAAGAAAACTGTTTCCTAAGATATAAATGATAAAGATAAAGATAATTACAGTATATTTAGTAAAAGTCTTATGGATTATATAACCATGGATGTTTTCAGCACAGGGCTCTATTTTAAAGATCCAAAGCACATGGTCTAAAGTGCATGACGCAAGTACGTTTAAGTCTTTAATTCTTTGTCACTTCTGCTATTTTAATGATGGAAAAAACAGTCGCTGTGCCAGGCGCATGGTTCAAACGGGTTGAACTTTATCTCTTAATTAATCATGAAAGTGTTTTGGGCATAACATGCAATAAACCAATCAGAGTGCCATCTCTGGCACAGCTCTACAGTGAAGTAACAGCACAAATCACAACGTTAGACTTGTCATGTTACATTATGCAAAGTGTAAATAAATATTAGGTTCATTATGAAACTGTGGTGGGACAAACTCAGTCTAGGTGATGAATGGCAGAGTGTACATGTGCATTGAGTGCCCATCGATGTAGGTGAATATTTCTCTCTTGATAATGCATTCTGAAAATAACTGTGAAATACTGCAACACTGACCCCATCACACACTGAAGCGAGCAAAGACACAGTCACTTTGAGCCAGGTGTAAGATAGACCCCATGTCTTTTGGAGGTGCCACTTATAATCAATGGCAACTTCAAAATAAACGGTTAATGGGGAGAACTAAGGTCTCTGGATCTGTTTCTCCTTAAACTGTTCCCGATCCACCATTCCATGGCCCTTCACCTCTCTGCAGTCAATAATTGTTCAGTTTAAAGGAAAGATGTCACCTCTCTCATGTCCTGTTGAGCCAATGACAGGTGAAAAGAATCCCTCCAAACTCCTGAGATAGCATTTACTCAACCTACGTCCTCCTTTTCAAACAAATCAATGTCTCATATGTGACCTGAAGTAACTGAACATCCTGGGGAAAACTGTCGGGAACCCTTGAGCAGGAACCGTCTTATGAATATGGCTCAGACAGGGAGAATAGAGGAAATGCAATTCTTCTTAAGTATTTCATAAGTATTACGCTTCAGACAGTTATTTAGTGGTCCATTGACCCCGAACTGATGTTCACGGAGGAAGTTCACGGCACCGGGGTGAAAGAACTGTCAGGAGGGAGTGCATTTGTTCCACATAGTCTCTCCTAAAGAACTTTCACTGCACCACCTGCACAACAAAATGTCCTAATTGTCCTTAGTGGCAGTGTTTCATAACCATTGTTGTATAATCCTGTTCACAGATATGTCTCTTCTTTTTTTTTCGTATTATTATTATTCACAGCAGCAGCTAGTTATACTAAAAAACTCGTAACAGCCTGTGTTATGCAGGTTCACACTTAACAAGAGAAAACTCAAAGTTCAGTTCACAAAGGTTAAAATGAACAATTTCTCATTCATTACTTCCATTTTACTACTATAAAGTCACAGACAGAGATCACTTTTAAAAGATGAGAAAATCCAAGGTGAGTATATGTTTTATGTGTCTATGCTGTGAGTTTGACTCAAGAGGAGGAACTTTGCAGCTGTAGGTTCATGGTCTGACCCTTCCTTAATGATTTTTTGTGATCATCATTCACTCTCAGATATTTCAAAAGACAGGTTGGATGCTTCGACTCGATGTAGCTGTTTATTCAGACCTAGCAGTGAGATTTTTTCCTTTTGAACCTGAACTGATTTATTCATAAAACTTCTTCAACTGTTCATACAAACTGAGCAGTTTGTATTGCCAGCACTAGACACCACACCGGACTCACGCTGGGCGCTGTAAACCTTAGCGTGCAGCTGTAAAACCAAAACACAGTTCTTCTTCTTCTTCTGGTGTTTTTTTGGTGGTTGGCAAACAGCTTTTTGGTTCACTACCGCCACCTTCTGGTGTGCGAACATGTGAAGATATTAACATTTATCAGTTCCAAACAGATAAGTTTAGGATACGGATATGTAACAGTGCAAATGAGCAGGTAACAGCATATAGATTATAGAAATACCAGAGAGCAAATCATTGAAAAAAGTGTTCCTTCATGCAGTCATCATGTGTTCAATATAGGGAATAAAGGACTTATTGTGTACGCTCCAGCTGGCCCTTGGGGCCCTGAATCGACGGCCAGCAGCTCAAACTCTGAGTGTAGCAGGTGTGAGGTGTCTGCAACTGTGTGTTTAGCCTTCCTATGTACACGACTGTCAAATACACTGCAAAGTTGTTCTTGTGACCTTCCCTGCAATGTGAACAATTGACGAGAGCTGCTTTTTGCTCTTTAAACTCAAGTCATCAAACCAAGCTGTTCTGTTAACTGGCTCCTGTTTATCATTCCAAGTCTGTGTCGGCTAAAGCTCCTCAGCTTCCTGATTCAAAACAATCGCTGGTTATCTTTATTAATTAAAGATGCTCTCATTAAAAGTTAGGGTCTGGGTATAGGTTCCTCTTGGTTTTGTTTGTATTATGAGCTCTTTATGTTTATTTGTGGATGTGCAAATGTTCACTAATTTGCACCAAACTGAGAAAGTCTCTGTTCATCTGAATATGTAAGAAAACACAACCTGAATAAAAATGAATAAACTCCCACACACCGTCCCGATTCCTGCCGGTATATTTCTTAATAATTACTTAGTCAATTAAAAAGTAAAGTAAGTGAGGTAGTGTGTGCTGTTGACAGATTTAAAATCACCTTGAGAGCTCTAAGCTTTGAAGGGCAAGAGACCTGGTGGAGTCTAAAATAGAGGGCGGTATCGTATTAACTCTGCGACACCACCGGGGCTCAAATGGTTTTTTTCATACCCCTCAGCCTAACGCTAGAAAACCACTGTTGAGTTCAGTGACCTAATTCAATGTGACATTTGTGACAAGAGGTGCTCACTTGATAACCCCAAGTGACATATCAGTAGCAGAGCTGAACATATACTGAACAATATTCAATCCTGCACTGTTTATATGAGGCAGCTGTTGACTGATGCTGCCTGTCTGATGAGCCTATGACATTTGAACTGGGGCTCTGGGTAAGTGGATGGAGGATGGTTAAATTCCCACAGGGGTTGTAGTCAGTCCTAAGATGTTTTTATACATCATTCTACCTACTTAGTCATGGCAGTTGATGAAACTACATATTCAGGTTTGTAGATTATTACATACTATCACGTAACAATACTTAGTAGTAGTCTTTGATATATTCTTAGAAACTATACACTGTGTACTTCCTCTGGATTGAAGCTGCAGCCTCTTCCTCTTTGCATTTATGCTCTGTTAACTCCAGTTATCATTTTAGGCCATAATAAATCACACCAGGATCTCTGCACCACTGATTATCAAGGGGAATTATTCAAGGACTAAATTACAATACTTATGGTTAGGTGGACAGCAATGCAGTTTTCAATGTGCTATTATTCAAATAAGAAGGTGACACCATATATCACTGCTCGAATCACACGGAGAATCAAGCAGATAATCAGACATGCATTAGGAATATAATCCGCAATATTCCACAATAGTACACAGGTAGTATTTTGAGAGAATATGCAACAATATCACCTTGATCTAAGAATACATCAGGCTATAGGATGATACATAATATCAACCCTTTAAGACCAGATGCAGCATACCCATGTTTCTGCCTTGAGGACCGGGTGTCACTTACATGTGTAGTATAAGATTGTGTCGTTTTTGAGACATGTGATCCATGAAATCATTTTCATATGATGAAATTCCTGTCAGGAAGGCATAATCCATTGTGGGAAATGTATTTCATTTGTGTTTTTGGTGGTTTTAGCCCGTTAAAAAGTTTTTAAAGTTGCGGTTCAGACACTGGCTAACGACCTGAGCGAAGGTACCGATTAGGTCGGGTTAAATGGTATAAGAAAAACATCCAGACGTACTATGAGATGGATATATTGATTCCATCTTTATGCGTTAGTAACAATAAGTTCTTGAGCCACAAAGTTTATGGAGTCATTTCAGAATTGGTTGACGTTGTGACACCTGTGGTTATCGGTGGTAAATTTTATTATGACTTAAATTTTGGATTAGCCAGGAGTTTAGCAGTAAAGCACTGCCAAGATGGCGACAGCGGAGCAGCTCACTCTGAGCAGCTCACTCTGAGCCTTAAAACCATTGTTGTAAAACATTGTTATGTTTCGGCACTGGCAGCACTGGGCTAAGGTAAAGGAAAGATTGTGGTCTGGTTTAATGCAGAAATGTATATGTTTCATTGTTCGGCTTATTTAC
Source organism: Seriola aureovittata (assembly GCF_021018895.1). NCBI lineage: Eukaryota > Metazoa > Chordata > Actinopteri > Carangiformes > Carangidae > Seriola > Seriola aureovittata. Next base: position 4,643,617 of record NC_079374.1, on the reverse strand, counting down.
CTAAACCATGTAGTTTTTGCGCCTTAGAGAAACCAAGCTGTGGATTTATTGTTGACACCATGAGGACAAAAGGTCCAGCACACATATGGTGATGGAGGTTGGAGGACTTTGTCTCCACAGTTGGAGTATTTAATTACCCTCTACTTCTAATCAAAGTGAACGTAATTATACAGCGCTGTAACAACTGCAGTATGAACCCACAGCATGGGTGCGTCTAAATCATGTGGTTCTGAGGATGAGCTGCCCCTCTGCATTTGGAAAAGCTAATTTCAAATTTACACCTTGAGATTCACTCGCTTGAGAGCATGGATTTGGGTTTAGGTAATGGAATAAATTTGTAATTGGAAAAAATGTTGAGAAAAAAAATCTTACCTCATTATAACAAATTATTTTCTACTGGTTTTAAGGACATGGTTTTATATTTAGAGTTGAACATGACTTAAGAACATAGAGATAAGTTTTTGCCTTTGTGGGCAAGGTGTTAAAATTTAATTAGACATTGGAGCTGCTATTGAGCCTAGTGTTTTTCCGTCAAGCTGCGTTCAGTAGCTGTATTTTCAGGTCAATATCTTTTTCTTTCTTTTTTTTTTTTTTTACAGGCTGATGGATCTCACCAGTGAAGTGAAACAATCCTACTGTGATGAGTTCTGTGATTGCTGATGTGGCCGGTACATCCGCTGCAGCTGGATTCACACTTCTCACGGAGTCTATTTTAAGAATATTGAATGGGCAATTACTCAGGACTGTATAGGTATTGGTTCAGTAATAGCAATGAGTCAGGACGCATGTAATATACTCAAGACACACTTCACTCTTCGTTACTGACTTCCTCTTAAAGCAACAGCACAGTACTGCACTTGTAGGAAAATGTGTCGTCTGTGAAGATCTGACTATTTGCAGAAATGTAAAACAAATATCTATAGGGTAAAAAAGCAAATAGCTAGCAGCATGCTGAATTCAGTAAATCCATGGCAACATTGTGCTCCCTGTTTACATCCCCCAAAGCATCACAAGAACTGTAGTTCCAAAGTTATTATCCCAAATAGAAGTAAGACAAAGAATAATAACAGTAAATTAATCAACATTTCATTGTTGAACAATTAATTTTTTCTGACATTTTACTGTGGCTTACAATGTCTCATCACCACTGACCACAATTACCAGAATTGTAAATAAATTCTCCACTGATATGGTTTCAATTCATGTCTTTTTTTATTATAGATCAGGTCTAGGTTCTATATTACAGTTTTTCTCAGTCGCTTTGGTACATTTCTCGAATCATCCTCGAAATTTGCAAAACAGTAAGTGAATTTCTCAAAACAATTCGTACAAATAGCAAAACACCATGGATTACCTGCAAAAGCCAGTCTCTTGCTCAAAATCCTTAGTTCATCTCTCAAAAGTAAATATCTGTGTCAATGAACATGTCACTGCCATCAGATGACAAGTCCTTGTGTTATTGTGTACGGATAAGACAGTCAAATTGCTTAGTCGTGTTGTCAATATAACAGTTTACTCTGGAGGGATGTTCTGATGTAAACTATGGCTAAAGTTTTGATGACACTTATTGTAAATTGTAAGTTACACCTTAGTGTATTGATTGCAAGAGACTGGACAAGATTCACATTTACGCTTTTACTGTTTGTACTGTAATTTGTTGACAGACCATGTCATTGCGATACAGAAAGGCCTCGTCTGCCTCTTCCTCTGTTTTGCCTCCCAACTCCTCCTCCACGCAGCCTCACTCCTCTTCCTCTTCTTCTTCTCTCTGGCTGTTGACCCCGTCCAATTCCTTGTCCTTCCATTGTCAAACATTGTAACATTGTGTTGTGCTCCGGCTATATATATATATATATATATATATATATACTGTATATATATACTTGCCAGTTGGTTCATGAGATGCACCTTTGAGCTATTTCAGAAAACTGGTTGATCATTTGTTGATCAAATGCTTCACACATTTCCCTTCGTTAGAGAAAGTCAAGATTCACCTGGGAGCAATTTACCAATTCAGGACAGATTTAGAAAAATAAGTCTAATGGAAATGTATAGAGATATGTTTGACATATTATGACAACTTGTTCAATCATTTTGCATGTAAAGACTTATGGGATGAACTAATGCCTAAATGTTGTGGGGGGTGAGACTATTCACAGAGACCCATTATAATACATTTTGATCAACATGACATAAGCAACTGATAATGTAGGAAACAGCAGAGAATTGTACATAATCATTTGCATGGATGAACCAAAGCATTTGCAACTTGTTCAAAGAAATGAGAAACTGCTTTCTTGATGTGCACAAGTGACACAATGATGTGAAGATTGAACAAGTAGTTTTGAGAATTTCAATTCTGATCTGAGAAACGAACCAAAGCGACTGAGAAAAACTGTAATACTGTGAAAGTATCAAAGAGTCAGTCCAGAGAGAAATGCACACCGCCTGTATTCAGAAACTGAACCTTAAAACAAGCTGTCGGGACTTCAGTAACTTTATGATGTCACAACAAAGCAGTCATCGCTCTCAACCATGCATACCATCCAACCTTGCAGGATTTGGTTTCTCTCAGTGTTTACATGAAATCTGCTACATTTTTATTGGATCACTCAGAAAACAGTCATCCAATAAGAAGAGAGGTTCAGAGCCTCCTCTCTTCTGATTGGCTCACTGACCTGTTGTTACTAGAGCTCAAGAGAGAAGCCTGATAGAGGAGATGTAAAACTACATTGAGATGGTTTTTGGTTCTTAAAACCACAAATATATCTTCTTATCATCGACATTTCAAATAAAACACTGGAAAAGTGTAAAATGTGGAACATTTACTAGTTCCAAAAGCACACAATACAAAATATACTGGCTGGTCTATTAAGTATCTTAGTAATCTTGTCTGTAATGTCAAAAATGATAAATTATAGACTCTACCTACATAGAGTTTAAATTCATAAATATAATTTAGCTAATGATTAAAAAAAATTACAATAAAACAATTATAATAAACTAAGAAGTAAATTTAACAGTAGCAGAAGGTTGAGCTGGAATAAAAGCTGAAATGTGACTTGACTTCCCTTAACCCTATGACATAACATGAGATAAGCAAGTCCCAACATTTGATATTTAAATTTATACAGCGTTAATTATGCCGAGGCATTTACATAGACACAGGACAGAGGCTAGACTAACTGTTTTCCTCTTTTGGTTTTTCCTCCCTCTCCAGAGACTGAATGCACTGAAATGTATTCAGCATACAGATGAACTCTCCAACAGCAGCAGCAGATAGCAGACGGTCTGCTAAGGTAGTCAGGAATTAGGCAGAGCCAAGATCTCTCAGGTCCCTTTACCCTTTCTCCATGTTCTTAAGTGATAACAGCAACAGACAATGTTCACGCCTCATTTCATTTCATTATCATGTCCCATTCGCCTCATCGCCTTAGTTCCCGGACTAGTCTTTTATCTCAGCATGCGGGCAATCACTCATCGACAGCATACATAATGGAAGTAAGGGGGGGATTGTCTAATCAAAGGTTTGTGGAACCAATCTACCATGCTCTAGAAAGAGTTCTCCAGAGAGAATGCACTCACAAATTACTGTAAGTCTGCATAATGCTGTGCGAGTGACTGCAATTTCAGTTATAGTATGGACCATATGAGATTGTTTATTAGCAAGCTGAGCGCGATGCATCCAATTCCTGTTGTGTACAGCTTGTTATTTTATGGATGCACCAATGACACATAGGATATGCCTGAGCACTGCACTGTGTTTTTTCTCGGTGGAGAAAAGAAAAAGACAAAGATTCAGTGGGCAGTGTGACCTGTGAAGGTCAGCTTTTACTCAGCCCCTCATTCCTCTTCATTTGGAGGATTCATAGAGGAATCACCTGATCAGATGGATCATGGGAAGGTGAACAGCCCATTCCTTCAATTTATATTTTATCCAAACGAATCAGCCTGTGAACTTGCAGTCCTTGACTTCAGCCCATCTGGAAATTGCAAAAATGATTTATTTTTTGTTTTATTATGTGGGCGACATTTTTGTTAGTCGACACAGACTGTGGGGTCCAAAAAGTCTGAGACAACCTTCCTGCAAATGGTGGCAGAGCTGATTAGATGTTTTTGCCATCACTCATTTTGACAATTGTTGCGTTGAAACCTAATTTAAATCTGTGGATGTATTGTGTTTTCATTGCTAGAAAACTGAGCTGAGAAATTCCTCTTAAGAGAACTGTGAAATTGATCTGGCACCCACTGAAAGGCATGGGAAGAGACCGCTGATTAAAGGAGACATCCCATCCCTTCGCCTGACCAGTGTCAACCTCAAAGCTCTGAACTAATAGCCATCACTGCCACTTTTCTTACAAAGAGTGGCTTTGTTCACGATGTTTTGGGGGTTTTTTTACCTTTGTGAGTCACACTCGACAACAAATTAAACTTTGTATACAACTCGGAGAAGCTTGTTCCGTGATTATGATTCAGTGGCTGCGTCGTCCAAATCGATCAAGAGCGCAACATTATCGGCCTGCAGGATTGATGGAAGTTATGAATTATTAGGTAGTGAGGAAAGTAATATTGGAGGACTGAGGATTGAAGACCTGCAGCAGAAATGACCAATGACTGCAGTGCTGTGGTATAAAACAGACATTCATATGATTTATAAAGTGAAGGGAGGCCCCTGGAGAAAGGCCAAGGCTTATGCAATTAGACCGGACTAGCCAAGCCCAACCTTTTCACAACACTTGGCTACTGTTGAGTCCTTCAGTCAGAGAGAAATTTGCTCCACTTTACTTTGATGGATCATTTTTCAGACGCTGTCACGTCTGCATCAGAGCATGCAGCCTCGACCTAACTGTGCTGCTAAAACTAATAACCTCTCTCCTTGTGATTACATTCATATACTATTAATTTCTTTTGCCAAATTCATATTGAGGGAGATATAATTGCTGCCTGGACACTCCACGGTCTGTCCACTCACATATGCTCTACATGCTTGCACTGCACAAGGGGCAGATGATGTGCACACAGAGGACAAGACTTTGACACCAGAGACCAGGGTTTGTTATGTGGGTTTAGAAAAAACAATAAAATAAGTTGTCATTCAAGGTATTGCTGATATGCTCATCATGAACGTTTTAGAGATCATTTTCCAGGATATTTCCAGTGATGATCGAGCTCATACGACAGACAGGAATCATGCCATACACCAACATGTTCGTATGTGTGGAAGTCTGATTTAAAATAAATGCAGTCTATACTTGGCTATACTTAGCTATCTACAGCTGTCTAGCATCTCTTACATGCTTAATTAATTATGAAATTATGACAAATTGATCTTAATAACTATTATCATCATTAATAATTTGACACCTTAATATAACAGCTAAATGTAAATTCAAAGCTGAATGAACTAAGATTTACTGCTACTGGGTCTTATCAGTTAATTGCACTTTCACGCCTTTACCTGTAACAGGAAGTGAAGTCTTTAACGAGGAAAATCACACCCAATGTGAGCTACCTCCAACAGTTAAACATGTTATGTCATATTATGGTCTGTTTTACCTGAACCACGCAGCATTGAGTTTGAAAGATGTTAGCAAAGTGAAATGTGCCGTTAGCGAGTATTTAGCTGTCGTGCTACCATTCATTGTATTGACCCCGGCTTCACATTTATTATGATCAAACTCTCAGCAAAAAACCAGCACACATTTGAAACCTGCTCCGCCAGGCTTCAATCACAAACCTTCAACCTTTAGCTACAATACAAAACAATCTAGCAAGCAAGTGAACCAAACATGCTAACCCATTATCACACAGTATAAAACAAGTTAGGAAGAATACGTTAATCTATAAACCTAATGAAAACTACCACTGTTAGCAGCCAACGGCGACCTACGCACATTTAAAGGATAATGTAACTTACATTCTTCAGAGTTTCGGCCACTTCAGTTTTAAGTCATCAAACCTGCATTTACAGCAAACCGATGGCCGCCTATTCAAAATACTGTCGTCCATAAAGTAGCAAACAATTTGAACGTCAACATGATCCTGAATGTGACTGTGCCTGAAAATAGGAGAATGTTGAAATCATTTTCCAGGACAACTCAATATTTTCCAGGACATTTGACTTTTTCTCTCTCTCACTCTTTCTCTCTCTCTCTCACTCAGCCAACTGTTTTCCAAGTTTTCAAGGACAGGTGGGAACCCTGAGTTTGTAGAAACATTCAATAAAAAAACATCTCCTCATGTTGTTGATAAGAAATGCCCACCATGCTATTTTCTCTCAAGGCCTATTTGCTGTTGCAAATTATTTGTATGTAATTTCTGGCAGACACAATCAGAGCAGTGGGTGGGCTCACTAACTTTGTTGTAAGTATCAAGGTTTTTCTTTTTTTAATGTATAAAGTTCTTTTGTAATTGAAGATACATTCATATTTTTTATGGAAGGGGTGAAATGAAAAAAAAATTCTCATTTGATGATAACTTCAAACACAGACTGGTTTATTTTGTTGTCTGGCATTAGTCCCAAAGATCTGTCAGTTATTTGACAGTTTTTAATTTTTTGGGAGTGAAGCCGCCATGTTATTTATTGTTCTGTATATCTGAATCACATTTGTAATCCTGTTGACAACTGTGCCTTTTAAAAAATGGGCTGCATTTATTTTCCAAAGTCCACCACCTGACATCCTCCCAATTGTTTTAATCACCAGGTTCAAATATGGTAAAAAACTACAGGTGGATTTGATTCTGACTCCCTGATGTTGCTACATGAAAAGTCAGAGAATCACCAAACTGTTTACTCTTGATCTTGAAGAGGCTATGAATCTCTGTGCTAAATTTCATGGTAATTCATCCTGTAGTTGTCCAGACATTTAAATTCAAAATGTCAACTTCATGGTGGTGCCAGAGGAAAATCAGGGGATTATTAAAGTTGTTGAGACCCATGAATGTCTGTGCAAAAAATTCATGGCAATCCATCCAATAACTTGTGAGCTATTTCTCTCTGGACCAAAGTGGTGGACTTACTTACAGACAGACATTGCCATGTTGCAAGTGTGGATAAAAACGTACATGTGTCACGTGTTGCACAGAGCGATTTCCACTAGAATACAACACTAGAATATATGTTGAGAATACAACATTAGAATATACGTTGCATGCACTGCATGCAACATCTTAAGCAGCATCACCTCTTTATGTGATTGTGAAATGATAACGTAGTGTACATACCATTCATAGCACATAAAAACTTCAGCTCAGTGACAGAAAAAGGAATTTCTCCTCCTCTCAGTTAAATTCCAGAGGTGAGTCCATTCTGTACACTTTCATTTTCACAGACAGTGAAGATGTAAGAAAAAAAAAGAAAAACCCTAAATGCATGGTCCTCTTTTAGACTGTTCACGATAAACCTTTTATCAAACTCGGGACAGTCTCTCCGCTTGGCACTCTGGCAATCAGCCATTTTAAATAAAATATCTATCTAAACCATATATAGCCTATATAGAATCACTTTATTTGAACCCATTAAGTCAAAATAAAATTCAATGATCTTATAGTATGTTAAATTCGAGCCACAGAGTCTGGAATGTGGTCTGACCTGTATAATTTGTCTTATGGCGGCCACTGAGTGTGACAAAAAAGATTTTAAACTGAAACAACCAGGTGCCTCTGTCACGGCACAGGTAGTACTGGTGGAAAGATTTGTAGTCAGGTCCTGGGTATCTTATTACTGCTGAGCTTTATGTATGGAGGCCCTGAAGCTCAACGCATTGCAACTTAAGAAAACACATGCAAATAGACAAAACTCAGGTAAATTCAGTAAACAGAATCAATTTGACAACACATGCGCTGCAAATACACACAACAAAACCAAATACAGAAACATGCTGCAAGTAGTGCAAGTTTCATTTGGTGTCACACTCACATGAGTGTTGTGAGAGTGTTAGTCATGTTCCTTCATCTCTGTTGAAAAACAGAAGAAGAAGTCAAAGAAAGTTTAATGAAGCATTTCTCTTAAGACTTGTTAATATGCAAAGTTGATTTCTACAACAAAGTGTGATCTGCCCAAGAGGAGGAACAGTAAATAAATAATGAATATAACCTTGGTTGTAATTGTGTGTGAAGCACAAGCTTTAAGTGGAGCTCGCTGTGTGCTGTGCTGACATGACAGATTTGCATGGTTCCTCTCTGATTTGAACAGCTTACCCCTGGTTTCTCTGAATCATGCATGGTCCCATGCAAATGAAAAACACTGCTCAGTATAATCTTTAAATTTTTTTTTCTTTTTTACTTTAACTATTCATTCACTGACATTGAACCGGTGTTGAACATTTCTCATTTACACAGTGTCAGATTAAAACTCAGTCAAGCTCTACATAAAGCATCACAACAATAAAATTAACATTAATGCCATTGAAAGAAAAAAAGTGGGGTTTCTCTGGGGTTTCTGCTGCACCCCTGGTCCGGCGGCCATCTGTATCATTAAATTTGATAATATTCTCATTTTCTCTTCAGAATCTGTATGCTGTCAGTACCATGACCACTGTAGGGGAATGTTTCCGATGGGAACTTTACTGTTGAATATACTGTATGCACGGCCGCAGTACGCATGGCGAGAGCATAATATTTTCATAGGCCGAATCCCAATATCCCCACTAAGTCCAAAGCCCTGAACCCTCCTAGACTTAACGGACATCACCTGGTGAGTGTATGAGTATGAGAGGCTGCAAGGGCTCGAAATGGTATAAAGAGGAATGGAACAGCACTTATATCAGTTACATTGATGATGGTATTTCTATTTAATTGTGGGTTGGGGGACTTTTGATTGTACATTTTTATTCCCTCCCTTCGCTCCCTGTTTCTAAACAGAAAAAATAATCTGTTCCAATTTAGATATTTGAAATTCATCATCATGTGATCATAGGACAAATAACTCCACAGTTCAGGCTCTGAATCACAATGACCTCTGTGTTCATTCTGTCATAGACTGTATTTTTTCTTGCAATGCTAACATTAGGGTTCGTTGCTTTCATGCTTTTTTGTTAACCGATCTTCTTTTATCTGATTATTTATTGCGTTTTATGGTCGTTGTTAGTCGTTTTTTACGCTTCCGGGCGTCCCCTGATAACCACGGCAACCCCGTGTTTAACGTCACAACGCTATGAACTTTGGGTAATTCTCTCAGGCAACCTCTGCAGAAATGCGGACTTACGGAAAGTGTCCACTAAAGACTCAAAATGTCTGAGAGCCTTTAATTGTTTGACAGTCGGACAGAACCTCGTCCTCACGGACTCACCGGAAACTCGTCTCGAAGTCTGTGAGTCTGTGAGGTTGAACATTGGGATTGGGCCAATAACGTCTTACCTTCACCCTAACCATTCTTACTCCTCGTGCCTTAACTCAACCAATCAAACCAGCGAAGGCAACGGTCATTAGCCAATCAGAGGCAGTGTAGGGCGGGTCATGTGAACTGTAAGGTAGGGTTCGTAAATTTACATCCGGTTGCTGTAGCATTGGTAGCTAATCGAAAACTGAAATCAAAACGGAGGAAAGGCGTATTGCAGATTATTTTGGAAAACCACCAGCTAAAGAGAGCACAGGTGAAGTCCAGCCTTCCCAGGTGAGCAGCTCCACCAGCATAGTTTTCGATTGGTTGCAATTATTCCTCGGAGACGGAGATTGCGTATCAGCGTTAGCACCTTCCTTCACCATTGAGGAGAATGCTGCTAACAGGTGTCAAGCTAGGACTGACTTGGCGGCAGTTGAGGAGCCTCTCGAGCCATCCAACTTCAATTTTCTGGCGGGACGTTTTGGGAAAGAAACTTTCGTCCGCGCATTTACACCAGCTTGGTTTGCTAAATGGAAGTGGCTTCATTACGTGGCGGAGTGTGGTACGGTTGTGTGTTTCGCTTGCGTGAAGAGGCAGCAGAGGGGAAACCCGTTGATTCGGTGCTCCTTCACCTTCCCCAGGAGCTGGACCCAGGCCGTCCTGATGGCCACATTTGGATCATTACAACTCCTGGAGCACCTGACCTGCAGCTCAAAGTAAGTTATTTGGTTTAAGCTGCCGCCGAGCAGTTTAATATTCAGCCTTCAATTACTTTTAACATCCCACTGATATAACTTTGTTGAAAATATGTGGATATGTTCTTGTGTGCCATGCACAATGGGCTTTTAGATGTGTATTTCAATGTTATGGCATTATTATGAGCTGTTATTGTGCAGTTGCATTACTGAGTCATATTTTATAGACATGGCTTCTGTTGCTGTTACTGCTGCTTTTTTGGTGTGTGTTTGTGTGTGTAGTAGCAGTAGTAGTATTGTTTTAGGCCTACCTTATATTTGTATGAGTTGGGGTAAAATGCTCCTCCCACTACAGAACCCCCCAACTTGAAACATCTTCCCGGGCCCTGGATATCCTGTTGTCGGGTGTGTAGTGTGGTGTTTGTTGTTGTCCTTGGACATGGCATAGGGTGTGTCTTTGTTGTGGTTGTGCAGCTGTCCTGAAGCTTTCAGATGTTTTCTTTCTGTTTTGTCTGTGTGTAAATGTAGTGTAAGTACAGGTACAGTAAATACTGTACAGGAACAGTATTTCAAATATTAAGAGAGTTCAGTTTCAATTCTTACAGACAATTTGAAGGTTAGTTAAGGATCACTTTGAGGTTCTGGTAATGCTCAGTGCAGTAACCACATTTGTGAACAAAACATTTAAAACTAAAGGACAAATTTATCCGACTGCACATTAAAGTATTTGAGGAAAAAAAAATGTCATCTTACCTGGTTTATAGCCAGAAAATTCAAGTTGATGCTCTTAATATTTCCATTTGAAGTCAACACAAAAGTTTTTCTTTTCTGTTTTTTCCCCACTGGGAGACACAGTGTAATATGCCTGTATCAGTCCAGTTTGCTCTACCATAGCTGGGTAGAAATGGGTAGAAAAAATGTGTGACAGTATACCCACCCCATCCCCCATCCCATGCATAATTTATGGTAATTGTTAATGGTAATAAAACACATTTTATATCATTGTAACTTAATTATCTTCAATAGTTTGAAGACATGACCTCGGGCTATGTTAAATTATGGAGGGTATCTTTCACTACGGTCTGACATTTTGTAATCGACATAAGAATTTGTCAGCCTTAACCATTTTTCTTTCTGTTTTTCAGACCACAAGTACTTTCTGTTTCTGCTTAACCACTTACCTCCGTCTCAAAACTCTCCTTCTCTCTGTTCCACTTGAGAATGGCAGGTAGCACATATCTGGCACACCACACTGAATGAAGAAGCTTGTCAGGGTCAGAGAGCAAATGTGATAAAACTGCTGCTTTTCAATAGAATTAACATGCATCAAGACACCACCAGTGTGTTGGACTGTAAGAAAACAACCACAGGCGTGGGGTACAAACTAGGCTTTTAATTGTTGGCTGCTGTCACTGGGGCAACCAGAGCTAAAGCTAGCTTGATTTGGACAAGCTAATGGTCTGTAACTCGGCACAAGCAACATGAACCATGAATCGCTGTACAAAAGTCAGCCAGTCCATCTGGAAGATGTTGAGCTATTACAGTCTGGACCAAAGTGCAGGCAGACCTCCCTATATCTATCATGTTGCTACAGCAGATGGCTAAAAGTCACTCTAATAAGCCCAACTACAGTTGCAGCAAGGGGCTCTTTCACTGGGTCTTCAATGATCAGAGTAACCCTTTGATTTCTGAGGCAAATTTGATAGAAAATAAGGTTAAAATTGGAATTAGAAGAGAATAATTATAGGTCCACAAAAATCAATACAAAATGGAAACAAATACTAGAATTTTGTCAGAAGGCGGAGGCAGCATGAAATTTGATGGAGAGGGCTGCCTTGCAATTCTCTATGCAGGAAAAACCCTGTGACCCCTGTTAACTCATGTGCTCAAACTACCTGTTCAACAAGCTGAAACTGTGCAAACCAAGTTATTTCTCCCACTAAGACCAATGCATGAGCAAAACTGCCAACCCTGCCTGTTCGCTCATGTAGCTCAACAATTGGGAAACAATAAAGGAAAGATTTTTTTTGAAAGATAAAAATAAAACCATATATCTCAGAGCAGCTAATTCGAGCAATCTTAATCAATTCTACAGATTATTAACACAAGAGGACTGACCAGTCACTTGAAAACAAAATCCATCCTTTGTTCCTTTCTGATGAAAAGATTGATCAGGTCAGTGTCATGTTTCGCAAGCCCTGATTGACCCCCTCTGCCTAACTTTAATAGTGCCAGTGTTGCCTTATTCAGAGCAGCTTTAGTTACATATTGACAGATAATACAGCTTATGAATGAAGCAGAGACAGGGTATTAGAGCATGAGAGTCAGTTTGTGTTTGAAATGTTCAGTCACACATACGCTGTATGCCATGGTAAAAAAAATAGCTGAATGCAGCTTGTTTGAAACTGATGAATGCAAATTTGCAAATATGAGTATCTGCTGTATGATTTGTATGAGCTGGCTCTTTTCTCTGGCAAGTCTCAGCGTGTCCTTGTATTTGTGACAGAGTGGCATTTAACCAGGAGAGATCTAGGTCATGCTTTTATCCAGGTCCTGGGCTGTATGGCTCCTCTGTACTGATGCTCAATAACTCCTTTAGTAGCTCACTTTCATTGGCAGTAAGTAGGGTTCAGTCGCCCTCTCCTTTCAGGTAGTCCAATTATGCGTAAATTGCATGTCTGAGTGTGTCCTTCAAGTCCCCCCCCCCCCCCCCCCCAGCACAGATTTGACAGGCGCAGTGAGTTGCTTGACATCTGCCTGAATAAAGTTTACAGGGTGTGCCTCCCACATTTCAAGAATTTTACAATTATGGTGACCTGAATGGCTGAAGGCTGAGGCCCCAGCTTCAATGTCCCCTGCTCGCCCTAAACACTGAACCCTCGCAGACTTAAACCGACTGTGACATCACCGTGCATAAGTGTGTACGTGCAGGAAGGTGTGAGGAAAGGCTGTCTGATAAATGGAACAGCACTTTGTGAACTCCCCAGACAGAGACATTTCTCTGCACAGTAAAGTGTGTAAGAGGCTATGTTGTTTAATGAAGTGGAGTATTCATTGTTTGCTTTCTGCTGATAAGTAAAACAGCTCTATCGGATTAAATCATCATATTTGAAGTCAAAATCTTCCACATCAGCACATAGTTCTGCTTAACAAAATGTGTGATTATAATTACAAGGAAAACGCAATCTTGCTGACTCATTCCATGTTTTGTTTATTATTCTTTTTTTCCTTTGTACACGTGGGTTTTTCCCTTCAGCACTTGCAGAAAGTGTGCATAAAGAGCTAAAAAAGCCTGTGACAAAGCCCTCAAACACTTTGTCGATTTTATGGTGGGGCAGCTCTGAACCCTCAAAGACTTAGCAGGAGTATACGCCAAAATCTGTGAGGATGTAAGCGTGAGGGTGGGTGGGGAGTTTGGGGGCTTTGGACCAGGGCCTGAGTCACCAGTTGGACAGCAGAGATCTTGGCTCAGAGCGTTGCTTATTTTAAGTTCTGTGTGATGATCATTGCACATATTTCTTCCTTTGTATTATACGTTTGCTTTTAGCTTTAACTGTGATTTTTGTCACTGCCACAGACCCTTTTCAAGTCTGATAGGTGCCATTGTTTCCCTGTTGCTTGGACTATAAGACTAGCCGAGTATCGGTCCATCTATCCATCAATTATCTATCATCCATTATATGTGTGGTTCTTAAAACCACAAATATAACTTCTTATGGATATCAAAACTTAAGAATAAAACACTTTAAAAGCGTAAAATATGGGACCTACAGGCTAAGGCATCTCTAGACCAGAAGGGATATATAATTCCTTCAATGTCCTCTGGGTGTCCTCTCAGTTCAGGTGTCCAGGAGGCTGAGACACAGGGAAGGGAACCTTATTTGCCTGCAGGCTCAGCTCCCTCTTTACCACAACAGTCCGGTACAGCGTTTACATATGGACAGAATCTCTTATATCCCCTATGGTGGCCTCCACATCACATCTCTGCTTTATGCAGATGATGTGGCTCTTCTGGTTTCATCAGACCGTGATTTTAAGTGCGAGTTGGGACAATGTGGGGGCGATTCTTCAGCACACAGTATTGGTCTGTACCAAGTCTCTGAGTCTGTTGCGACTTCGCTCTGCCGGAAACCAACAGAAAGCTCCTTCAGGGTTCACAGTGAGTGTCTTGGGGTCTTCAAGAGTGATTCTAAGATTCAGAGGGAGTGTGAAATGTATTAAATAGAAAAACTGTTGAAATTGAGTGCAAAAATGATTACATACAGTGTTGTTCCAACTTTCCAGACTACACCTGTGTTGCTGGTTGGCACCGTATCATCACTGTCTTGATGTTGTTTCATCATAAACGTTCTTCCAGGTCATTGATCTTTCTTTCTGGTTTGGCTTTGCCTCTTTAATATTTGTGAGGCTGCTGCCCTGAGTCATGGTCAGAGGATCGATTCTCTGCTGTGAACTTTCAGGACCTGCTGTGAATTCATAAGCATTTCAAAGGTCTTTTCAAGCAAGTCAAAAGGCTGAGTGATGATTTCCAAGATCTTTTTGGATCTCTATTCCCACACGTTGCTCCACATAAACCCCATGAGCAGTCTGTATCCAGTTGTTTGTTATGCTGAGTCTTTGTTTTGTTTGGTGCATGCGTGTCAGGCATCTTTGTGTGTTTTTACATCCAAAGGTAATGATTACACCGCAAGCACTGTTAAATGCAGCACAACAGGCACTGTTGTAGTTAAACATTTACCAACAGACGTGATATACACTGTAGCTCTTAAAGACCCATGTAATCCATGTGCATCTCCCTTGCAATCTGCAACTGCCAAAGTATATACTCATGCTTTCAGATGCTTGTGAGAGTTGAAAGATCCAGAATTGGTGGAAAAATATTTTATTTTTTTAACAATGAAACATAGGGTCACACACAGGTGGAGGAGTGGAAGAAATGCGGCTTCTCATTTATTGTCCTATTAAGTTATTTTCAAAGCCACAAGCAGCACAATTAAACTCCCCTCAGTTAGCCTGTACCTTTACCATGATTACCAGTTTAGTATGAGTGTTAGTTGTCAAATGGATCATTAAGGGTAATAGCATACTTAGCGGGGTGCTGTTTTTTGGCAAATTAAAAAAATTAAAAGCTGCTGGAGACGTCACATCTGCAATTTCTTTCAGTTTCTGATGAGAGCAGCACAGTTAGATCAACTGTTTAATTTAATTTGTATTTGCACATAAAATGTGATGTACTAATAATAACAGGGGTGCAAATTGCTATTGTGTTTCAATTAACGTTGTCACACATCAAAACATATAGTGAAATATTAGCCATTGCATGCTGCCCCTTTAACATTTAAAATTGCTGCTGTAAATTAATTACTTAACAATCCAGGTTATTATTAGAATGACCCGTTATGCATAGAAATTATGTAGAAGCCTAAATGTTCTGGAAAAAATGGAAAATTATGTGTCATCCATCAGTATAATTTCACCTGACCAAAAAAAAAAAAGAAAAGCTGGTCACTGTAATTTTTTTTTTTTTAGTAAACATTGCCTGACACACAGTGATTCCATCACACGAACTGAATGGAAACTATGTGGATAAGCAATTAAAAAGTGGTTCCTGCTGCAAGACAACAAGCAAAAGGAATGAGAAATATTCCCTCAGAGCCATGAAGCAGGAAAAAAGAGAAAATTACATGAAAAGAAAATTCTGTTGTTTATGGTTGTATTGTGATTGCTAAGAGTTGAACCATAGAATAATGAAAAATTAAAGATTCCATATTGTGTAAAGGTAGATGTCCATGTCTTTTATGATTGTAAAGCAGGTCTAGCTTCTATATTAATACTGTGAAAATATCAAAGTGCTCAGTCTACAGAGAAATGCACACAGCCTGTATTCAGAAACTGAGCCTTAAAACCAGCTGTCAGGGCTTCCTGTAACTTTGTGATGTCACAACAAAGCAGAAATGAATATAATGCCAAATATACTTCTCACTTAGTTTGGCGATAGTGATGCGGTTCAGAGTTACCAGAGAATGACAGAGCGCAAGGGGGACAGTCGACCTTTTATCAGTAGCTGCGTTTCAATCTTCCAAATTAGACGCAATTTTTGAGAAGAGTCGACAAAACACACTTTCGAATGGTCTCTGTTTCCATTGAGTGATGTTATGTGAATGAAGCTGGGTTTTCTCCTTTTGTAATATTGTTCAAATTAAACATGGCGACTGATTTCCAGCATCTGCTAGTTGTCGGGACGATTGCATCCACCACAATAGCCGTTGTAGTATTTGATAATGTTATGTCATGTGACTTAAATGCGGGGAAAAAATGCACTAGTATTAAAAGTAAAAGTATTTCACCTTTGCGAAATATTGCTTTGTTGAACATACAGGAGAACCAGGTCAGGGGCCTGGGCCTGCCAATCCCTTGCTTTATACATTAGACGATGGACTTGATCCAATTTTCATACAAAAAATTTGCTGACTAATATTCAGTAGATTACTGAATAGTTGTAAAGCTGATTCACATTAAACCAGACATGTGCTTAACCAAGGAGAAATATCTGTTTTAGGTCACTTCAGGAATGCATCTACAATTTATGACAGGAGTCTGGCAAGTTTCTTATCTCAGAGGCCACTCAGAGTGTGTGCATGCGAGAGAGAGAGAGAGAGGGTGTGTGGTGGTTGTTTATCTGTGTGTGTGTGTGTGTGTGTGTGTGTGTGTGTGTGTGTGTGTGTGTGTGTGTGTGTGTGTGTGTGTGTGTGTGTGTGTGTGTGCAAGACAGAGAAGCAGAGAGAGAGAGACTGCAGAGCATCATGTGGTCCACTCTGATGATTATCCTTTGTGAAATATATTTCAGTTTGTAGAGTGAAGCATCATTCTCTCCTCCATTATGCGTTTTCACCTTATCTGGTCCTTGTCCTGGGATCCACAACTGGGATGATCCCAAAAGGTTGTAAAGTGGGTTCACGTCCTCAAGTTAGTTTGTTATCCTGTCAAAGCGCCAGCCTCTCCGGGGTTTGAGAGGGGTGGTTCCTTGCCTGGCCAATTTTAATTCTGACACTTTTATTGTGAAATCCTGAGAGAAGGGCACATTCAAACCCACCGTATTGTCTCTTAGTGGAATTCAAAGAAAGGAAGCGTCCTCAATACAGTGTTCGCATTAGTAAAGTGACAGCTCATTGAGATTATAACTTTAATGTCAGTGACGTAACAAGATGTGTACGTGACATTTGCAATAGTCAGAGCACAGCAATTTTATCAGTTGTAATAATAATTATAATAAAAAAAAAAACCTTTACATGCATATATTGAATGAAATGTAATTTCTCTGGTCATTTTTCTCTCGCTTTTTCTCTTGATGGGCTTTTCTTTGTTGGAAATGAAGTCCTAAGCCATTCTCTGCTCTTCAATAAAACTAATATTCATAAATCATACACTGATTTTAAAAATGGCTCCATTTACGCGTGGTTTGGTGCAGCTGCTTTGATGTGAGAGGCTTGAGCTGTTCTGTGCAGAAGCCAGACAATAACGGCTTCAGTGTCAAAGTGCAAGTGAGATAAATGACTCACAAGCATCTGCCGTTGAGCTCTCCTTGTCTGACTGTCGCTGGGTCAGGGACATTTCCTCTGCTCCGGTCATACCCAGTGATGAGGCTGGTGATTGTCCACCAACAGCATCCCACAGCTCTCTCCAACTTTTAATACTGTAATTTAGAAACTTATGTGTGTACTTCCTTTCAGTGAGTCACTGAGGTGACTTTTCTAGTTGGTGATAAAGTTGTTAGGACCAACAAAAAAGAAATAAAACATAAAAGATCAGAGCTCTAAAAGAGAGTGAATGTTCGTCTTCATCAACTGGAGAGAAAACTTCGGCTGCTTGATTGATGCTAGTGTTGCTCAGTGTCTGGAGAGTGTGAAAATGGGCAATTGTTTGCTGATGCATCAATTTAATAAGATAATAATTTATCTAAACTGTGTTTGCCTGTTTGTTTTTAAGGTCTAGCGCCTCCGAGTGGCCAAGAAATACATTAACGCATAGTTAAAGGTGCCCTGTGGAGTTTTCCTCTTGTAAACATGCAAACGTGTTGAATGTATTTCCTTTCTCATTAAACATTTGCAAAGCTGATTTTTTTTTAAAACCTACATTGTTTGTTTATCTGCTAGCACTCTCCTTATTCTCTGACACATTCCTTCATTTTTTGGTGTGGTACTGCCACCTGTTGATCAGTTTTGTTTGTGCTAACTAACAACACAGGGACCACTTCAAGTATTGCTACATAGCTCCTACTTGAAATCATCTTTTTACCATCTGTGAACATCACAGTCAGTGATCATACCGACACGAGAGTTTAATTTTTGCTTCCAAATTCCTTGTTATTTTTCTCTCACTTCTAGATATACGTTAGAGTTTTTTCCACTTCTGTCTGCAGTGCTAACTTTGCACCTTAAGGTGTAATTTAGCACCCTGTGAAAATCCAGTACTTTAGCTTCTCACCTTGCTTCATCCCACCCATCAGGCTGTGAATATACTGCTTTTAGATCTGGTGTTAAGTTTTTATCTATACTGGCTTGTACCTTTTTTTAAAAAGGTCCCATATAGTCTAAAGGTCTCTGTCCATGTGTAGTGTAATTATAGATCAGGTCTAGGTTCTATATTAATACTGTGAAAGTATCAAAGCCTCAGTCCACAGAGAAATGCATACAGCCTGTATTCAGAAACTGAGCTTTAAAACCACCTGTCATGACTTCCTGTAACTTTGTGATGTCACAACAAAGCAGTCACCGCCCTCAGCCATGCCCCAAGCTCGCCCACCTGGACCCACCATCCAACCAAGCAGAATTTGGCTTCTCTGAGTGTTTACCTGAAATCTGTTATATATTTATTCAGTCACTTAGAAAACAGTCAGCCAATCAGAAGAGGGTCTCAGAGTCTCCTCTCTTCTGATTGGCTCAGTGACCTGTTGTTACTAGAGCTCCAGAGAGAAGCCTGAGAGAGATGTAAAACTACATTGAGATGGTTTTTGATTCTTAAAACCACACATATATCTTGTTATGGATCAACACTTCAAATAAAACACAGTAAAAAGTGTAAAATATTGGACCTGTATCAGATATTTTCTAACACAGTTGCTTATTTTTTGTGCTTGTGGTTCAAACAGAAATATTTCATGTCCGTCCAGGTGTTGGAAGTTTTCCAACTACTTCAGCTGTGGACCCTCCCGCCCCCCTCTTCTCTACTCTATTGGACACTGCTAATGAACAAATCAACAGTATGAATAAGTTACATTTCAGAAAACTTCCCAAACCTATGGTTTGGCAGGATTTCCCCTTTTTAAAGGTCAATTTGGAGCCGCTGCTGGTAATTTCATCCACTCGAAACACTACCTCAAGAGGCATTCATGTTTTTCTCCCCGCCACATGTTGATTGCACTTGATGACATGACATTTGTTTTCCAAAAGCTGACAAAAACGGTGCTGCCAATTTTCCACAGGCCTGGATATTGTGGTGCCTTTCATGTATTAGAAAAAAAAGGAGTAGATGAAAGCCCAGCTTGGTGGAGCACAGTTGTAGTGCCTATTGTCAAAGGGCTGAGAAAAATAGAGTAAGGTCAACTTCCCTGCGACAGACAACACGCTGTGACTGCTGACTCCTGAGAGCTCGCAGAGTATAGAAAGCCAAGAATGCAGCTGGAACTGAGGCAACAGTGAGAGAAGGTCAATCTGTTTTGAAGAGGCTGCTTCAGATCAGGGCCATGTATAGATAAATATACTGAGAGGGTTGCAGGTTGAAAGATAAAGCTGAAGACATTCAATATATTTTTTTACTGTCAGCAAATCCAAAAAAAAAAAAAAAAACCCCACCAAAACGCTTGGTTGTAAATCTTTAAAAAAAAAAAAAAAAAAAGTGGGTCATAAATATGAAACATATGTTCTACAAAAAAAAAAATTAAAAAATGACATAAAAATCTGGGCTGAGTAGTTTTTAGTAAACATTGCCTGACACACAGTGAGTCACAGACTGAAAGGATGTGACACAAATAAGCAATTAAAATGTGTCTTTTGCTGATAGACGACGAGCAAAAGGGATGAGAAATGTTCCCTCGGAGACATGATGCTGTTTAAAAAGGGGAAATTGCAGATTATGAAAATAAAATTCTTTTGGATGCAAGTTGTTTATGTCTTCATTGTTAAAAGATGATGACAAAGAATCAGATAAGGGAATTGACATTCAACTCTTGTGTCATGTAGATAGCGTGTGTGTCTGAAGCCTCTTATAACAAAACCTTTTTATATTATTTTAATGAAATGTAATTTCTCTGGTCACTCTTGCCCCCTCTCTCTCTCTCTCTCTCTCTCTCTCGCTCTCTCTCTTGATGGGCTTTTCTTTGTAGAAAATGAAGACCTAAGCCTTTCTCTGCGCTTCAGTGGAACCAATATTCATATTTCATACTCTGATTTTAAAATGGCTCCATTTACGAGTGGTATGGTGCAGCTGCTTTGATGTGAGAGGCTTGAGCTGTTCTGTGCAGAAGCCAGACAATAACGGCTTCAGTGTCAAAGCGCAAGTGAGATAAATGACTCACAAGCATCTGCCGTTGAGCTCTCCTTGTCTGACTGTCGCTGGGTCAGGGACATTTCCTCCGCTCCGGTCATACCCAGTGATGAGGCAAAATCAGTCTCAACTTTTTTTCGGTTCTCTGCTAACAGCATAGCACAGCTCTCTGTGAGGCAAAACCTACTCAGCTGCTTAAATCACTTTTCATACCGTAATTTAGCAACTTATTTGTGAAAATTGTTAAAATTAATCGAAACCCAGGAAAATGTATAAGCAAGGATGTTGAAAAAATATGATGCAGCATCTGAGGAGGTAACGTACATATGCATTTCCTTGAATGCGCGACTTCATCAATTGGAGAGAACTTCAGATTGAAGATTGGGGAGGAGCTTCTGAAGTTTTCTTCTTGTAAACAGACAAAAGTTCTATTGTGGTCTCTAAACAACAAGTCAATATACAAGAATAAAATGTCAACTGTATGCATTGTCCATCTGTGTCGCTATATTGGTAAACAATGAAGCTAAGGATTAATCGAGCCCTTGCAATAGTGGTATTTGTATTTTATGGAGAAAAATGGAGGAGGAGTAACATGGTGTTTCGCAAAGTTGACAAAACGGTGCTGCTGGTTTTCCACAGAACCGGATATTGTGGTGCCTTTCATCTATTCCGGAAAGAGTGGAGGAAAGCCCAGCTTGGTTCAGCCTAGATGTAGTGCCTATCGTCAAAGGGCTAAGAAAAATAGAATAAGGTCAATTTCCCTGCGACAGACAACACGCTATGACTGCTGACTCTTGAGAGCTCAAGTGTGTAGAAAGTCAAGAAAGTAGCTCTAACAGAGGTAACAGCGAGAGAAGGTCAATCTGTTTTTAAGAGGTTGCTTCAGATCATGGCAGTGTATAGATAAATGTGCTCGGAGCGCTGTAGGTTGAAAAATAAAACTGAGGACACTCGATTTAAAAAAATTTTTTTTTTTTTTTTTTTACAGTCAGCAAATCCAATGAAAACACCAAAACCGACAGTGTGGTAGGCCATACACACTCTCTCACTTCTGTGGCGCTCAGTCACAAGCCTTATTGTTCCCGTTGAAGATGTAAAACTTAATATCTAGCATAGGTCATGTGCTAAAACTGTAGGTTTTGATAGATATTACTGTACTTAAACAGGGGGAAAATAGCGCATTTGTTGGGGGACTATTTTCAACTGTGGAGCACTATGGCGTAAGAGGTGTAAAATATATCAGGCTTTGACAACTCAAGCACAAGTTAGATACAGGCATTGTTGGTTTTGGTCTTTTGTAATGGGATTTGTTGATGGTAAGAACAATACAGAATATTACCAGCCTTTCCTTTTAGTGAGGAAACACATGAGGGGGAAATATTTGATTATGTCTGCACAAATAAATGTACTGTGGAGTCGTGTTAACAAGGCTCCCTAAAACTAAATGTCACACTAAGTAATAAAATCTAACAAAAATCTTTATGTTGTTTTCTCTTTTCATGAAACTTTATTAAGTCGTACAGTCATGAAGACAAAAGCTATTTGCAAACAATCTCAGCTGTTCAGTTCCCCCACTGTGTTTCTCACCCAGTACAATACTGTGAGGCATTTAACACTGTCACAGCTTGAGTTGATGATATTTCATTTCAATGACACATGCTCACGTTGCACACACAGGAAAGCGTGAATTGATACAGTGATCTCCCTCAGTGTTGTTGGTATCTGTCAGGAACTGAATGCGACAATGACACGACTCAGAACACGGGTGAGGGTTTCCAGAAAATCAAAGTTACTTTTACTCAGCAAAAAGGTTGTTTCACAGGAGAACAAAAGACACAAGGCAGACTGGTTTCAAAAGGAAGAAGGCCGAGGCAAGGTCAAAAACTGAGCAGAAGTCCCACACTAAAGGCTAAACACAAGGAAATACGGCTGGAAGACTTGTCTCAAAGGAACAACGACGAACTGGCACCGACTAAATACACTAGGAGAAAGGAGACAATGAGTTGCAGCACATTAGGGCGGGGCAGACAATCACAGTGGCGGCAATTGAATCTAAAACGAGCAGGAGAGTTAATGAAGTCCAAATTAAACAGGAAGTGAATAAAAAGACAAGAAATGGTAAAAAAGACGCAGAGCTACACCAAGCAGCAAGCTCTGGGACTGAAAAATGAAGCCATAAGAGTAAACCATAAGAGTAAACTATTTGATTATGGATTGTGGTTACCTCTGTGCATGCTGAGGCTAACTGACTGATAAAACCTGTATACCTACTTCACTTGGATCATATTTTCGTCCATTTCTGAGACCTTTCTTAAATAACTCCTAAGCTGGGACTGTTTTCTTGTGCATGCAGCCACAGGTCTTCCTGTTATGGTGTCCATATATTTCCTCTGTGTGGGAGCTGCCTGGATGGATTTACTACAGTTAAACGTTAAAGACGACCACACAGAATCTGACAAAGCTGCTCATTAAGAGACAAGAAAGGCAAAAGTCACGTTATACTCAAGATGACTACATTTCCAGCTCTCAAAAACATGATTCCAAAGGCAACAATCACCTGGATATACGGCACATAAATTTATTTTGAATCTGTGAGTGGCACAACAAACACTTAACAACACGCTCTCTTGCATTAAATTACACTCCTCGGAGACACTGGCTAAATGCACTGTTCCATTACGCCGTCGTGATTTTGAGGTCACAGATACAACAGACAAGGAGAATGATTTCCATTTCATCTTGCAAATGAATTTAGTTGACAAATAAATTGAATTAAGCGAGCTCACAAGCAGCTCGGTCACATCACTGAACCTGATTAGCCAACAGCTCCTCTAATTGAGATGCTATGTGGAAGCTTTCAAATCAAATGATGCAAACCAGCCGAGTGAAATTAAGATGCAATTAGGACTGAGTCCGTTGACGATGTGTTGACCGGAGATCTTTAAAAGCTCTGGGTTTTTCACAGATTTAATAAAGTTTTTCAAAAACAGTATTTAATTACATCCTTTGCACTTGGATAAAACGTGCTTTTCGATTTTTTTCTTTTTTGCCTCTGCAACACATATAATTTGCATATCATGTCTGCTCGTATGATTTTGAACAAAAAAAAAAAACTTTTTCCTGGATGTTTGAAAATAATGCTTTTGTGCTCACAATTGATGAGCACATCTTTTTGCCTCCCGCATGGTCACAGAATTATTGCCCCCAGTGTCACCAGTAAAATTGTATTCCTGCTCAAGTGCAAATATCTCTCTGTTGGACCCATCAAACCATCTCTGCCCCCCGCGGTTTATGGAGTGGATCTAATTTTAAAGTAACAATAAATGCTGTGCTTTTTATATCAGCCTCTTGAATGTCATATCATGTCCAAGTCTAATTGATCTGGTGCTACTAATGCCTCTCTTCCACTTGACCTACTTCAAGAACAAAACTTGAGAGTTATCCCCTGCAGGTAAATTAGAAGTGTTTGCCATATCTTGTCAATTCATTATGATTTTTTTTGAGTCATTTAATTGTTTATTATATGAAATGGCATCAAAAAGTCAGATGTGGGCATTGATTCAGAGGTCTGGACTCCAGCTATGCAGGTTACCCCCATCGTGCTATGTGGCTTTATATTTCATATCAATCACATCACCACTCTACGGTAGCAGCAGAGACTGCTCCTATCTCTCAGCCCTCTGTAGTGATGCCGGGAGTCGCTGTGTGGTAACTCAGCATGACCACGGGTTGACAGTCTAATTTCCATGATGAAAAAAAAACATGCATTTGATCACAATGTAGACAGAAAGCATGTAATTACCAGGACTAAATGTGGTGAAACGTGACTGAGAGGCCATAATGGACACGAAATTAGCTGGGTAGTAGATTGGTAGGTGGTAGATAGATGGCAAGTATGAGCTCATTTAAAGGCTTTGTTTGAAAGGTGTCATGTAGATAAGGAAGACCATAGACAATCTGAAAACTCTACATTTGGTCATGTGAGTTTTTTTTCAATTTGGTATTCAGATTTGGTTGTATTAGAATATGTGGCAATGATCTAAAGCATAGCTGCTATTTGTATTCATAGCACAGTGGTCAAAATGCAAAACACATGCTGTCAGGATTAGCATATTAACCATGTTGCATATTTTAGAAAACATTTCCCGAAAATGTGACAAGAGCATTCAGCAGAGTTCAGGACAATGGCAGAGTAATACAATAAATAATAGATTACTCAAAGCTGACTTTTAAACTGGGCTAACCATTTAAAGCATACAGAGTAGACGCAACGCTGACAGGTTTGCATTATTCATGGTCCACACACACATGCTGCTGCAAAGCTGCAGAAACAGAGATGAAGAGCAGCTGGGTTGGGGTTTTTTTTTCCTTTTTTTTGTTGCTGGTAAAGAAAAGAAGTGGAAATATTTGAAGAATAATTCATGGTAATGAGAAGCAGCTACCATGTCAATATTTCTTAATGGAAGGTATGACTTCAATGCCATCTACACTTTAAGAGGTTATTTCTTGGTGATGATTTGAACACAGTGTTTACAATAAGCCTTCTTCCGAAAGTACCTGTTTAGGTATTGAAAAGCACCCACTAAATAAGTAAGGAAGTCAACTGGATTTAAGTGCAGGGAACACAGCACACATGTATTTTCTGACTTCAAAAACTTCCTTTCTTTTTTTCTTTTGGGTTCTGCTCAGGGTAGGGCTACTACTACTACTTACTGCCAGAATTGATAAACATGAACTTAAACTGGCCACATAGAGCACTGAACTAGCTATATCACTAAATAACTCTTACAGGTTTAATTACCAGTCTAGAAGAAACATCCAGTTCAGCAACTTATTTCCTTTACTCACCAAGAGCTATCTCCAGTTGTGGAAAGCAACCCCCTTGTTTTGCTTCAGTCTATCACTTCTTTTCTCCTGAAGTTAGCATGCTAACCAGCTAGCCCTGTCCTGGTTGACCTAGCTCGTCACTTTCAGATACAGAGTCACTGTAGCGTCCAGTATCCACTGAGGAAGTAGTGCTGCTCAGTGGGTGTATTATGTACTAACCTCTGGTCTTATAAACGCAACGATTTTCTGTCTTGGTCGGACTGGTAGGTAAGCAGCTGTTAATTAATGCTAACGTTGGCTACGTAGCAATAGCTAAACTTACAAAAAGCTCCTTTAAATGGTAACAGAAAATGCTGTTCAATACCTGTAAGGTTGTATTTGTTTTGCATGTTGGCAACTTTGGTTTTAGGATGTTAACAATGTAAACCTTGGGTAAGCTGCTGACCTTTGGGGGAGCAGGATACCAAGAAGTCCATTACACATCTGGGTTTTATGGTTATATTGTTGTTTAGGAGTTTATCTACATCCTTGCAGATATTTAGTGATGCATTCACTTCCAGGAGGATGTAAGCATAAAAGTGAAACACGAAGGGAAAGGTCTTGAGGTCAACAGATGATAGTTACCATGCCCAGATCAATTTAGGATATAAGCAGCTCTAGTTCTGTCATTCAGTGAGACTTGGTGTACCCTACATCAGATCTGTCCTTCGTGCACGAATAAACCAGCGATATTGAAGAGTTAACTTGTTGGTCTGATTTGTACACTTTTCCATCTCTAGGTCACAAGAAATCATCTTTTCAATCCCACAGCAAGCACTTTTTTTTTTTTTAGCAGCCATTTGATCAGAAATACAACACAAGAATGACAGGTGTATCTGTTGACAGTGCTGCCAAACAAACTCAGGCTCTTTTTGATGAATAAATAAGCGGCATTTTTTTTCTTTTATTCCTGATTTTATCTGATTTCAGCAGCAGGGCTCAGTAAAGTAGGTTAGCTTGTGTGGTTATTGAGGCAGCTCCTTCTTGTTCCATTACTCCCTGCAATATTTAAAAATAGTCACTGTCAATAATGCCAAAAATGACTACAGTCTTGTTTGGTCAATGTATTTTTAATGAGAGGTGGTTAGCACCTGTGACAAAAAGATTGCGTTTCCGTAGACTGCTTCACAATTACAGCTACCAGCTACAAAAACTGTGTTTTGCCAGTTGAATGGTTTTATAGAAGAGTGGGCAATAAACAGTGAGGCTGATGTCAGTGAAATAAAACTATAAATGCTATAGTTTTATCACCAACAATGAAAACAATTATACAGAGAGAAAATATAAATAAATTGAATGACTCGAAAATCATTTATTAGTTTCAAAAACGGGATTCAATTTGATGAAAATGAGGAAGGAAGTGGAAAAGAGGGAGCTTTGTGTGTGCATCTTCAAGACTCAGCAACCAGGATTTGAAACAAGATGTAAATAATGAGTCAGTCAAAGCAAATTAATGGCCATCAGTCCTAGCTATATTCCCATTCACTGGTGCAAATGCCCAGGACGGCACTAGCTCCAGCACCCTGGGCAATAGACGTGTCATTCTCAGATAGCATTCTGGGAGAGATATGACTTTTTGATGGACTCCTAGTGTTTTATTCTAAATGATGCATCAGGTTTGACGGTGAAATAAATATAACATAGCATCGGTTTAATTTGAGTTCATGTGCTAAAAGGGGAAACTTGTAACTCATAGATTGGCTACGAGGATTTCTACTGATATATAAATCCAAAGTGGATATGTGTCCTCAGAAGAGAGGAGGCTCTGAGCCTCTCTTCTGATTGGCTGGATGTTTTCTGAGTGAATAAATAATAATACAGCAGATTTCAGATGAACACTCAGAGAAACCAAATCCTGCAAGGATGGATGGTGGGTCCAGGTGGGTGGAGCTTGGGGCATGAGGATGGTGACTGCTTTGTTGTGACATCACAAAGTTCCAGAAGTCCTGACAGCTGGTTTCAGGTCTCAGTTTCTGAATACAGGCTGTGTGCATTTCTCTGTGGACTGAGCACCTTGATACTTTCACAGTATTAATATAAAACCTAAACCTGCTTTATAATCAAAAAAGACATCAAAATCTTTATACAATAAAGGACCTTTAAGTCCCCCAAATTAAACAACAAAAAACAATGCTTGAAATTGTCCATAAGTGTTTTTTTGCGTTCCCAAAAAAGGCACAAAAGCAACGTGGTTACAGTCAAGGGTGTTATTTCCCCTTGGGTTTGCTGGGACATTTCTAATTGCAGCTTCTGTGAACATTGTCCTCTTACTGTGTAGCCACTGCAGTGAATGAGAGATGAGTTGATAACAAATGTTGATATTGTGGTGAGCTGTGCTTCACTGATGGTAAGTCCCTGATACAGATGCTTAAATAGTCAACACTGCTTTATCAGCAGCAACCAGCAGAGTATCACTTGCATTAGATGGCCAGACTCACACTCACTCTAGTGCAGCATCGTTCGTGAACAATTCGTTAAAAAAAAAAAAAAACAACAAAAAAAACAACAAATCTTTTGGGTGATTGAACTGAACTGAATCACTTCCTGAAATGATATGTTCATTACAGTTGAGCTCTCAGTCAGTTGCGAGCGAAAATGCACGGATATACTCCTCACTGAGTGACTGATTCAAGTCATTGATTCGTTCGCAGGGATACTCTCAGTCAGTGAGTGAGTGAGTGTATCCCTGCTTGAATGAATCAATGACTGAGTGAGTCATTCAAGTCATTCCATTCGCTGGAGAAGTCGGGTATGTTCAAGTCCAGGTAGGTACTTTATTGATCCCACAGGGAAATTACTTTGCCACCGCAGAAACACACGTAAAGTACAATACAACACAACACGTCACGAGTATAGAAACAAGTAGCAAGAGAACAAAGTATGAGTGAGTGATTAATGGCAGCAAAACAAAATATATAAGAATGTCAACAAAATTATTAATAGCATTAAAGGATGTCAATTACAGCAATAAATATGAACGACATCTAAATAAACACGTCAGCAGCAAATATGCATGGGTGCAAATATATGAATGTCAGAACTCAATATGGCACAAACTGGAAAATAATGCCAGTCAAACATAAAATGATTGTTCATTGTCCTCGGGGAGTGGAAGAAAACAGAGTTAAGCTTTTACTGTATGGGCTGCATCATTAAGTAGCCGACTGAAGTATATATGATTTTATTATAGCCTCCGATCATTTCACGGTGAGGGTGTCGAACGAATAGCAGAACACACTATTCTCATTAACACTGCTGGAGCATGCATCCACATGGAACTTAATGTCCATGACTCCATCACCCAGTAAACCAGGAAGTTGTCCTCACATGCCCACCAGTCCCACAGTATGAGGGGTGGAAGGAATTAAGTTAAAATGGAGGTGATGAAAATGCATATGAATTTAAAATTGGAGTGATAACTTATCAAGTGATTTTATTAATTTAAAGCCAATTCCCCAACTAACACTTAGTCATTTTGGGCGAAAGTAAGAGAAATAGTTTGTTGTAAACGATGATTGTCAGTTGGGCATGATGTGAATGATAGACAGCAGAAAATAACACAGCCCTGTTAATTACCAGAGCAACACTGTCTTCAATAAAATTAATCAAATCACTTGCTAATTTATCACTACTTTGCATTTCACGTCTATTTTTACTACTTCATTTTTCAATTCACAGGCACTTTCATCACCTCCATTTTCCCCACTTCATTTTTTTACCTCCACACCTCACACCCACTCCCCCCTTAGTTGGCGTCAATTATCACCTTGGCTCAAAGCATTCGAGCAGTAGTGAGGCTCAAAGCATTCGAGCAGTAGTGAGGCTCAAAGCATTCGAGCAGTAGTGAGGCTCAAAGCATTCGAGCAGTAGTGAGTAGTGCAGCCGGTGCTTTACAGGCTCTTTTCGTCAGAGCGTCGTAGTGGCTTCACGCTGAGGGAAAGGAATTTCCTTTTTGACATCATTTGGGGCGATTAAAAATTGTCAGTGTTTTTTGAGTTAAAAAACATAATTTCATCAATATTTTTATTTATTAGAATTGAATTTGTCATTTGCTAATTTTTCGACTTTACTGACTTTAATAACAAATCATGTAATTTTAGGGTATTTTTGCGTACATTTATTTTTGACCAGTATGTGTGACAAAATAATCTCAAAGGTTCATATTTTTCCAGAGCTTTTAACCATATCTAATGGTTTATAGCTTAATTTGTTGCTGAACACCATAAGATGAGGCTGAAGCTCTTGAACCTGGTACTTATTTTTCATGACATCTTACAAGCTCAATTGATTTTCAACCCTTTTTTCTTCTTTTGACCATATAAGTTACAAGTATATTCACCTTCACATACAGTACAGTGTAAAATAATTTTTCTACATGAGAAATCAGTACTTTTTAGGTTCTCAATGGATCATAATTATCCATAATTATCCCATAAAAATATAGGATTTGGTGCTTTCATGCTCAAACATTCCTGGTGTAAATAAGCATTTATCAGTGTTAGAAGAGATAATTTAGATTTAGTTGTTGATACAATTGCTCCTGTGAATGAATCATTTTTAGAGAGATAGGACGTTCAGATTTGTAATTTTAATTTTAGGTTTTGCAGCTTCTTTGTTTACGTTCAGTCCAGATTGGCCCTTTAATTGAGATAATGAGCTTCTGTATTTCATGGTCTATTTAAGCGATTACATAATGGAGTCGTTTCCTTTTTGCCTTGAGAGGAAGAGACATTCCTGGAGACTGAATAGTAGTAAAAATTTCAGTGATTAACACATAGGTCACACGGGGGAATTAAATGACAGCACTACTATCATGAGAAAATAATGTGATAACTAGAGGATGTGTAAAATAAGTCTCGATTCTCATTAAGATAAACTGTGCCAAGATGCTGGTCCATGACCGTGAAATACAAACTCTTCCTATAATCATTTGTTTGTTACGTCTTGTCATTGATAAAGTTTTGAGTCGCAATTCAAAAAACCTCCACCCACACCACTCGCTAAATCAACCCATCCTATTTCTTAACGTCTGTCACTGTTGCAAATGTGGCTCTGCACAGCTTTGTCTGATGTCTCCCAACAGGATGGATTGAACAGGTGCCTGAAAAACTTTCTCCAGCCAATTTATTCTCCCAGACATCTGCTCATTGGTGCAGCACTGCCAGTTTCTTCCAAGACACTTTGCAGATGAACAGAGCAGCTTGAATTTAGCCTGATAGCGTTCACAAATCCAGGTCAAGGAGGACGAAGGGAAGTAGAGTTGCGCTGATGGACTAGATTAAAAAAAAAAAGTGAAATTAACCCCTAAACTTCTGATTTTGAAAAATATGATTAAAGCTTTTGTGAGACATCACTTTTATATTCAGGTTCTGCTTTTTTCAACATGTCATTGAAGCTGTTTGATGCTCACGAAGACGAACACCATGATTTTTACTTTAACATCATATGGACATTTTCTGGACAAGGAAGTCATTTGTTATTAAGAAGTGATAGGTTTCATATATTTTGCCCAGATTTTCTTCTTGTCAAGCCTCCCAATTAGCTTATCTGGCCTGCTAAAGGCTGTGATTGTTGGATTCTGTCTGGCCATGTGGAACTTCAGTCTCCAAGACAGGGACTCGGCTACAGGCATGGGCACGACGGAGGGCAAAGCCCCACAATCAGGTCGCTGCCTCCTACCGCAGGCAGAAAATCCAGTGCGTTCTTATTCTTCTTCCTTGGCAATTTCGGATGTCTCTGCCTGATGCACGGATTACGGTACAGCCCCACTACATTGCCGTAGAGGCGTACAGCCGCAATTGCAGTTGCAAACATCAAATCCTCTGAGTACCGAGAAAACAAGTATGCCTACCAGAATTTTGGCGGCGGTGGCACGAAATTTGACGGAGGCGGCCGCCTTGCAATTCTCTATGCAGGAAAAACCCTGATCATATCTGATTGGTTGGTCTGGCCGTATAAAAACTGGATACAGCCGGGAGAGCAGTTACTTTGCTATCATTTCCCTTCATCACTACTCAATTGCTTTATACTCTGGTTACCAGCCTACTTTGCTCACACTCTGGGACTTAGCTCAGATGAAAATATAATGGTTTTTGTTTTAGTTAATCCATGAGGTTTGATCTCTGGATCTGATAGATTTATTTTTGGCTTCTTGCAAATTGCGGTTTTTGGAAATTATTTCGCTTGCAATCACCTTGCAGACGTAACGATTAGCTAGTTAGCTGTGTGTGCGTCAGTGTTAGCTAACTAACAAAAAAATGTTTTAGCCGCTCACTCACTGTGCTTTGATTTATCTCTCTCTCTCTCTCTCTCTGCACTGATTACTGGTTGTTAAACCTCACAATGCCACTGTTACAGGGCCGGTGTCGTCTCACAGTACTACTCCTCAGATCGACCCGAAACACGGTACCCGGCCCAGTTGCACAAGCGGTGCACCCCCAGCAATTAAAAACTGACATTGCCAAGTACATCTTAGCGTCCCATTTAAATAGAAAATACATAAGTAGACTAAAAACATATACTGGATTAAGGCAGTCAGTGTAGGGTTTGAAATTAAATACATGGGCTTGTGTATTATTAGATTCTATGGCTTTAGTTTAGATAATATAAAACAGCATGTTATAGCTTACAGTCCTAATGAACCTCACAGAGTACACAGTAAGGAGTTGTGAAGTCTGGCATTTAGTGACCATTCAACATCTCTTATTGCCCCCTACAATCAAAGCAGACTAGAACCAGGCCTGGATGCACAAATCATCCTCACTTTGCATAACAGAGAGTCTCTCCACACGACCAGCATGCAGTGTCAGCTCAGGAGACTCCTCTAATAAAAGTACAGTACGTGGACGTATGAGCTGGGAGTAGCAGGAGGGTGCAGTTGTCCCCTCGGTGCGCAGACACTGATAAATATTGATGATATGTAAGCAGGCCTGTTGACATAGCAAGTGGTTGTGACACAAGTTACGCCTGGCAGTGAGTTGCGGAGAGCGTCACTCTTGGCACTCATCATTCTCGCCGAATGCTTGGAGTGCTGAGCTGTGCACCGAACCCGGTCGTCGCAGCAACACACATCAAAATCAATTTCTATTTGTGCCTGCGATGTAGACACTTTCTATGCATGTAATGCATTTAAAACGTACAATAAGTCTGCAGAGCATGTAGTCACTTTAATTTAGTTTCATGTTAAGATGCAGGAGAGTCATATTTAGTTGTTCCAGTCAAAAGAGTTACAGAAAACGCATTTAGTATGAATGAGAGCGAATCGGAATGAATTCTACTTCATTTCATTGACATGCTGAAGGAATCAGAGAAGGCGAAAGTTCACAGGTCTGCGAAGGAAGAGCTCATCATTTTTTCATTCATTCACTCTTTATTTGGTGCCAATTTTAAAGGTGTCAGCAACACCAAGCCAGTGCTAGCAAAAAAAATAAAATTTACAGTCATGATTATAATAACAAACAGACCTTGAAAAAGGTGCAAAAGGCAACGAACCAGCAATAAATAACACCCATGCTGCTTATAAATTATGCTTTTTGTTGTTGCCTAAACCCAACCACAGACAGGACTGTGGATACCAACCCCAGTCCCTGGTGTGACAGTTGTGGTCTTTGTACACCTGCCATCCACCCCAACCACCTGCTGGTGACTGGCTGCCATTAATAAATGTGGTGTTTCATGTGTTACTACCTTGTTCCCTACAGTATTGCTTTCTTCCTCTGTCCCAAGCTTGGAACTAGTTAGTATTTTTTAGCCCTGGAAATCACAGCGTGTATTATAGTATTAAGTGTTAAAACACCTCATTATCAGCTCATAATGAAGCACACTCACTGCCAAGCCATCCTAATTACCTATCACAATAATGTTAAGACAATCAACTAACCCTCATAAGTGATAAACATTGAATTAAAGGGTCAATTCCTTAATTCCTGTTGTGTATCTTCAGTGCTTGCCGTACTCTGTACCAGAGACGTGGTCCACCAAGCGTAAACCCAGTCGAGCAAGTCAGTTTGTCAGAACATCGGGTCTATTTCCATAATGTTGAGATCCACGAAGCAACTTGATCTAAGTCACCATGGAAACCAATCCCTTCAGAATAAGCTTCAAGTCCAGCTGCGCCTATACTTTTTCAACAAATTACTGTATTTGTAGCTTTTTTTTCTTTAAGAAAAATATGTTTGTGATAAAACATAAAGCTGTTCAGATTACATTTTTCTGAAATGGAAGTTTGCTTTTTTTTTCCCCCCTCAAGTTACAAGAAATGCTACAAAAATACACTCTACACAAAAACAACCACACACTCATTCCCACAAGTGTCATATGTACAAACCTGGATTTATGTCTTACAAAACAATTATAATGACATGCTGTATGTATGTGTATATATATATATATATATATATATATATATATATATATATATATATATATATATATATGCCTTAAAGTAATAGCATTTAATAGGCGGTACAAGTCTATAGCTGACAGAATTAATATAATTATATTATTATATGATTATGTATTATTATTATATCTATAGGCTTATCCTCATGAGCAGTGTATCTACATAGAGGCAGAACTGACACACCAGATTTAATCTCCGTGTTGCTCAAATCAAACGTATAATGATTAAATTATAATGTTACTGTTATTAAAACATTTTCAGTGATAAGCAGAAGTTATTATCATGCTGTTCCTATAGGGCAGTGAAGGCTCCTTGTGTGATCCGGCTCAGCAGCAGCAACCCCGAAGATGCAGCCTCTTCCACTCAAGGGAACAGCTTGTTTACAAAAGCACTGCCTCTCTGTGCCTTTGGTGTTGTTACGCTTTGATTCGATTTTTTATTGTTCAAAGAGGTCTATTATTGCCATCGGGGTTTATATCTCATCACAGAGAGACATCAAAGGGAGATGGAGCATTCTTGTGATTCTTTAGTGTGCCTTCTGGAGGAAACCAGCTCCATCTCTTGGGGAAGGGGGACTCCTGAAGATCCCCTTCCTCTATAAGCCAGTTTTTTTTTTTGTTTTGTCTTGTTTTTTTCTTTGCTTGTTTGGGATTATTACCGAAATTAAACTGAAGTAGCCACAGTACTCCAGCATCATGTGCCAGCTGCATATTATGTTAAGCAGACTGATAGGATAGGCTAAATGGGAAGACACTGTTTTCCTACAGTGCAGTGCATGGTGCAAAAAAAAAAAAAAAAAACCTAAACAACAGTGAAGATGTTATGTAACAAAAACAGAAGCTGTCAGCTAAAAGAAATCAGCTTTCAGCATGAATCCTATAGAGGAGGAGAAAAGCACGAGGAAAGGCAATGTCAGTCAGTCCAAAACTTTTGTCCAGACTGAAATATCTTAGCAACTATTTCTTAAGGATTGCCGTGACATTTTCTACAAACATTCACAACACCCCGGAGGATCAGTCTTATCTTGTAGCACCACCCGCAGGTCGACAGTCTCCAGAGGATTTATCCAAATGACTTTTCCCAGCGCCACCATCTGTGGTTTTGAGCGAAATGTCTCAACAATTGCATAATTTAGTACACAAACGACTGTTACTCTTCGGATGAATTATAATCTGTGGCTATTGCTAATTAGAAAACTTTAGCACAGTGGTTCCAAACCTGTAGGAAGTCCGTCCATCCGTCCGTCGTATTCTCATGAACGTAATACTTTTTCAAATTTGGCGCAAATTTTCATTGGACTCAAGGATGAACTGATGCTTTTGGGGTTCAAAGGTCAAAAGGTCAAGGTCACTGTGATCTCACAAATCACGTTTTCGGTCACAACTCACAAATTCATTCACGAATTACGACACAATTAAACTCAAATGTCTTGACAGGCTAAAAGTGACATTTTATATCCAAATGGTCAAAGGTCAACTTCACTGTGACATCATAATGTTCTGCAAAAACACCTATGGCCATTATTTAATGCTGTTACTCAGGAGGGGGAGCTTGTGACTAGAGCCTGAACGATATACGGATATTAGGCAGTAAAAAAATTCCGCTATCGATATATCGTCTGATATATGTTTATAAACACTTGTGAAAAAGATATGTAATGAAAGCAGGATATTTTACAGTTTAACAATAAACTTTATTGAACCGCAGGATTAGCATATCAAAATGCAAAACTATGATTATGAACATGGTAAACATTACACCTCTTTAACAGGTCCTAAGTTAGTATTTACCTTGAACCACCTTTGTGCCTACAAGTGCAGCCTCACAGAGCTGCTGTAGACTAGTATTGTTTTCTACCACTTGTCATCTATGTGTAATCAGTGCTCAAATAGTTTATGTGAAACTGGCACCAGGTTTGGAGTCCAGGTTTAAGTCCTCTGATCTAACATGCCGACTGCGATGAAAATTGCTCAGCACATTTATAGTCAGTGTTTAATTATCATTGCTGCCTCTGGGGGCTGTTAGGATTTAGTCTGCTTATTACTAGTGCACAGGTTTCTTAAGAGTACCATACTGAGTGTTTTTTTTCTCTAAGGAGTGTAGTGCATGTAAGCCCACATGGCTCCACCTGTCCTTAATCATTCTGAATTTTCTTTATGTACATCAAAATCGGAGCTGACATTCTTCCTTGTTATGGGGTGAACACCTGAGGAAAGCATTATGCAAACACAAGACAGACGGGAAGATCAATAGACAAGTGAGAAAGAGAGCAGAGGGCTTAGGGTAGAGAGGAGCAATCAAACTCTAATTTGGTCCCAGACAAATGAAGTCAGCGTTACACCAGATTGAATGACATTAAATACAATAGCAGAAAGAACCAGTAAATGTGGACCTTCTTTCTCTGCTCTCCCAACATCTGAGTTCATCCCTGCCGCTGTTTATCAACCGTGTGGCTATAAATGAAATGAGAGTTTTATCTTTTATGAATATTTTTAATTTAAACATGACCTCATTCTTGACTCGTTGAATGTTTTCTTTGTCTTGCTACTGTCTATGGTAATCAAGCACTGAAAATAGAAGTGCACTTGGTGTAATGAGGACAGACTCCATCTGAGCATGTTGTAAAAAAGTTACTGAGATCAGATGCTCCTTGTGCCTCTGTGTGGCTGTCTCTTTCGAAAAAGCAGTGCAGAGACAGGAGTTCGCCTATAATCACAGTTAGACTTGAAGGTCCCATATTGTACAAAGTGGGGTTTCCATGTATTTTTTTTTTTTGATTATAGATCAGGTCTAGCTTCTATATTAATACTGTGAAAGTATCAAAGCGTCAGTCCACAGAGAAATGCACACAACCTGTATTCAGAAACTGAGCTTTAAAACCAGCCGTCAGGACTTCTGGAACTTTGTGATGTCACAACAAAGCAGTCACCGCCCTCGGCCATGCCCCAAGCCGTGCCCACCTGGACCCACCATCCAACCTTGCAGGATTTGGTTACTCTGTGTGTTTAACTGAAATCTGCTACATTTTTATTCGATCACTCAGAAAACAGACAGCCAATCAGAGGCGAGACCTGCCTCACCAACCTGTTGTTACTGGAGCTCCAGAGAAAAGACTGAAACAGTTAAAAAGATTCAAAACTACATTGAGATTGTTTTTCGTGCTTAAAACCACGAATATATTTTCTCATGGATATCAACACTAAAACACTGGAGAAGTGAAAAATATGGGACCTTTAAGCTATTTCTGCACAGAGCATTTATTGGCAAACTCACACTTCTCCACCATCCCTTGTGGGAATGGGCTTCCAAATACTGGAGGAGGTGAGGTACAGTCCTGCCCAAAATTATTGGCACTCCTGTTTTTCAGAAATACATACAAATTAACCAATTTTGTATAACTGGAATATTGTTGGTGAAATATCCGAAGTTACTGAGCAAAAGAGAAGAATAACTTGCATAATAATGAAATAATACAAACACAAAATGTGGCGTCTTTTATTAATATTTGTTTTCAGCACTGTAGGCAACAACGAAAGCCTCTAGATTTTCTTGTAGCCATCTAGAAGCTTCTTGCACCTTTCTGTAGATGGTTTTCGTCACTTTTCCATTGCTATGTGTTCAAGCTCTTTAAGGTTTGCAGAACACCTTTTTGCAATGGCAGATTTCAGCTCCATCCAAAGGTTTTTCAATGGGATTCAGGACAGGACTCATCGCTGGCCAATTTAAAACAGTCCATCTTTTCCTTTTCAGCCAATCCTTTGTGCTGCTGGATGTGAGCGTCGAATCATTGTCCTGCTGAAAGGCCCTGAGACCTTCACCTCAAACCGTGTTGTCTGATAGTGGGTAACACATTTCTCTCTCTAAAATGCCTTGGTAATCTTCTGATTTCATCTTTCCTTTGATACATTCTATGCCTCCAATACGAGAGGGAGTAAAGCAGGCCCAAAGCATGATAGAAACTCCACCATGTTTTACTGTAGGTAAAGTGTTCTTTATTTTATGAGCTTCATTTCATCACCTATAAATAAACATGCACTGCATTCCCAAAGAGCTCTACTTTGGTCTCATCCATCAAACATTACTGTCTATGAAAGTTTTGTAAACATTAGTCTTGCTTTTTTTGAGCCTCCCTCTCAATAGTGGTGTCTTCCTTGGCCTTCGCCCATGCAGCCCTACTTGGTTCAGTGTGCACTGTGAGGTACGGGCTGAAACCATCACTCTACATTGCTCCAGGTCAGCCTGAAGCTCTTTAGATGTCTTGCCTGATGTTATTTTTTCCACAGTCTGCACCGACCTTCACAGACTTCACTCATTGAATTTCTCCTTAGCGCTTAGCGCTATGCCTTGTAGCTTTTAGAATTGGAATATGTTCTTTGAACATCACCATAATGGCATTTCTGATGCTGTCAGGCAGATCTCTTTTCTTCGCCCTTGTGAAAAAAAAACAAAGCTGGAAACAATCAGCCCCTTTTTAATGCAGTAAAATCATCATTCATTGGTTAATTCATGTCATGTGAATGCTGAAATATCAGCACAGATGAGTCTGTTTTTTTTTATTTTTTTGTTTTAACAAACTAATTTAAATTCATGAAGAGGCTGCCAATAATTGTGTCTGTGGTGCATTTAGAGCTTAATTTGACTTTTATTCAAGTTTTACTTTTTTATTTGTTTGTTTTTAGCTGGACCACAACAGAAAGGCGAGCCCTATAAATGTGAATGTCGCTGAGTGACTGAGTGATAAAGTTACATCAGCGGTCAGTCGAGTGTTGGAGTTTCCCCATTGGTAGTTCATCTTTCAAAAGGGATTCAGCATGAACAAGCAGTGTTGACAACTTAGAGCCTTTGTCGCTAGATTTACGTACTTCTCAGACCCTTTTCAGACTGACTTTTTTCACAAAACCACCTAGCGATAAATCTAGCATCTTTATGGACAAAGCTGTACGTTACTTTCCATAGAAGAGAGCCTCCATTAACCCCCAGCAGCTGACATGAATGAGCTTCTAGACGATTATTTTACAAGCACATATAGCTAAAATGACAGCACATTCGTTATTTTTAATTTATGTGTTTAGAGATTTTGTCAGATGATGTAGATGCTATTAGGCTTTTAGCAGCACTTTGGAAATGGCTTGGAAGTTAATATGGCATCTTAACGGGATGCGTTTTGATAACTATTTCATACTTGTTCCGTTGTCTGAAAACAGAAACAGTAAATGACAACAGCTTTATTGTTAATTCAGCTGAACAAAATTACTGTAGGTGAGCACAGAGAGTAGGAGAGAAGCAACCAGATAAAAGGCTGAAACCGACTAACACTAGACATAATGTGAATAGCCTTCGACATGGTTCAACCAGATACTAGATTTTGACCTAGTCTTGTTACTTTTGTTCAGTAAAATATTGTGGTTATACAAAATTGGTTAATTGGCATTAATTTCTGAAGATATTCAGAATTATCTACTTGAAATTCAGGGGAGCCAATAAATTTTGACCAGGATTGATTAGAGCCAGCCAAAACGCACATTCATACAGAAATGACTCTGTGTGCTGAAGTGAATACCTTTATTTTTAAGATGACATGTCTGGCTACTTAATCAGCTGGTCAAAATCCAAAATCTCACCTCTTAATTGCACAAGATGGGGTATGTTAAATTCACATCAACACTTAAAAACTTGGTCAAAACATTTCCAACATTTCAAACCAATTAAACAACGTTTTCACCCTCAATTTCACACCAGCTGACAGTCCTCCAACAGCACTTTCACTCGGCTGCATTTACAATTAAAATCTTTACAAATTTCAACAACTTCTACAGCGTTGTTGGTCCCCAGTCTCATCAACAACTCTAGGACTTAATAAACAAAATCATTACAGTATTCAGTTAAAAAACAGATACTGCATGTGGGTGGACACAGACTATGGGAAGAAGCTGCTTCTATTAAGAAATCTACAATTTATCAACCACTAAATTACAACCAACTACTTTTCTAAATGAAGCAACATTTTTCCCGCTGTGTCCTCCAAGTTCTGCCCTGATGTTTGCTGCAACTGGCTCCTCGCACAGACACAAATAATTATAACAAAATGTTGTTGATCTGTGAGATCTATGAGAGGTGGAGCTATTGACAGGAACATTTGCCAGGGGCAGCTGTACGGGATCTATACATTGATCGCAGCGTCAATATATATTGTTCATCCTGTAATATTTATGTGGAACACAGAAGTTGCCAATACCTAGCAGTAAATTGGTCTTGATGAGAGTACGCTCATAGATCAAATAATGCCTGATCGAAAAAAGCTTTCCTCGCATGTGTTGTTATGCTCCTGCCTTTGTATTTCCTTTTGCTGCTGCTTAGCCTGATGTTGTGAGGGATAATTGGACTGGGAAAAGATGATGTGGCACACCATCTTCTAATATTTGTTTACCCATATTGTTTGGAAAGGTAGATTAATTGGCATTTCCTTTTGGCAATTTTTCTTGAAATTCGTTTAAATGAGCTAAAATACTTGAGTGAGCTAATGTGGTTTAGTTTAGCCACATGAGCTGACTAGGCTCTGAGCCAGATTTCAGGTAAAGTCCTGACGGCTGGTTTCATTTCTCTGTGGACTGAGGCTTCGGTACTTTCACAGTTTTAATATAGAACTTAGACCTGATCTATAATCAAACAACACATGGACAGAGACCTTTATACAATATGGGACCTTCACATACAGTGTACACTTCAAAGGCGCTTTATTGGCATGACAGTGTGAGAAAAAACATTATTGCCAAAGCATCAAAAAAAAATTCTAAATACAAAATGCAACAAACAACACCAACATCTATATAAATGTATAAATTAATTATATATATGGTATATTATTTGCGTGTTTGTGTCTAGGTCACTCACCCCACCCACCCCCCATCCCCGCCTTTCCAACCTTAGGTCGGCAGTGTCTGTGTTGACTGTTTTCTCCAACTTTCTAAAACAGACGACTTGACATTCACACCTATTTCACGCCCTGATTTTCCAGCTGTGCAGAGGAGAGAAAGGAGCCAGACGGTGTATTTCTCTCTCTAGCTCCCTTTTGTTTCATTTGTTCAGCAACTATTTGCGACACTTTCACTGTGAACAACTGAGTGCAACACTGTGAACGTCTTCCTGGAGAGACTATCTGAAAATATGTACCGTTGTCCCATTTTTAAAGGATAATGCATCTCCCCTCTCTACATCATGGCCGGGTTCAGAACACCTATAAACACATTTGCTTTCTGACATGGTCAGACAGTGTACTCTAATATGTAGTCATGAGAGAGCATGAACCGGCCCTTAGTGTCTTTTCATATTCCATGATCGACACAGCAAACAAACATATCTGAGTTACTTTCATTGCTTGATGAATAAATCAGAACCATGCCTCCTGCAAAATGACGAACAGACAAATTTGAAACCCAGAATCTGGTTATTAATCTATCAGAAAAAGATCCCTCTGAGAGTCAATTATACGCTTCTTTCAAAGGCTTGTTTGTTCTCACAAGGGACGTGAATGTTTTTGGAATAAAAGTGGATTTATTTAAATGCTTTAGACAAATAAAATTGTAGTATTTGAATATTGCTCCCACATGGGTAGTGAAAGTCCTACAGCTTCCTCTAATTTTAGGCCAATAAGTAAAATATATTTTGGCCTAATGTGTCCAGCGCCTCTATTAACACTTCTTGTCGTCTTGTTGACCGAGCGATTATAAAGACAGTGAAGCAGCCTGTTCATACTCCCAATAATCTATCGGCAAACGACAGACGAGTGTTAAAAGAGCTGATAAATGACAAAGATATAATTATAAAACCTGCAGATAAGGGAGGAGCAGTCTGCATGTAAGACATTGTTCACGTTAAAGCAGAAATTCTCACTCACGTTATCTGATTAAAGATTCTGCTTACTTCAGATCCAACAGACTCTTTTCAACAGACTGGATTTTCTTATCTTAATGAGGCGAAATAAAAGGGATTGATTACTAATTCAGGATTTTACTCTCTGTATTGCCAACATCCCATACATCGTGTCTTTTCTACACTCTCCCAGAAGAACATAAGTAATTAACAAATACTCCTAGATTCAATAATTTCACCCCCATATCTTAAATTGTTGATTTTCATATTAACCCAATTTTAGAAACAACACTTTTTCAATTTCTACTTAGTAAGTCGAGACCCTGTGCCCAGTCTCCCGCCCCGTTTATCATCGCTTTGGCCAGTTAAGTTATGAATTACAATTACATTAGCTTCAGTTTTTATTGACACCTCAAGTGCACCTAATAATACAAATTTTTTTCGACTGATGTTGTAGCAGAAATTTGCTTCTAATACAGAGCGATACGGGGCCCCGAGAGATCAACACACTGCAGTGTAAGAAAACGCATGCAAAACAGACAAAACACAAATTTGACAACATGTGCTGCAAATGCACACAACACAAACAAATACAGAAACAGTAACCTTGACCTTTGACCACCAAAATCTTATCAGTTCGTCCTTCTTGTTGTTCAATGCTCTTAACTTCAAAAGTCAGAAAACATTGAAAAAGTGCGTCACACAAGGTTCATCACTTTTTAGTTTCCCCTAAAAAACATCTGTCTGTGCTACTTGCAGCGAATGTGTTTTGTTAAGCTGCAGTGCGTTGAGCTCTCAGGGCCACCGTAGATACACTATGAATTTGCCTTCTTACATCATATGGATGAGGTGCACTGATGACATTTTCAGCCTTTTAAAGGGCAGCATTGACAATTTTAATGATTTTTTTTTCATCATTACTTTATGGTTTTGATCTGTACCTGCAGTTCACCGAGGGACATTGTAGGGAGACACTTCATTATTTATACACGAGGGGGATAAAAAATGATGGCCATTTAATTACTACAATATATCGAAGATAGAGGTAAAAATAACCTTTTATTGGCCTCGAGCTCACATCCTGTCCTGCCATTGACTCAGTTTTATAGGTTAAGACGGATATTGTTTCGCAATATCTTCTAAAAAAAAAAAAAAGATGATAGAGATATGAAATTGATATTTTCCCAGCGTGGTTATCCTTCCACCTGGATCGATGAGGCTTTTGATCAAACTTTGGACAAATCCAGAACTGAACTTTTGAATCCCAGGACCAGAAAAAAAAAAAAAGACGTTTTCAATTACCTGCAAAACTACTTTCTCTCCTTCTTCACAGGCCCTGAAGTCAGATCCTAAAAAGCTCTGGCATATCTTAAAACCCGAGCCAAACCTCTCACCTACCTTCTGTGATCTCTTTCCTTTTATTTTAAATGGGATTGGAACCTGATGCCTCATTTAGTCCATGCAAATATCTTTCCAAATAGTCCAACACTTCCCCTGTCCAAACACGTCTCACTTCCCTCCCAGATGGCAACTTCTCACTGTGCAACAACACCTAAAACTTGCACTCAATTAACCATCCACACACTGATGTTTATTAATTCAGTTATAACATGTCTCGTACGATGCCCATGTGGCTTGTGCTACTTGAGCAAAACCACCAGAAAAGTTTAAAAGCGCATCGGTGAACACAAAAGTGCCATTAGGCGTAATGACCACAACTATCTCGTCACGGCACATTACAGCGATGTGAGCCGTGATATTTCTACTTTGGAGTTTCACGGCATTGGAAAGGTTCCTCTTCCACCGCAGGGAGGGGACCTTGACCTGTTCCCGGAAAGACAATTGGTATTTTAGATACATAAATTACAAACCACAGGGCCTTTTTTTTTTTTGATGTTGTGAGTGAGGCTCCTCTCAGAAGTTATTGATCAGTTAGCCTACATGTCTGCAGTTGGCCATTAATTGTTGTTTGATTTATTATTAGATTTTTGTAAGCTGAAGATTTATTGTCTTTTTAAGTAATATAAAATAATGTGTAATATTTTAAAGGTCCCATATAGTATAGGGAGATGTCCATGTGTTCTTTGATTATAAAGCAGGTCTAGGTTCTGTATTAATACTGTGAAAATATCAAAGTGCTATGTATTCAGGTACTGAGCCGTAAAACCAGCCGTCAAGACTTCTGTAACTTTGTGATGTCACAACAAAGTACTTGGACCCACCATTCAACACTTGTGGGATTTGGTTTCTCTGAGTGTTTACCTTAAAACTGCAATATTTTTATTGGATCACTATGAAAAACAGTCAGCCAATCAGAAGAGAAGCTCAGAGCCTCCTCTCTTCTGATTGGCTCACCGACCTGTTGTTACTAGAGCTCCAGAGAGACGCCTGAGAGAGGAGATGAAACTACACTGAGATGGTTTTTGGTTTTTAAAACCGCAAATATATCTTCTTATGCTATCTTCTTATGTT
This sequence comes from Seriola aureovittata, assembly GCF_021018895.1. Lineage (NCBI taxonomy): Eukaryota > Metazoa > Chordata > Actinopteri > Carangiformes > Carangidae > Seriola > Seriola aureovittata. The sequence goes on along the minus strand of NC_079374.1, from coordinate 4,599,450 downwards.
ATATTCAACATTTCAAATAAAACACAGAAGAGGAAAATATGGGACCTTTTAAAACAAAAAAAAAACAAATAAAAAAAATATATATATATAATTTTAAAATATTGTTTAAATATAAAAATATTTCTTGTTAAAAGTTTGAAATTCTTTGATGTTAAAAATAAACCTTTTTGTTGCATATTTCTTTAATCAACTCTCATTAATGGTAATTGTTGTTTCTGCTTCTTGATCACCATTAGTCACTATATATATATATAAACTGACAGATTAGACCACAGACCCCATCTGGTAAGGTTTTTGCTTTTACACTTTTATTAAAGAAAGTGTTTGAGACCCATGACCAGAATAGCCTCACATTCAGTCATTGTGTTACTTACGGAAGGAATTATAGTGAAAATAAATTATTCCCCTTTTTGCTGGCGACCCCCCCAGATTTCACTTTGAGAGCCACTGCCTCAGACTACCAGATTTTGTAATGTGAATCTATATTGACTACATTTCTAAGTGTGTTTACTTTAGTGAGCGATCTATACTACATTTGCTTCAATGAGCTGATTGACCTTAATTCATATGCATACTGCAGGCGCAGCTGGTGTCCTCTGATTGGTGGCATTTTCTCAGGTCAGACCCTATTGTCATGGTGCTCTTTATGTGGTGCTGTGTTGATGAAGTTTGCCTGATGAAGGTCTAAGGACAGAAACGCTGTTAATAAAGTGAGAGCGAGGGATAAACAAGTGTGTGGAATTTTTTGTTTTTGCTAGATGATCGTGAACAGGTTAATTACTGCTTTTCTCATAATTACAAGTGCATTTTTGATTGTTTAATCATCATTTGTCTTGTAAATGTCTTGCCACGTGGATGTAGATGTATATTTATAACCAGCTCATTATGGCTGTACCTGTGTGGTCCACTTACACCACCTGAAATATGGTCGGACTAAACCTCCAAAAGCTTGAGGCAATTAGCAGTAACAACAACATTTCTAACTAAAACTGACCTAGGGATTTAAAAAAGAAAACACTTCAAAATAATACAACGCCAGTGTGGTTTGAAGCAGCGCAGCAGTTTCTCAGTTTCTGAGTAGTTCAGAAGGGAATAATTATCTTGGTGATGAGAGGGAAGAATGTAATTGTAACTGTAAGCTCGTTTTTTTGTCTCAGCAGAAAGAGAGTTCCAGTTATGAAGAGGTGGTATGATTTGCCAGTGTCAGCCGGCCGTGGTGTAGAATCCCCAGTTGGGAGCTTAGCCGTTCTCAATTAAATCCACAACTGAGCACTTTGATGGTGCAGGGCAGCGCTGTGAATTAGCCTCTATGTGAAGCTTTTGTAGCTTTGCCACTGGCTGACTGCACTCACACTGACCTCCTTCCTTTCCCCAAGCCGAGACAGAGAAAATTATAATGAAAAGGCAGCAGTGTCACTGAAAAAAAGTGCTTTATTATACATCACTATAACAGAAGACTGTAAAAGTGAAGTAAATTATAGGACACTGCATCTCTTTATAAAGTCATGGTGCCATCTGAAAAAGTTGTCATCAGCAAGTCAGTGTTGGAACACACTGGTGTTTAATGTTCTTAATTACCATTATGAGGTCCCAGTCCACTCAGCATTTACAGCCATGGTACATTTTCTGTGCCTGCACATTATTTACACATTCAAAATGCTTTAGGATTTACTCTACAAGTCATCTATGTTCTTAACATACCAATGAAATATGTTTTTCTCTGCTTGTTGTCTCTCAGGCATGCAGGATTTCTCGCTTATCTCCAGTTTCTCAGTTGGTGCTGGGGGGTACTTGGAGACAAAAGACTGATTATGCTGTCTTTTGTTGAGGTGAAAATCCATAAGTACCCCAATGAGGATGGGTAATACACATCCCAGGACTGTTAGTCCTGGGATGTGTATAGACTCAATCTATTTGTCTCCACAGTTTCTTCCAGTTTCAGTAAGTAATTTTAAAGGTTTTGCTATTGCTTCACAGCCAATGTTAGCATGAACAGCTATTTACTCACCACTTTACTTGCCAGAAGCTTCAGTCGTTGTTTGTGTTTATAATACAAGATGTTATCATACGTCCTCTGAGGAGCGCTACTTCTTCAAGGCAGCATGGATGCTACAGTGACTCGGTATCGGAAAGTGACGAGACAGTCTAACCAGAGAGAAGTGATAGAAATACAAGCAAAACAAAAGTTTATATTGCCGTTGCTTTTCTGGAGACAGCTCTGAGTAAAGCCATGAAGTTTGATGCTGAACTCGCAAGGTTTCTTCTAAACTGGTGAGTAAACAGTTGCTAATGCTAACGTTGGCTATGTAGCAATAGCAAAACTTACAAATAGATCCTTTAAGCAGTGCACAAAGAGTTCCCTCTTATTGTATTATTGTATCATCATGCAGGCAATGTACAGTGCTGTTAGAAAATATTAATAAAGTTTTGAACACACTGCACTACTAGCATGAGTTTTGAAAGTCTGTTAATCTGCTTTTAAACACATATGGATGGTAAATTGCAAATCATAATTTATATCTTCTTTGACAAAAGTCTGCCAATGCTTCCACCCCCACCTGTTTGTCCATTGTGAACAACAGCCTACAATTTAACAATAACAGTATTCTGCATAACATCTAAAATGACAATGGAGAGGTATGAACAAAAACTGGCAATATATTACAGAGCTGCTACAGCTCAGCTAAAATAAATGTAGATTGCAAATAAAAGCAGTGATAAGCATCAGGGTTCATTGTCAGGCAGTCAGAATCAAAGAGAAAGTGCTTGCAGTGTTGCATCAGTGATCAACAATAACACAAGGACAAACTCATCAGAGAAACTAAAGAGAATTCCTAAATAGACCAGAGTACAATACAAGCCACCTGCTTGTTTGTGAATGTTGAAACGATCTGACTGCACAACAGAGAGAATACATCAATTCACTGCCAGGCAGTTTTGTATCTTCTAAGAGGAATAATGAAGGGCTCCTTTAAAATAAACAGAGCAGGGGATGTGTTCCCGAAAAAAATGCGAAGGCTAGAAGTAGCTTCGAAATGGCCAAGATAGGAGAGACTCCTCAGACTCCGCGGACTTAAAAACATTAACACCAGATCCTACAATTGTGACGAGGTACAGATCAGTCAGCTGCTGCTGCGATGTTGAGGATGAGCTTTTAAAAAGGCATCAAAGGATATTTCCACAGTAGAAGATTGGTACTGTAGGAATTCAAACACCTGACCCACAATCTGAAACAATAACACCAGAGATCAAGGTTTGCATAATGCTCCACTACTTGGCCACTGAGAAACATTTGTCAGCAGAATTATCAATACAATCATGAATGTGCCTCCCAGACCCATCTTGATTTATTCTTTCCATTAATTGGCAGCTAAAATCAATAAATATGGCTTATTTTATGGTTATTATTGGATGGGACATGGGTCAGCATGTACTTGTCAACAAATAAATCAGATCAAGTCTACTGTATCTATTTGTCTATTTCTGTCCATTTAGATGACTGTTCCACGTCTGTAGCTTATGATGTGATTATTACTGTGAACATGGTTAAATGTAATTCGTATTCTGTTAGAGTACTCAATGTATTTTAAATACTTTTGATTACCTCAACCTTGTCATGCATTATGAGTGCATGTAACACTATGCATTAAAGCTGACTGAAACCAGGAGTCACTCTGTTGATGATAGCTTGTCATTTTGTTTTCACTTATTCCCCTGAAAACAATCCTCTTAAAATAAAAATAGCACCAGAATATGTAGCACTCTGCTGTGCCACAGCATGAAATGGGTGAAAAAGATATAAACAATAACAACAACAATAATAATGATAATAATAATAAACAACAAATTTGGGTAATATACTATTGAAATAAATAGCTCCACTCAGTCTCCACTCAGTGGTTTGTTTGTTAGCTAGACAAGCTTAGAAAGCTAGCTGCTATCCCAACAATGCTAACAGGCCAAAGTGCCTCACCAGTCAGTTAGCAATTAGGCCAAGTAGCTAGCTCGCTAGGTAGGCAATTTGACCAGGAAGCTTTAAAGTAAATTAAGCGCTCAACTAAAGTACAGCCACTTATAAATTTCAGTTGATTTCTATTGATTTAAAAAAAATGTAACTGTATTTAAATTATAACTGTAAGTAAATACAGTTACTCATGTAAGTTTGAAGAGGAGACTCATAGCTAAAAACATTTATTGTCATTCAGACTTGGCACCAAAATATAGATATAAAATATAGATATAGATGTATTTAAGAGATATTATTGTAGAGATGTTTTGTGAATGTACAGCCCATCTTCCCCACCATGTAGGACCACACACACTCATTCACAATCACCCACAGACACTTTTCAGCTGTGTGATTTTCAGCTGAGGTCTTTCCATTTGCTCCCTCTCTGTAATGTAAGATGCTAGGAGCCCAAGTATGACAAAGAGTATATTTCTCTGTGTTTGACAGGGTGACCCAGTGGGTGAGGAAAAGCTCCTACAACTGGAGGAACGCATCTGGCCGACTTGGTATTATGACAAATCTCCCTCAAAATGAGAGTATGCTTGCAATATATTACAGTGCTGGATAGGAGCCTTGTGGCCCAGAATGATACCAGCAGCTGCGTCCACCTGCCTTTTCCATTATCTGCTTGAGAAAATGACAGTTTCTCCTGAATTGAATAGGTCATATGAATATCACATTATTTTAAACAAGTCATCTGGGTACTTTTTGCAACATAAAATAGAGGTAGAAAGAATATAAAAAATATCCCATATTGCAAAAATGAAAATGTAATTATATTTAAAAAAAAAAACTAAACATTTATAGAAGAAACATTCAACAGATTTGTATTTTCTTTTAATTGAAGGACTGATATGCACCATGAAAAGAAGCGGTTTCTTTTTCTGTTTTTCTGCACAGTTTCTGATATTGCAGTGAAACATGGCCTTGGGTATTCAATGCAGAACCGGGTGATTTGGTTTATAACACTCACCTCTGGTAACCACTACAACTTCATGTTACCTGGGAACATCACATCAAACACAGGTAAAATTCCTTTTCAAACACTTCCTTTTATTCCATTTCATGTCTTGATATATTAGTGAAAATTTCTGAACGAAATCAAATAAGATTAAAGGAGCTATTTGTAAGTTCTGCTGTTGATACATAGCCAACATTAGCATTAACAGCTGTTTACTTACCAGTCTTGTCAAGAGCTTCCTCAGCCATTGTTGCATTTGCAAGACAAGAGGTTATAATACGTTGTGTGAGAAGCCCTTGCAGTGGATTTTCTGCTGAAACACTGGACACAAACACAGAAATGAAAGCACAGATACTGATCAACTCAAAGATTAATACAGAACATTATTATTGATCAATAAGAGGACAAGTATAATCATTCCTTGTCCCAAGAATACAGAGTCAGTCTAAACCTTTTATAGAACAAAAACAAGATCAAGGGACAAAGAAATGAACATAATCAATAGCAAAGAACTGCAAGACTATCTACTACCCACTTACTTAATGACTTCACATCCAGCTTTTACATAATATAAATACCATAAATAGGATGAGGAGAACAGTGGCCTTCCTCAGCATATAACAAAAGCAAATTCACTTTTAATAATACAACACTGTTGGTATTAAAAAATGATGATAAACTAACCATTTAGTTTCCCATTGCTTTCACACGCTACTTCTTCAGGGCAGACTGGACGCTACGGTGACTCGGTATCGGAAAGCGACACGACGAACCAACTTCGCTGGGGCTAGCTGGTTAGCACGCTAACTTTAGTAGAAGAAAAGAAGTGATAGAAATAAAAGCAAAACAAAAGGGTTGCTTTCCACCTCTGGAGACAGCTCTTGGCGAGTAAACGAATGGAGCTTGATGCTAAACTGGCAACGTTTTCTTCTAGACTGTAAGTAAACAGCTGTTGATGCTAACGTTAGCTATGTTGCACTAGCAACACTTACAAATAGCTCCCTTCAGAATGAATCGTTTCAAAAACTTTGCCCGCAAGGATCTTTATGTAAAAAAAAAATATATATATACTGAATAGTTTTATATTCCACAAATTCTATTTAGACCCAAATCTATGTCTTATAAATGAGACTGCAAACAATGCAGCTTTAAACAGTCTCTAATCCAAACAGTTACACTGAGCCTCCCATTGTTTACATTCACAATACTACAAACACTTAAAGAAAAATCGAAAACAGAAATATGTTATATGTCCCTCCTGTAGCACAAACACTGAGAACTTTATGAAAACATGCGGTTGTCACAAACATCTATATTTGCATGTGTGGTTTACACGTTGTACCAGTCTCACCTCAAGAGATTATCAGGATGAAATCATCTTAGCTATACAATATCATGACATAAATTACTTGGTACTGAATGTTGGTTGGGAGTTGATTTTTGTAAAAAAAAAAAAAAAAAAAAAAAATGAAGTGGAAGCTGCTCGTGTACAAAGGCTTCTGTTGTGAAATGTGTGGATCAGAATAAATACCTCGCAGTGATCTTCAGTGACAGGCTGATCAGACATGGATCATGTCTTAGAAAGCTGAAACCACATTTAGAAATCTAAAGGCTTTTAATGTCAATGCAGAAATACTGAGAATGATTTTGACAGGAGACAGGATATACGACATCTCCACAAGAGCTGGGAGGCTGACAGTGGACTCGGTATATCATGCTCCTCTGTCTAAAGCCGGGCTCTGGCTACAGGAGCTTTGGGCTGATTTAACCCCGATTCACCCCTCCCATCAATCGGAGGAGAAATCTGGTTCTGGACCTCCGTCGGTGCTGATGTTCGACCCAGATTATCTGGCAATGCGAGGGCTTCACAGATCCAGTCTTAAACCTCCCGAAGATGTTTTATGAGATTATTGAGGATGAGGGACATGTGCTGTATGGGGACAGTATGGACAGTGTGTGTGTGTGTGTGTGTGTGAGACACAGCAGACTTGTATTGCTCAGGATTGGATCGCACCAGCTATTCATAAATCCATTACTTAGCTTGTGTGTTAAGTCCTTATTAATTAGTTAGTTTTAAATTAATTAAATACTAAATCAAGCTCGAACATCAGCTTTGGACAAACTGAAAACGAGCTGAAATTCACAAAGACTGGACAAACCGGACATAAAGACTATTTCCACCAAGTTACACCACGGTGTCACAGTGAAGTTGACCTTTGATGAATTGGATATAAAATGTCATCCCATCATTTTGTCCTTAGAGACATTTAAATTATGTGTGTATGGATAATAAAATTAACCATCTATCTATCTATCTATCTATCTATCTATCTATCTATCTATCTATCTATCTATCTATCTATCTATCTATCTATCTATCTATCTATCTATCTATCTATCTATCTATCTATCTATCTATCTAAAAATGTGTTTTGCGAGGTCACAGTGACCGTGACCTTTGACCACCAAAATCTAATAGGAAAAATCAAATTCACCCTTGAGCCCAAGTCAATGTTTATGCCAAATTTGCAGAAGTTCCCTGAAGGCGTCACTGGGACATCGTGTTCACAAGAATGGGAACGGACGGACAGACAACCCAAAAACATAATGCCTGTGGCTGCCGCTGGTGCTCAGGCTTAAAAAGTGACCCAAACTGGAGCAGACCTGGTCCCAACACTTGTTGCACCCAAAGCATATCAATAAGCTGCTCAACAGTCATGATGTGTGTCTCTGCTTTTATTGAATGTGTAAACTCAGTGAATTCCTGAGTCGTGTGTAAACGTGTTGTTAGGAAAGCTCTGTCGTGCCTTCAGAAGCAATCAATCAAAAACATCCCGATCTGTAACCTAACTTCAAAAACAACCTACAACCCCCCCAGCTCACAGTTCTTTAATGTAAGCACTACTTTTATTTATTTTTTTCTATCCATATATGGAGAATGAGTAGGCTTCTTCATGCAGTTTAAAATGAGTGGGAAGTCTCTGATTACGCAACCTAACAACCTCAGGGGCCGTGTTACACTGGAGAAGAAGCGGTTCACACACAGTGTCGTCTGACCACGTCGTGATATTTTTGTGAAATGTAATTTCAGTTTACATCATTGTTAATGGGTCAGAAATGTCAACCGACATGCAGCACCTCTTTTTTTTTTTTCCCTCCACTTTAAACAGGTTATGTATTACCAAGATATTTTTATCACCATTCCTCCTGGCAGTTACCATGAGTAAGTTTTTAGTGGCAACAACACAACTCGGCTCAAACTTAACTAGACTGAGTCTGAACTTAGAATTGGTGCAGGGGGGATTAAACCACACAACATGACATTTGTTGTTATTTTGTTTTGGTCTCTGGATTCATTTTATGGGTATTTATGTCTTATGTTTTGTCATCAGTGTCGGTAGATGAGAACGGGAGCACTGAAATTTCCATCATTTTATCAATGAATAAATTGAACTTCGAATAAATTGGACTTTTTCTGTTTACCCGGCATCAAGGTGTTTCTTTCCACCGCCAAAATTAGGACCTTACAGCAGGTACTTATTCTGGTGCGATAGCATTTATTCAGGTGTTAGTCTGCAAAATAACTGATCTTATCTCACAGCCCGTTAGAGCCGTTCACTGCTGCTTATGAGATATGGAAGTGATGCATGTATCTGAAACTGCTACAATTCCAGGCCAAAGAGCCAGAAAATATTTTTAAATGACAGTTTTTCTTTTTTATGTTAGCCACTTGTGACTCTTTAGTCACAACTCTGCAAGTAGTAAGTAATGCATTTTTCTGTAACTGCAAGATAGCGTAAAAACAACTAACATGCTGCTGAAAAAATAAAACAAAATAAAAAACGGGTCAGTGCAAGTTTCTTGAGGACAAGGAGAGTCATTGATGAGCGCCAATGAGCGTTTACTTGGAGGTGCAGAAGTGCTTACTGTACATGAGATAGGAGAGAGATGAAAAACATCATTATCACGACAGTGAATCATATCTGTCCCATCAAAATGAGAGCGAGGTGCACCACGGGCCCATTTAATTAGCTGCTGCGTGAATGCACTGCAGCCATTATGTGTGTGGGATTTGAGTGTGTAAACGTCTTTTGTCCGTTTTCGTCGGACAAAAAGACTTTAATGGCAAAACGAAAACATCTCTAAGTTCGTGCTTTGGTGATAAGAGAAGATCAAGGAGGGGGAGAGAAATTCTTTCATAGATTATTTGATATTTGAAATTAAATAAACTCTCAGAAAACTCTCAGAAAACTCCACATCCAGTTACCTTCAGCAAATCACCCGTCATTCTTCTGCCACGCATTTTGTCGCCTGCACATTGTGCGATGAAGGAATGCAGTGGACGACAATGCAGGTGCTGAAGGTGGAAATCATGTCAGCCAGAATGCAAATTGAACGGCCAGTGTACACACACACACACACACACACACACAGTTAATGGTTTATTTTATATCACAGAATGAAAAATGACACTGTCCTAAGCTTGTCATAAGTACATTCTTCATTTCAGTCATTTCATTAAACTGTGCATTCAAACCATGATTACTTCACAGTGGAGGGAACCCATGCACGTGTCACATGCAATGACTGTGTGGCAGTGGATGAAAAGGCTGCTCTAATTGTTCCTGCCAAGTCATGTTTCTTGATTTAGCTCAGCTCTCCCCAACCTGCAGATCGGGACCCCCCCCCTCCCCCTAAAGGGGCTGTTAGTTACTGAGGAGACTTGACAACAAACATATGGTGCTACAGAAAATTGTTGCTGTTTCCTTTTCTCTTTGCTTTTTTATTTTGAAATAATTGGATAACTCAAACCTTTCCGCACCTCTAACAATATTCAAAGTGAAACTTATTTGATTTAACACATGCAGCATCTGACAAGGTGCTGACGTCGTGTTTTAATTTTAAGAGGAGTCACAAGCAGGCTAAGCTAACCGGCGGAGGATTTTGTTTTCAGCTTAACCCATCCTGTTGAAAATGTGATGCTATCTTTTTAGCATCTTGTGCTTTCTTTTTGGTTGTTTTTGCATCTTTTGTGTGTGTGTGTGTGTATGTGTGTGTGTGTGTGGCTGTTTGAGTGGTTTGTTCTCTCTAAATTTCCTTTCATGACTGCAGAGCAAGTCCTGACTTGACATGCTATTTTCAGGTACGTGGCTTAAAAGGACTTGCAGTTTGTGTAATTTGATGTAAGTTCATGTTATTTCATTGTAGGCGTTTGTGGTATGAAGAGAAACTGTTCTGCTAACCTCTTGCCAGTGTTTCTTTAGCAGGTAATAACGACCACTTCCACATGTCTTGTGTGAGCATTTGTCTCGGAATGAAAGAAAAGAATCGTGTGATTCAAAAGAAAGCATGAAGGGACTTAATTGGTTTTTCAGTGGAAAGAAAAGCTGTAGAGAGAGCAATAAAGCAGGGAGGAATGTGAAAGGCAATGAAACAAGAAACATTAGCTTTGGAAATGAGCTCCATAATCCATGCAATTAAAATGAAGTGGCTGACAATGTCAGTTAGCCATTTCCATTTGCCATTGTGGCATTTCTCATGTTCAGCTCCTCATGGCGACATGTCCCTTTGATCCTTTCATGACTCTCTGGAGTTCGATACAGAGGAGAGGAACATTTAGGAACATTTGTTTCAGTGACTAAAGTTGTGGGCAGTTTGAATATGAGAACTACGGTTGCATAATGTGGATAGAAAAGCTCACATAAAGATACAGGAAAAACATTATGGCTATTCAAGCTGAGTCTAATATCCCTTCTGATGCTGGAATTACTGGGCTTTTGTCCACTAGTCAGCTGTGAAATGGTGCTGCTAAGGCTATCAGGGGGAATAAAGTATAGGCTGAGACAATTACATTTCCTGCTTGTGATGAAAATCTCTTCCTGATTTCAAGGGTGGACTTTTATCATTCAAAGTAGGCAACTGCCCGTGGGGCCCCCGGGCATCTGCAAGGGCCCATAATAGCCATTTATACACATTGTTTTACATAGAAAATTATCATCCCAGCACACTTGTTAGAAAGCTAAAAAGCAATACAACACAACATCAAACAGTGAAACAAGTAATGAAATGTATTTATCATAGTTGGCATTCTAGAGGAAAATCGTGGGAAATTACAGCAGCTGTTGTGATCAGAAGTCTCAAGTTTGGTCTTTACATTTCCTTTGTCTGTCAGCTGTTTGGCCTATAGCATAAAGTCCACTTATTGAAGCTTTATTTCCTGAAAATGGCTCCGTGCTGCTGCTAAAGCAGAGTTAACAAGAGTTTTGTGATACGGTGACCAGACGTCTTGGTTTGTTTGTGATTATTATTAGCAAATATATGAAAAACACTAAAATGTCCTGCTTTTCACCACAATTAAAATAATAATTATAATCCAATTATACTATAACCTCATATAAAAAACACTGGTTGGTCTGTATGTGTATCAATCAATCAATGTGTCGTTGTCAAGGCTGTTGCTAGTGTGTCATCAGCTAAGACGCTGCCGGCTCTTTCTGACAGAACCTGTCAGTATGCTAACAGTAAGCTGTCATGCCGAAAGAGACAGTCGGTCTTTTTTTCTCAGTAAACTTTTCTTAAACTTAGTTTTATTTTTGTCCGTTTTGCGATTTGATAGGACGGTGTGGAGAGCAAAGAGAGACATGCAGCAAAGAGTCCGGCCAGCCAGGAGTCGCAATGGGGGACTCGTCCGCTTTCTTAATTGTTTGTATGAAAAGTGCTATAGAGATAAAGTCTGATTGATGGTGGGAAAAGGTGCGCTCGGCAGGTGTGCTACGCGTTGAAAAACAGCTATGGTGTGTGCACAATCGGGTTGGAGGTTACGGGTGCATGACCGTGCAGTATACTTAACGGCCTGGGAGCTTTGCATTAGCACAAGTAGCATAGAGCAAACAAACAAACAGCACCTTTCTAAGTGTTGCTAACATTAGCTCACATTAGCCACTATGCTACCATGCCGCCGTCGGATAACTGGAGGTGTTATGTTTCCAGGTAGTCTATCCGTATCTTTGGAACACCTTGGACTCAAGGACCAGCTGATTCGAATTCAGTGGTCATAGGTGAAAGGTGAAAGGTCACTGTGACCTCATAAAACACGTTTTTAGCCATTACTCAAGGATTCATACGTCTTTTATGACAGTTTCACACAAAAGCATCAAATGCGATGACATTTCATGACTGCAGAAGAGGAGATTGTGACCATATATTTTCTGCAACTTGACTGGTTGGTGGAGGCAGAAAACCTCGAGGAAGAGGGAGAATGTATTATTTCTTCTTAAAGTAGCACAGTGTTGCTTTAAAGAATTCATTTCTTGTTGCATATCTTCTAAAATCACTAGTAGAGCTCCACTTAATTTTAATTACACAGCTGGAGTCAGCTTGAATTTGTCATCAGTACAGCATAGTAACAAGACTCGGTTCACACTGTCAGCAGCTCATAGACAGATAGACATAAATATAACATAGTGCATAATGAATAATAATTCGCAGCATTCCTATGAAGCACAGAGAGTTGTACATTCATAAATGCAGAAGAACATTCTGGAGCTTCGCTGCTCCACTGCCTCACTTGCTTGATGAAGAAGGCTCCACTGTACCATCTCAGCCTGATCCTAATTAAAGGGATGAAGACAATACAAGAAAAGAAAACTACTGTAAAGAAAGAGGGGATGAGAAAAAGTTTAACGTGCTGTGTGAGTGGTGGAAGGTGTTTTCAGACACATTACTTAAAGTTGCTTTAATTTTTTTTTTTCCCCACTGGAGAAAGATTTCTTCCCTGACTGTGTAGCTTCTTTGAGCTCTATGTATTTTGTTGTTGTTTTTTCTTGCATCTTTAGGAGGATAAACACAATCCCACCTATTTGTTCTTCTCTGGTTCAACTATTCAAAAATCAGCTCAGAGGCGGATATTTCCCTCAGGAGTTGGTGGAGATCAAAACAGAGCTAAAAGGGAGAGTGATTACTGGACTGATAATCATTAGGTGGACACAAACATGATTACAAAATAATGCTAATGTTGCGACTGTTTGCTAGCATGTCGGCCCTCTCAACTTTATGAGGCGATGTTTACAGCTTCTTGGGCTGCTCCACAGTACCACAAATAATCAATGATCACAGGGTGAAGTAAAAGTAAAAATACAACAATATAAACACTCTATTTCTACTACTTCTACTTCTACTTTTGCAACATTAGAACAGCACACAATGCACAAAACTAATATAGCTATTAGGGGGTAACAAATATATAAGTAGGTTTTGATTTCCAGAGATTCCGCATCGATCACACTGCAGTTATTTGGATTTAATTTCCTGGAAGTGCATTTTCTCAATTTTCCCATTTTTGCACCATATTACACAGTCTTCTCCGGGAACCTCCCTGTGAATTTACAGTTCAATATCTGTTCATTTCTAGTCAATTATAGGACTTAAAATGAAGTGTTACTCCATTTGCACACAGACACAGTTTACGAAACTCTCTAATTCCAAGAGAGAACCTGAGAGCATTTATTTCCATTGTGTATCTTTCGCCGAAAAGATCCACATTTTCTCCTCATAACTGTTACTACATGTCTTTTTCTTATGTGTTCCTCTCCATTACTATTATATTCAAATGTTAAACTAGTGCGTGTCTCATCTCATATCTTTTTATGACTCTGCGCTGGCGGTAACTGTGGCCGGAGGCGTTATATTTTCAGGTTGTCCATCCCTCCGTACGGCCACACACATTTACGTCCCTATTCTCGTGAACACAATATCTCAGGAACGCTTGGAGGGATTTTCTTCAAATTTGGTGTAAATGTTAACTTGGACTCAAGGAGGAAGTAAAAAACTTTTGGTGGTTAAAGGTCAAAGGTCAACATCACTTTGAGCTCACATATGTCCCATTCTTGGAAACTCAACTTCTCAGGAATACCTGGAGGGAATTTCAAATGTCTAATAAGATAAAATGATGAATGATGAAGTTTTATATTCAAATAGTCAAAGGTCAGCTTCACTGTGACATCATAATGTTCTTTGTAAAAAAAAAAAAAAAAAAAAAACTTTTGCGGCCATTATTCAACGCTGCACCTCAGGAGCAGAAGGCTGTGAGGCAGTAATTCTAGTTTTTTTTTTTTTTTTTAGGTTTCTAGTGATTTGCTTTTCTTTCATTATAAAATATGAAACACCACAAATTCGACACACTCTCACACCAAAACAAAATTCAGCATTTACTTGGGGAATAAACTGACATTGCCGGGGAGGCAGCAATGTGTGTCAGAGCCTGAGGGAAAACCAGCAGAACAAGACATGAAACTGAACCGAGCCTCTTCACAATCTGTCTCTTCTTGTTTTGTTTTTTTAAATTTTATTTGCTGTCTTTCAATGGCTCTCACCATAAAGAGCCATTATTAAACTATATTTCACCTCATCATATGTTTCTTTATCTTCATTAAAGTGGACTAGTGTTACAGTATAGAACAGTTTAGTGTCAATAGCAAATATTAATTTGAATGAATAGATTTTCTCTCGTTTGGAAAGAAAAGGAACCAGATGAATTCATGACAGGATTTACTTAATCACTCGAAAATCACTCAGTCGATCATCAATGTGTAGGAGTTATTTATTTGATTTTATCCTTCACTCGGAGGTTTGACGTGCACCATTACAAAGTTATGTGTTATGTGAAGTTCCCTTAAGGCTTTGCCCTCCCCTCACAGCAGACGAACCGTTTTATAGCCAAATAAAAGAAAAGTGCATCAACTCTTGGATGTCAAACCACATAAACTCAGAGTAAACTTTGATGCTTTGATTTAATTTAGCACGAAGTGGTAGATGATGTGGGCAGTGTGAGAAATCAGAAGCCGAGAACGAGGCTAATCCAAAAAAGACTGAGTGACCACACGAGTGAGTGACCACGCGTTGGCCATTGAGACTGGTTGTCAGTGGGAAAAAAACCCAAAAACTGGCAAACCGAAGAAAAACAGACTTAGTCAGTCCTGCCAAAGACAAGCTGTAGAGACAGAACAACACTTTCTGATAACACTGCAGCCTGTCAAGTTCTCCAGCAGAAATAAAACTAAAAACACCAAGAATGTGACACATTCTCAGTCCGAAAGATAAAGTCAGTATTTACTTGGGGGTGGAGTCACAAACGTTGACCGTGTCATGTAACTGGCGAAACAGCTGGAGGGAAAAACCAGCAGAGCAACACATCAGGCTGTAATGAGCTGCTGTGATTCCTGCTCCCTCTCTGACTTCCATGGTTCCCACTATTACCATCACATTTAATTGTGACACTATATCTTATAAACATATATTTATTCTATTCTCTATGATCTAACATTATTCTATTATATACTGTAAAGCAGTGTATGAATATAATGTCCAAACCGTTTTGTTGTCTCTTGACCAAAATCCATTCATAAACAGCTAATTAACATTTATAACTACAGACTCGACAGATAATCGTCAAGCCCCTTATTATGATTTATTAACATTTATTGGCGAGTGACTAACTTTAGGTGATGGCTTATTACAAACTGAGAAACCCATTATCCTTTATTAATGTCTCACTAAGATTTATAACTGCACATAAGATGACTGCTAATGACTTACTGACAGACGTGATGGCTTGGAGGGGTCTCCCTGGTGAATTTAAGAGCTGTCACTGTGAAGTAGGAGGATCTTTCACAACCTGGCAACCCAAAAGCTGTTGTTATTAAAGACCCTCTCTGATGAAAAACAGCTTTTCAACCTTGGTAATGTGTCCATATAGATGTTTTTTTGTATAAGACATATCATGAGGGAAATAATGACTGAGTATCTCCACCTTGGAACTGCAGGGAAACAATGACAGTCTCATAAAAGCGGATTGAGACAGCCAGGGTTTCATATGTCATGTAACAAAGGAACCAGTGCCATCAACTTGCAGGGGTGGGGGCCGGGGGGGGGGGGGGGGGGGGGGGCACAATAAACCAGAAACCTTGTCAGTAAAGAGAGCGAGAGTTAGCATTAGCACAACCACTAACACTGTGTCAGACACTGTCAGTTACAAACTAGATAAACAACATTAACAAATAAAAGATGCTAACCATTCTCATATGTCTGCTAGTTGTTGATTTTGGTCACAACACACTCCTCATCTGAATCTGACTGAGGCTCAAACATGTGGCTGAGTCTCTCCGATGTTCCCTCCGCTAACTATTTGGATACGCGCCGCTCTTTCACCTGTCACCCAAACCTTGTCAGTACAAAGAGTAGACAGTTTTGCATTAGCACAGCCGCTAACACTGTGACGGCTGCCCCCAGTTACAGGCTAACAGACAACATAAAGAAATAACCACTGCTCTTTCACCTGTCAGCCTGGCACCAGCAGCGGTGGTGGGCGGGGCGTGAGGACTGATAAATAATTTGTCAATGAGGAAGTAAGTGTTTTCTTTCACTTTTTATGTTTTGTTATGCTAATTAATGTTTAATTTAATTTATTTTTGTTTACGTTTAAAACATGTCTGGAGAGACACTTTAACTGAATCTGTAAAGCATCTGTAAACAATTATCAATTAAGCCATTTATTATTAGCCATTTAAAAGCTTTATAATTGATGCCTTAGCAGAAAACGGTACACACTGAACTAAGATGGTTACCATGGTAAACATTATGTACAACGCTAATAAAACCGACGTCAATCTGATTTAGAGGCAGGAACCCTCCCTGCTCTTTGCACAGAACATGACAAGCTGACAAAACACACTGAGGCAGATGCTCCACAGTGATCTACTGCCACAAATAGAAACGCTGTGGTGAGAATGGATTCAGTATCAACCTGCCAACACACACACACACACACACACACACACACACTTTCCCACTCCAAGCATACAGCCTACAGTCCATACCTGATATATTACAATAAAGTTGTCTGAATTCACAAAAGCAATATACAGTAGGAATTTGCAGCCGCGCGCACACAGCTGTTTTCTGTGGATCTTTGCTATTGTTCTGCTTTTCTTTTTTTTTTTTTTTTTTTTTTTATTGCAATGCTTGGGCACCACAGTGCTCTTGTTCTTCCAATAAAGACTGAGAGAGAGAGAGAGAGAGAGGGTGAGTGAGTGAGTGAGAGGGGGAGAGAGAGGCTGAGGCTCACAGTAAGGGAGTGTCGTCGTGGAAGCGGTCTGCTCCTCCACATCAGACTCCTTCTATCCCTCCGTGCTGGAGGAGCAAGGAGGAACCCTTACCTCTTGGTTTTTTTTCTCCCCCCCCCCCCTTTCATCATCTCTCTATCTCTCTCTGCGGACACACGGATAATCACACCACGACTGGGAAGATGGTTTTTCTTCTGCTGCGTATGGTTACCCTTTATACTCTGAGCGTCTTTAGCGGAGCATCCGCCGCCACTCACTGTGAGTATTTCACCTAAGCTCACCTGTAAGCTCCTCTCCTCTCCGGTCTCTCAAGTGGAGGCTGATGTCGGCGGGTGCTGGTGTGTGTGTGTGTGTGCGGCTGTGGAGAGGCAGGTAGACGCTGTTCAAACCCGGCGGAGTTTTACGCCCGGGCTGGTACCTTTGTCCTGCTATTGTTGCAGGAGGAGGGGATGAAGCATCTTGACTGTTTTTTTTAACAGCTGTGCTGTTGTTGGGCAATTGAAGTTTAGGGTATTTTCAGACCTGCGCCTTTTGCGTCAGTGACATGCAGATGAACAAGTTGATATCCGCTCGCCTTGTGTTCCAGTGCGCGATGAAGGTCAAGCAAACAGGTTCATTTCTGTTCACTCTCAAGTCAGATGCCGTGTTGGAAGAGGCTGTGCTCAGTCCGCAGCCTGGCGCACAAAGCTCAATGTGGGATTTTCTTTCTGTCTTTCTTTCTTTCTTTTTTTATTCTAATAAAGAGTCACTCTTTTGACATACCGATGCGTGTATAGGTGAATAGAAACTGCTGACTGGCCACAGCTGTAAACTGTACTGTGCAGACGGCTGCTGTTATAGGTCGACTCCTACGTGGAAATAGCTCACACTCACAAAAGCCTGGTGAAGCTTCCACTCAACACGGGAGTGCTTTTCTCGATGGGGTTTCCATTTTAAATTTGAAGCTGTGCAGTTCCCTATTTGATTGCATGAGTGACGCCAATGATATGTGCGTTGATTTGTGTGGATTAGAAAAATTTGGACTGTTCATCAGTCATTTAAAGTGATTTTTTTTTTAAAAGCAAAAATGACATAAATTCACTGTTTTCAGCTTCACGTGCTTTTCTTTGGTCTCTATAGTAAATTGAACATCATTGGGTTTGAAACATGTTAACTATCTTATGATTAATCATCAATCACTCAGATAATCAGCAGATGAACTGATAATAGTAAGTTGTAAATGTGTGTTTATCAGCTATAGGCTAGAACCTGTTTTTCAAACACATTAAACCAGAACTAGAGACAAATCCTACACTCATACTGTGTCATACTGTTAACACAAAAAAGTGTGTTAAGTGTGTCTGATACACACCTAGCTGAGGTCTAATATTCAGTCTACCCCACAGTGTCGGACCGGCCATCCTGCCCACCGAGACAAATCCCGGTGGGCCGCTGCATCGGTGGGTCAGTGGACCGTGAAAAAAAATCCATATAGTTTTTTTTTTTTCTACCTGCCCCAACCTCTCTTGGCTCGCTGGCCAATCACAGCCAAGTTTCAACCCTCACCGTGGGGTTGAGGGTTGAACCCGGAGCATACAGAGGAAAACAGTAGACATAATGAAAATACAAGCTGCCAACATAAGAACAGGCATGACACATAGCTGTCATATAAGAGCTCATTCTGTGAGTGGGGCTCCTGGAGGCCACAACAGGTTTTATTAGCAGACCATGTTGAATTATTTTGACATTTTTATGTGTGTGTGTTTTTACTCTTGCCCGTTTCTGATTGATATTTTGATCTGGTTTCCCACACGTGCCGGATATCTTAAGCTCTTCACCTTGAATCAACACAGGAAGTTTAAAAGCTCCCCTCTAGACACGTTTTAAAGAATCCAAAAATACTCTGCTATGATTCATATTTTGTTGAGCATGGTTTTCTCACGTGTGAAGGAAACAATAAACGGGCTGGAGGCACATCAATGCTTACTTCCTCATTGAGAAATTCTGGATCAGGCCTCACGCCGCACCCGCCACCACTGCTTGCTTTTGTGATGAAAGAGCACTGCTTAATCAAGAGCATTAGCATTAAACGAAGCAGCCACACATGGTTGAGCCTCAGTCAGACCCAGACTCAGATGAGGAGTCTGTTGTGCACAAAAATCTGCAACTAAGTGGCTAGCGCAGTTAGCATCTTTTATTTTGATGTTGTTCATTAGCTTGTAACTGGCAGAGGCTGAATCATTGTTAGTGGTTGTGCTAATGCAAACTCTCGCTCTTTGTACTGACAAGGTGTCGGGTTTCTGCAAGTTGGTTCCTTGGGTTTGTGACTGTTTGAATCCCTGTTTGTCTGAATCTGTGTTTTTTTGAGGCTGTCATTGTTCTGCACTGCAGTTCCAAGGTGGGAATACTCAATTATGGTGTTGCAACACCATATGGGCATGTTAACAAGGCTAAAAAACACCTTGATTTTCATTGCAGGGGGTCTTTGATATAAAAATGTAGCTTAACAAAAAGAAAATCTTGACTGACTCAACTCTTTATTCCAGTGGTTGCTGCTCACATTTCCATGAAGTTTCCTCTAGATATTTATGGACAAATCTCCACTTTTATACAGAATCTACTTTAAATGTTACTGAGGACGTTCATGTTCCCCAGAGGATGAACCTCACCATGTGAATCTTGCTCTAACTCCACTTTCAGGCCAAAATAACAATTTATAATCTAATTTAAAAGTATTATCAGATTTAAATGTTTTTCTGTGAGCACGTTCTTACATGCTCCCAAGGGGACACGCGTTTTTATGACAACGCTTTTTTTCTTCCCCCCTCTTGCCATGTTAACATATAAAAAAGTGATTCCTCAATAAATCAAAACACCGGAGGCATGACATCACTTGATCTGTTTGTCTGTCTTTGCTCTCTGAGGGCAAGTGTGACACCGGCCTTGTGTTGGGGTTTAAGCACTTTATGTTAAGGTGAGGAACTGAGCTAAACTGACAGCTGCATTACTCATTTATGACAGTCCTGTGGTTCTCAAATGTGTGCTGTGATCAGGTCTGACATGCTGTGCTGGGATGAAATGGTGAGATGCTCCTGGAGGTCAAAAAGCTGCTCTCGTATTTACCACTGAGAAACAAAAGGATGGGAGGGCGGGGGCAGAGCTGTGTCATGGTTGGTTTGTGGGGCTTTTGTCAGGTGGCAGATGCATTTCCTCGCAGAGATCCTTCTGCACTTTTTGGCTTTACAAGGAGACAATGACATCGTTGCATGTGTCAGCGTTTAGCCTGTCATCTTTCAGGCGCAGTTAATTGATAATGTATTGGCATGGCCTTTACAGTAATTGCTAATTGACTGGCAACAGAGAAGCTATGAGTACGAATGAACCGTAACAACAATTTCACCGTCCTAGTTTGTTGATATAGTAAAATCCACTCATTGAGCGCTTTATTAGGAACACCATACTGATACTGGGTTGGGCCTCTCTTTGCTCTGGATTCTGCAAAATGTTGGAAACTTTCCTTTGAGATTCTGCTCCATGTTTGATTGATTTGTCAGCTGCAAATTCATGCTGCCAATCTCCTGATCTGAAAGGTGTTATACTGGATTGAGATCTGAAGACCGGAGAGGTCACTGAAGTTCACTGAGCTCACTGTCATGTTCATGAAAGCAGGTTGAGACGACTTTTGCTTTGTGACATGGAGCATTATCCTGCTGGAAGGAGCCATTAGAAGATGGTAAACTGTGGCTATAATGGGATGAATATGGTCAGCAACAACAGGCCAGGCCAAGGCAATTCAGAGTGCTGTACAGAGGCAAGGGAATACATTAAAAATAGAACATTAAGATGACATTAAAATAGCATTTAAAAACAATAAAAAGAAATTTGAATGTACTCAGACAGGCTGTGGCATTCAAACCGTCATTGATTGGCATTAAGGGACTGAAATGCCAAGAAAACATTCCCCACACCGTCACACCACCACCAGCGGATTCAAGTTTTGACATTTGGTGGTGTAAAAATCAGCTAACAACTTATCATCTAACAGAAACATAACATGAACAAATAAAAAACAAACAAACTATGTAATAGGTATTAGGGTTTAAATGGCTTTGTGATGACCACGCCAGGATGTTGCATGTTAGCACATTTTTACTAGAGACTTATCAATAATGCTCTGAATATTCTGGGTAACACGAAACCCGTGTGCATTACTACAATATTGAGTCGTTTCATGACTATTTCAGTAACAAGAAACATAAGGGATTAAATTTGAAATGAATTACAGTTAATTAACCCACTAAAGCCAAGTGACTGAAGACATCTTTGAGTTTTGGCATTTGGCTTCTTTGCTGTCCTGCCAGGAGTTGGTCAGTTTTGTCTCTGTGCATTCAGTGAAGAGACTCATCAAGGAATTAGCTTTGCTTAGCTTAGCTTAGCTTAGCTTAGTTTAGCGTGGAGTTGGGGCTGAGGGAATACACTTTCTTGTAAATCCCAAATTGTCCAGTTTACATGTTTAGTCTTCTTCACTATGGAAGAGAGTTTTGCTCTGAGTTGGAAGGTTTGTTCACTGCAGGGTTCATTTATTGGTTTGGTTATTCATCGTGTAAATGATTACATCATTACATCATCACCATACTGTATATATTGAGCTGCAAGTAAAGATCATTTTTATTATTGGTAGTCTGATTGCTAACCCGATAATTATTTAACCGATTCATCATTTGGTCTGTTTCCCTAGTGGGGTCATGAAATAGTTTTTGTTTTTTTCCATTTAAAAGTCTAAAGCTTCTTCGTTTTCTATCATGTAAAAGAAAAAAACAAAGGCGACAAATCTTCACACTGGAGAAGCTGGAACCAGCCAACCGTGTGAAAAATGGCTTCAAAGACTGATCAAGTAGAAGAGTTGAGTCGATTCATTTTCTGTTGACTGACGAATCAGTAGTCGTAGTAGTAGATCAGTGATTAGTCTGATTGAATGCTGTTGATCTATAACTTGTTGTAGTCCTGTGAATGACGTTAAATGCTTGTTTATTTTCCTGTAAATAATTCATCTGTTGAAATTAATTGATTTTATTTTCAATTTTCTTCTTCACATAACTTAATGACAGGAAGTTGTTCACAATTATTCAACGCTGAGTGCATGAAATACACATAGGCTAATAGCATAGACGCACTTTAATGGGCAAGATAATGTCATGTTCAGTTAAACGTTGTCTTAATCTAAGTAGTTGGCTGATTGTTTAGCCTCATGCTACCGTCTTGATAAAAAAAAGAAAAGTGCAAGCAGCCGATTGAATAGAAATTGTGTAAATGAGGCGTATTAAAGACAACTGTGGGAGTTTTGGCTGAACAAATGTGCTGGATAATTTACTTGTATAAATCAGCCAAAATGTAATGGAACTTCCTTTGGTTTAGCACATGTGCTGCGGGTCGAGTGGATCTTACTAGTAAAACACATTTTCTCTGACTTTAGTTGGGAGCAGTGCAGAGTGACTGTGTGTCCTCTGTGCTGAATATTCAGGTGCTGCACTCGAAGCACAGATGAGATATTTGCAGGACAGCAGCGTTTTGATGTGTTACCCACTTTCCCCAGGACTGTATTGTAGAAAATGTTGCACAAACCCTTCATCGGCTGGCTCGCCCGTATCACTGGATATGAACCCAGCGTATTCTCGAACAGAGAGTCTTGTATCCCCACCGTGTTCCTCAGCTCAGCTCACCAGTTTCCTGTCTCATGACCTTTAGTGGCGCATTGTGCAGTACAATAGATTATGTTAATGCATCTCCGTGTCAGTTTAAGAGAGAAAGGAGGGAATATTTTCGATGGTGTTGAAAATCATTCCTTTGGGATTTCTAAACAGCCTTGATACTGTGACACCACCCGAGCTTATATGGCGTAGTTCATACAATCTGCTTCACCTTGCACATCACCTCCTTTGTTCACAGCCCACCTCGGCACAGGCCGGTGTGAGGCTTCTTTTAAGGCCGTGTTTCCGGCTCTTGAGTGCAGACCAGAGACTTTTTCTAAAGTTTGCTTTTGGCTGTAAAAAAAGCAAGAGGCTTTCATTACCAGCTGACATGACCCTCTTCACTACGGGTCTGTTTGGAGGAATATTGCTACGATTACAGTGATTCCCTCACAGCAGGTGGAGACCGCTGCACCACACATTCATCTTTTATAAGCTAGAATCTGTTTCCCATGTGGCAAAGCACCACACACATATATTTACTTAAAATTTCATGCTTCAAGTTAGCTCAGCAGGCTGATACTTCACAACTAATTATTTCCCATCTGAAGCACCTGGAACGTGCTTGAGCAGAGCTGGCATTCGGCATAACAGCAGAAGTGACGATGTGTGTGTGTGTGTGTGTGTGTGTGTGTGTGTGTGTGTGTGTGTGTGTGTGTTTGTGTTTGTGTGTGTGTGTGTGTGTGTGTGTGTGAATGATACAGCTGCAGATTCTCTCAGCTAATGAATGTGGAGCAGGCAGTCAAGGAACACCTACTGCTGTACACCTTCAAGGCCTGATGAATTTATCAAAAGGTAAATGAGGCAGAACACCGCGGCGTGACAGTGCAGGCACTTTTCCTCATGTTTAAACATACAGCACGCTTCTTCTCGGAGACAAAGGCGAACGGGAGGGAATGCGCAGTTTGAACATCTAAAGACACGGGGACTCGCGCTCTTCTTTGATTGTCATTACGCTGCATGACGTGTGACGCCAAGTAGCGACAGTATACAGAGAAACAGTATATGGTTCTGTCACAGGGATCACTCTCCTCATCAACCCGATCCCACAGGAGACATGAACTTTGTTTTATCTGATACAGATGAAATGTAGACTGAAGCTGGGTGTTATTTTTAGACCTTTTTTTTTTTCTCCCATCATCTCGTGTTCTATTCTTTATTTTATTCTTTATTTTGTTCTGTTATTGTTTTTCCTTCCAGTAAATAAGAAAAATCCTAATTATCCTAATTAGATCTGAAAGAACTTACTTTCAAAATGTCGCCAAAACCGACCAAACAGGAAAGTAAGTAGTGGCGGCGTTTTCATGAAAATGAAACAGAAAATTTGCATTAGCATTAATATTAAAAAAAAAAAAAAAAAAAATCATAATTAAACTGGTAATTATCAGGAAATCTTGATGAGAGGGAACGGAAACACAATTATGCCACAAATTGCCAATTTTCTACTAGTGCCGTCGTACTACTGCTGCAATTCATATGTACAGTATTTTAATTGTTGCGAGGACAGTGTCACTGTTGTCAGATTCTGCTGGCTTTTGCCTCAGATTCAATTCAAGAAACTTTATTTGTCCCCATGGGGCAATCTAGACATAAAAAAAAAAAATACACAAAAAAGAAGACACAACCAGTGCAAGATAAACTGCATACATTCAGAAAAGCAATGACAATGGCATGAAGAAATAACAGAGGTGCAAAAAACGCAATCAACAATGGTGCAGAACAAAACCTGTAATATTGTAATGAGAATGAAATGCAGTGCACATAAATAAGTGACAAACTGTATGAGAGATAATCTTAGTGCAATGAAGAACTATGTTACACTGGATTTACTTCATTTGAAAAAAACCAGCAAGCTTCACTCTTTATCAGAATGACTTTTTCTCAAAGCTGAAGCTGAATAAAGAGCGCTGCAGCAGGGGACTCCGTGTTTACTGTATTTTGATTAAAAAAAAAAAGAGTAAATGCAGCATTTCAGAGCTCTGCATGATCTCTGACTGACTGCAGCTCTGCAGAGACGTGAAATGAAGGGACTTGCAGTTTTTGATATTGTCTTGGCGAGAGTATTTTTGTTTCTTCTCATCCATTCATATTGAATTATTTGGCTGTGGAGATGATACGCAGACAGGTTTCTGCAGTCTTCACACTGTTGCTTCACATTTTGTATTCATTGTCTGAGAGCATGAAATGTTGGTGGTAAAGTAATTCGCTGCGCCTCCACACTACAGTTGGTGTGGTGTCACGGCGTATGTGATGGTGTTGATATAACACATTTTCTGGAAACACTGTTTTGAATTAGTTTATCAATATGATAATCGGACAGGAATGTCTTAGCTTATGCTGTCAGTCCAATACATGAAAAATGACTTAAGCAAATCGATGCAAAAAACATGAAATTCTAATTTACAGCATTATTTACAACGTCTAATTCATCTAGAGATATGGCATTGATACATATGAGAGGGTGTTATCTAGTGTAAAGGTCTCTGTCCATGTGTAGTGTGATTATAGATCAGGTCTAGGTTCTGTATTAATACTGTGAAAGTATCAAAACCTCAGTGCACAGAGAAATGCACACAGCCTGTATTCAGAAACTGAGCCTTAAAACGAGTCGTCAGGACTTCTGTAACTTTGTGATGTCTCAACTGTACAGTCAACGCCTTCAGCCATGCCCCAAGCCCCGCCCACCTGGACCCACCATCCAATTTGGCTTGGTTTTCTCTGAGTGTTTACCTGCCATATTTTTATTCAATCACCCAGAAAACAACTGGGCTCACTGACCTGTTGTACAGCTCCAGGGAGAAGCCTGAGAGAGGAGATGTAAAACTACATTAAGATTATTTTTGGTTCTATATCTTCTTATGGATCAACACTTCAAAATAAAACACTTAAAAAGTGTAAAAGATGGGAACTTTAAACGCCATATATGTGTTTTCACTGTCAGAAGTCAGTCTTCAGAAAGCTAGAAGGGTAGAGGGAAGCTGCAGTCAGATTCAGTGTACAGCACAAAATGCTTTTTGATTGTAATGAGTAAGAAAAAAATACAATGGATACATGATATAAGACTATTTAGAGGAATAATTTCTGCCTGGTCCCTCGGGAGCAGAAAAAATCTATTGTGATGAATATGGCGCCAGTGGAGGCCTTTCCATTTCCAGCTGTATTGGTCACACAGTGACGCTGCATTCCCAATCTATAGAGTGCAATGAATATGCTTCCAATAGCTGCAGAGTCTGAAAGTTTCCTCCTCTATTTATTTTCGGTGTTACTGGCAGAGGGTTTTTGAAAGGATTATCAACACCCACTTTCTATCGACTGCACCAATAAGATGGATGCAATAATCAGCAAGGGACAGTTACAGTGATGAAAAAATGAGACACACAAAAAAAGAAAAAGATCCTGTTTTGAACATTCAGACGCTAGAATGAAAAAAAAAAGAGTGTTAAATTAAAAGGAGGGAAAAAAAATGCAGAGGTCTGCTTCTTGTCTGGCTGGATTTAACATTCTGTATAGCACAGGTTATTATTGTATGTAATTACACTGTGTGATTATCTGTGATTCAGACACCGGCCTGGATTTTCACACTCTATGATTTGATATTGATTAACAACAGCAACAAAAAAAAAAAATAAAGGAAAAAAATAAAGCACACTTGCAATCTAGAAGAGCTGGCTCCCAGGATCAGCATGCAGAGGTAAAGAAAATGAAGCTGCATTTGATGCAGTGTAACTATGATGCAGTGTTTCTTTTGATTTCAGAAAACAGTCACTTTTCAAATGTATGGCAGTGATCAAAGTCGTACACTGCAGCACGGAAAACATAAAAAATGAGCCTGTGGGCTGCACACTAGGCTAAATATTAACAGATAAGAAATCAAGGTTTCCATCTGTTCAGTATATTTTCTGGGGAAAGCAACACAAGTCCATTGATATTGGGTATTTGTAGTCTAATGCAATACTTGATTGAATATATACATGATAATTTGAAATAAAGTGTGTTAACGGTCTTGCTTCAAAACTATAAAGCTGATTAGCCTGAATTATTTATATGAAAGTTTAACTTGGAAAATGCATGTATCTCTCTGTTGGAGATGTTGGAACTACAGAAACACTCAGTCCACTCCTTCTTTTACCTCATTAATCTTTGGCTGAGTACAGACACAAATACAAGTACCAAACAACAGCCAAGTTTAATTTTAGCTCGTTACCCAAAATAATTAAAGTTCGTTAGCAGCTGTTGACAGCTGCTGTTTTTGCCATTTGTCATTTTAACCTGGAGAAAATGGCGGTTAGCGATTGACAAGCTTGTTGCTAATAATAGAGGAGACATGACAGCTTTGCAACTGTTAGAGCTTCTGCTGCATTCACACATTATTGACAGTGCTAACACAGCTGATTAGCGGATTAATCCAAGCTAGTGGTAGCTTTGTAGTAACCCACGATAAACAGCCTAAACACAGCTGCAAGGATGACCAGGAAGTTAGCATCATCCTGGTTCCCTCGACAAAAAGCAAATGGCATTTTTCCATTGGCTTTTTCCTCTTAGAAAATAAACTGTGAGAAACAAAAGTTTATGATTCTCACCTGTTTTGCTCAGCAGGATAATCTTCACAAATGAACACCACTTAGAAGTAAAGTACAAGTAAAAAGCTGATGTTAGCATATAAATAAACTAGACCACCTAGCATCACCACCACTCAGCTGCCAGCTTTGATTTAGCTCTTAGCTCTTCCACAAAAGTCTCTCCTCTTACAAAGTTAGTAATAGTTTGCGTACGAGTAAAACACGAGACTGTAAAGATGGACAGGTGAGTAGATCGTTTTTGTGTTGTGTTTTGCGTGATGACTTTTAACAACCTCTGTAGTCCACCTTTTTTAAGAGACGTAAAAGCTTAAAGAAATCACGAATGAGGTATTTACTGACGTATTTTATGTTGTGTGAAAATGTCTTGAGCTTGTGAAAAACCACAGTCCTTTTTTCCGGCATCTAAACAAAAACACATTGACTTCATGATGAGGGAACAGGGAGTGTAAAAATGCTAACTTATTTCTGGGTTCTCCTTCCTGCTGCACTCTTTTAGCTTTTGAAACCAGCTGCAAACAAGCAGTATATAGTATATCTAATATGAAATCAGCTTAATCATTTTTATTAGTGTTAATACTGGACTTTATTTTGATGTGACTGCCAGCGGTTCTGCATTCGCTGTCGCTCCGCCAGCCGTTTATTGACATGTGTGTAGTCGGAATTATCCTCAGTCAGATATATCTCTGATTCAGAATTACAAGCCTGAGGCTGATGTGAAACGTTTTTCCTCACTCGGCTGCTCATAATCACGGTTTAAATGATGTGATGTGATCATTGTGGCAGTAGTGAATCCATGTATTTCACCATCCCAGGTGTCAGAGCAAGAGTTATAAGGACACTTTAATCAGCTAATGGCGTCTGGATTGCCTGAACCAACAATATTTAAATTGGAGGACTTCTTATTTATAGGTAACCAGCAGTCTATATTCTTACAGTGCATGGATGTGGTTTTACTGTGTGTTGCTGTTGGGCTTACTGAGCCCTTATTCAGCTCATTGCAGCAGCTTTGAAGCAGTAAATATTTCAGAACAGACTGAGGGCAGCACAGTGACACTGGCATCCTATCTACAAATGTGTCTTATCTTGAGTGACTTCCCACCGAAAGCTATGTAAAGCAGTGGTGTGAAATCCCCTCCATGAACCATTCCTCCTAGACAAAACTGGCATTTAAGAAAACTTATCTTATACTTCATGAGAACTATTCCCTCCGAAGATATTTTCCTCCAGTCTCGAACTAGAGTTAAGCTATAAAAGCAATATTGGATCTTTTTTTACTTGAAGGTAAATGGTGCTTTTATAGCTATCTTTATAATAAGATGATGCTGGATTGATATGATTAAACCAGTTAAACCTTGTTTGAGTTTAAGGCCACTTAAAAGCAGATGGCTCACTTTTGGACGGAGGCATGAACAATCAAATCATGCAATAAACACAGTTAAAGAGTTAGTTTATTGTCAAACATCCGCCCCAATATTGCCCTGTCAATTAATTAAGTTAATTTATCATCAACGTTAGCACCGGGATATTAGTCCCTAATAGCTACTACCTTTGTAATTACCAAAGCTGTGCTCATTGCTGCCCATTATTAGCCCCATTTTTAACGAGATATTATTCCATTATTACCTCGTCTTTACCGAGATGTTGGGTAAAATGCTCCCACAAATCCTATAAGCCAAAGGAAAATTATCACAAATCCTGTTTCACTACATTCTTGAATGAGGGCTGAATAATTCATGTTTGGCAGATGAGATGTGTATAATCACTAAAGCTGTCGATAGCCCAGCAAAACATCCTGCCGGCTGCCTGTAAATGCTTATAGGTCCCTTTAGATTATATGCAGCGTTCAGAGAAATGAAGTGCTACAGTAAACCGGGCAGTGTTTCTCAATCATTCATATTGACGTGTGCTTCCTTGAATTCAACCCAGCATTTGGTACTAATTGTCAGCCAATACCTCGGCTCGACTCGGGCTATCGCCGAGCAGAGGTCACTGAGCCCCCAAAGCCTGCTAGGCCACGCGAGGTATCATATGAATCTTTATCGGTACCACACAGAGGTCTGAGGCCGCTCTGTTACCAGATACTATCTCTGTACCCTTTGATATTATTGACGCTGTGGTCTGTGTTGACTGAACTTATGCACCCTTCACAGTCTGCCTGTGTTCTTGAGGGGGTTTACCGCACTTTTAAAGGTGCTATACGTATGTTTCTAATGGTTTTATTGCGCCACAGCAGAACGTTTGTGTATTTTTTATTTTTTTATTTTTAAGTTTTTTATCTTCTGTTATGAGAGAATAAAATCAAAGCATTATACTGAAGATCTCATAGATCAAAGTGAAGAAACGGTTGAAAAAACCTCAGAGTTGGAGAATAGATAGTGACAAATTTCCTGCTTTTAATAATTTCTCTCTAATGGCCTTTTTTTTTTTTTTTATGATACTGGTTTGAAGTTTCCTTCACAGACACCAACTGTTCTTTCAACTCTTTGGTGATGGAGGACTAAATGTGCAAGGACAGACATTTTTAAGCTTTCAGAGATCCATTATTGAATTATTATTGAATTATTCAGAATTTAATTTCACATTTTTTTCTTGTACTTTTGACAAAAGTGCAGAAAAAAACAGGAAGAACTTGTTCTGTAAAGGTAGAGGTAATTAAGTTATTTAAACCCTATAACCCTGTAAGAATATCAGGGGTTATCAGCAGAGGTGGTATTCAAATCTTTTATGTAAGCAAAAATATTAATACCACATTGTAAAAGATAGTCCATTAACAGCCAGTTATAAAACATCAAATGTAATATTATTCCTTATGCAGAATGGATCCCAGAGATATTATTGTATATTGTACTACTATTAATGAATGAACAGCATCTTTCTGATGTGTTTGGTCAAAGTGGAGATAGTTTTAACTATTTTTACGTGTAATCATACGTGTCATTTACACCGGAGACGCTGGGGACGTGTCCCGCCCACTTTGTCAAACGGCCAATTTTGTCCGCATGACTTAATTTGTTAAAAATGAAATGTGAACTAACAAACAAGAAAAGCTTAGATAATAGGTTTATTTACGCAATGAGAAAACATATAATGCAGTGTAAATGTAGGAAAACAAATGCACATTTTCCAAAAAAAATGTAGTGTAAGCTTAAAAAGAAAAATCCTGTTCTCTCTCTCTCTGACAAACAAACATACAGCATAAGGTTTCATATCATATTTAAAAGGTATAAATATCATATTTAAAGGTTTAAGTATCATATTTAAAAGGTGTAAATATCATATTTAAATGAGTCCTGATTGGTTGAGCTTGACTGTTGAACTCTTGTGACCTCTGTTTCTCTAATGTTAAAGAAGAATGCAGCATGAAAACAAGTTGAACTTAACATCCAAAGATAAGGTTGAATTATTGTCTTTATTATTGTCATTCCTTCAGCCTTGTATGTGTTGTCATATTTTAATGCAGTGATGTTGGATATTATTATCGCTGGGCTGACTCATGTGGTGCTTTCTACAGTGGATGTGATAGTGTTATTGTTTGGTTGAAATGGTGTTGCAGCTGTTTGGATGTGACGCATATGGATGAGTGTTACTTGGGTGGTCAACGTGCATTTTATGCATAAGTATTTTCATTCTGTCGACTAGCAGTAGCCTCGGCTGTGTCCTTTTGATGTGCTGCTATGTAATTAATTTCCTGCAGTAATTAGCTACTTTGACCTCAGGCCAAACTCCCCATTACATTGCCTAAAACTACATATGTTGATGCTTTTGTGTGTAGTGTAGCTAATCAATCAAAACACACTACACACACACTATTTTTTGAATATATTTTGATTTTAATAAATATATAAATTATATATTCTGTTTTATAAATTACATAGAATTTACAAAGTAACCAGTAGCTCCAGCCGTCTGCTCTCCAGATACGTTAAACTGTTTAGTATTTCCCTCTGAAATGTCTTGAAGTCCTTGTCACAGTTGGTCTGTGGGAGAGCTCAGTCAGATGTGGGGAGCACCAAATGCCCCTTTAAGCCATGTATGTGAGTTGCACTCTAACTATTTTTTAATTACATGGGTTTGATCCACCCAGTGAAGAGGATCAGGTCAGATTGAGAACCCTGCTCCACACGGCTCTACCCTTCGCCTATCTCTGTTGCATGTTCTATTTTTACGAAAATCCCTTTGGCATTTTTTCATATCCAACTGTTTATACATTTCCTGAGACTCGATATCCAAGAGGAAACTCAGGCTTCCTCATATCTGGTGAGCCATGTTTATTTGATTTGGGGCGTGTAGTCATTTTCAGGTGCAATAATGCCTCTGCTACCAGAGCTTAAAATATCCATCCCATGTGTGGTACAAAAGGCACTTTGTTGTGATAATTGATTTCTTTGTGGAGCAGCATCTGTTTTGTGCACTCAGGTTAAGGTGGGCTTGCTAATGAGCAAAGGAGAGCATTGGGGGAAAAAAGGGCTGCATATACAGTATGGCTCAGTCGATTCCACTGAATGTGATGTGTAGCTGACGAAGGGTGGGTGGTTTCAAGGACCTCATGTTATCTCACCTTAAAACGAAACCTGTAGCCAGGCAGCGTTTCTGTTTCACTCTTCAGGCGGTGATGTTCTTGAATTCAAAAGACCTATTTGTGTGAATACGTCGACCATTTTGATTAAATGATGAACATCTAAGAGGACAAAACGCAGAGAGAAAAGCTAATCCTGAATCTACACCTGTGTGCAGTCATTAATTTAGTAGGATGAATGGTTAAGAGGAGGACATCTTTTATTTTTCAAAATGAAAGGATAGTAAATAGTGCAAGGATATTGGAAAAAATAAAGCATTAAAGGATAAGGTTGGCAATATTCTGTGTTTTTTATTGCCAATAAATCCTGTGAAAAGACCAAAGCTAACAAAGAATTGATCCTACACACAGGTAGGCTACTGTATGTGTAACCAAGTGTGATGTGCTGTAGCTTCCTCTGTGTCAAAGGACTCCAGTGTTGCTCTGTCTTTATAGTAAATACAGGCACTGTAGTTTATTTTCAGTTGATCCACCACACAGTTCGTTGTTTGTTTAACAAAAACTGTCAAGTAAATATAGTGAAGAAGAAAGAATATAAGAGTAAAATATTTCCCTCTGAAATGTAGTTGCCGTTTAAAGTGGCATAAAATGGAAATACCCAGGTACAAGTACCTCAAAATTGTATTTAAGTACAGTACTTACAGTAAATGTACTTAAATACTTTCCACCACTGCTGATGTAAGTACTTACCCTTCAGTACAGATGTATTTTATTATTGTTCTATTACCCAACCACTTAAAACTACTGAGTTCCTGAGTGAAAACAGAGGGGCGCTACTTAAAAGGCTAATATCCAAAAGGCAGAAGACTAGCTAAATCACCACAGCCATGCAAAAGACTATTAATATTAAATACTAAACTCCATATTGATGTTAAAACATGTCTCTACAACAACTAATCCTCTATCGCCTCACTGCTCATGACTGAGCACCAGTATTTAATAAATTAGATCGCATGTTATTTTATATTGGTAATGAAATGCCAAGCTAACACTAGGAATGAAAGGTTGCACTATCAGCTAGCTAACATTAGTTAGCTAAACTGTAATTTAAGGCGTAATTTGGAAACTAGCAAACATTATCTAGCTAAAGTGTAATTTAAGGCTAAAGTTAGACTAGCTAACGTTAGCTAATCTGTAACTTAAGGCTAATATTGCTAACATTTGCTGTAAGTTACAGTTACAGTAAAGTAAGTTTTACACAAGCGCTAAGCATTAAGCTAATAGTGAACTGTCATGAACAAGCTAAAAGGAAAGTTTTCTATGTGCAGACTGCAGCTTCATTTGCCACAAACATTTGTAAAATTAGAACTACAGCCTGAGAAAGCCCCCACCCTCCTCTCAGCTGCGTTACCCGCAGCAGAGGAATCGTAGTAAAAGATTCTTCCAGGTACGAATATATGAAATATATTGTAATATCACGATTACAGATAAGAAGGATATATAAACGTTTCAACCCCATGAACTGTTGTTTTTACCTCTTTTGGCAGGGGTGTTCAAATTAATCAGCGGGATCAGATTCCCCCAACCCGCCCCCCCATAATTCGAACCCTGGTTCTAGTGCTGTAAATACTCACTAGAGCACCAAATGTCTATAAATCAGCAGCTGAAAATAGTCCACAACAAACACACTACTTACTCTTGTCAGAGTAACATTTGCTAAAAAACTAAAGTGCCCAGCTGTGTTTGGAAATGACTTCACCTCACCTCTTCAGGAGCAACCAATCAGCCGAGGGCCACAAAGAGTGTAGGCGATGTCAGAAAGTGATAATGATATGACAAACTGACAAACACATTGTTGATTTGGGTCTTTTTGTGGGATAAGAGAAGTGTCAACACGCCACTTCTTTTGCTCTGGAAAAAAAACAAACATCATCCTAGCAGTTGGATGTGCAGTCAAGATGTACTTAACGTATGATTTCAAGAGAGATTAATGATCCCTCTCAGCTAGCAGTCATGTACGTGTGTTCAGATGCTCGTCCGGGGTTCATTTGGCTATTAGTTTCAAGCCCATGAGACTTTGCAGACAAATGAGCCTTCCTGACTGACAGCCGTGGCGCTTGGCTCCAGACCGAGACTGTAAACAACAACACAGTCTGTAAGATGCACATTTTGCACATGGAGAACCTTGCTCTGCGCTCACACACCTGCCAGAGATTCATGGTTCACCTGTCAATTTGAGAACATGTGTTACACCGTCAAAAATATTGTCGGTTTGTTTAGCCTTGCTTTTGTTTTGTTTTTTTCTAAGATGTCAGGGTCTCATTTGTTGTATGCGGTGGTGTCGAGCGTAGAAGCAAAGCAATTGAAGACGCTTTTGAGGTGTAAGTTCACATCAGAGAGGTTTTGTCAGCTCTTCAGCTGGAGATGAATCGTTCAAGAAAGGATGGACGGATACAGATTGAAAGGCAGATGAGAAGAGTGATCCTACTTTTGATCCCTAAAGGATCAGAAGTAGGATCTGGAAGACTTTTGACAGATTAAAAGTGCTGTGCTTGCATAATAACCCCAGTTCTTGTAGTGGTGCGTTAAGATGCCATGCCAACGTTCTCATTTCCCCAATGAACATCTGCAACTGCACTGCAGCTCAGCCATAATTTGAGTCTTGGACAAAACAGCTTGATCCACTTTAGTCACACTTGAAATCAGGATTAGAAGAATCTCTTGGCAAGCGATCTGAGAGCAGTCAAATCAGGTCAGTCGAAATTCACAGGGACGCCCAAAAGGAGAACGAGCTCATGCTGTCAGTTCTGCTGTGCTCTTGTCGGCCAGATGGATGGCCAATTGCCACTCCAGATGTGCTCAGAATCCATCTGAACTCAAACTAGAATGGCATCCAAAAACAAAAAGCCTCTCACACTCGAAAGAGCGAACTGCACGCTGATGGAGAGAGTACAGGGATAATTGTAATCAGGCTGGTGCCAGTTTTCATTACGTTCCCAGATACAGGCCTTAATGCAGCTTTGGACTCAAGTGCAGCCACAAAAGCAGAAGAGGATGTTGTTGTGTGATTCACTACTTTTATGGCAGGCAGGGCCGGTCAGAGGAAGATGAGGCTGACGGCTTTAGATCACTGGACTCTTAATCTGCTCCTGCCTGTTGGACGTGATGTAATCTCACACTGCAGGATTAAAAAGAACGCACACATACACACAAAAGCAGTCATGGCGTTTTTCTGTGTGGTTTTCAAGGGTCACTGCATGGGTTAATAGACTGTTTGAGGCATCTGAGAACTGGATAAGTGAGGCAGCCCTGTTATTTTCCTCCAGTTCTTGCTTTAAAACTCCTCCACCGACAAGTAAAGGTGCACTTTGAACCAACATGTTTAACTACGCCAGGATTCATTTTCTATTATTACTGTCATCTGAATAAATCAGAGCGTGGCGAGCAGCGAGATCTCTTCAGAACCATCCCTTTATGTTGTCAGATTTGCATTTGAAATATATCATATGAACTATATGGAACATGATTTAAATGGCATCTGAATTTTTTCCTTTTGTTTTTCTCTCACAGATACTTGCAATGGTCCTCTTGTATCAGCGTTACCCCATTCGTCCTTTCAGAGCTCCTCTCAGTCCTCGGTCAGTTACGCTGCCTACAATGCCAAGCTCAACAGAAGAGATGGTGAGTACAACAGACAGTACTGCTGCATGGATTTCAGTATTTCTAAATGCTTCAGTTGTGCGCCACCCATCTGCTGTACCAGCGGTTACTAATGAACATTAACAAGAGAGGCAGCAGACCAGAGAGCGCTCATCTGAACCATTTTCGTAATGGTCATATGGTCATTGTTTTTGAAGGCGATGACAAATGAGCTGTGAAGTATGAGGA
The DNA here is from genome assembly GCF_021018895.1 of Seriola aureovittata. Classification (NCBI taxonomy): domain Eukaryota; kingdom Metazoa; phylum Chordata; class Actinopteri; order Carangiformes; family Carangidae; genus Seriola; species Seriola aureovittata. The sequence goes on along the minus strand of NC_079374.1, from coordinate 4,563,651 downwards.
CTTGCTGCATTTGCCGCAGGCTGCAGCTCAGATGGACACTGTTCCACTGTTTCAAAGACATGAGGAAGAGATGGCTGTCTGTTTACCCACAGACTGAAAGAAAATATGTTTCCAACTACATTTCAAAACGCTATACAAATACAGCAACTGTTACAAAGCAAAGAAATTGATTTCATGTTTTTATTAAAGGCCCCATATTGAATAAAGGTTTGTGTCCATGTGTAGTGTGATTATAGATCAGGTTTAGCTTCTGTATTAATACTGTGAAAGTATGAAAGCCTCAGTCCACAGAGAAATTCACACAGCCTGTATTCAGAAACGGAGCCTTAAAACCAGCCGTCAGGACTTCTGTAACTTTGTGATGTCATAACGAAGCAGTCACCAACCTGGACCCACCATCCAACCTTGCATGATTTAGTTTCTCTGTGTGTTTGCCTGAAATCTGTTATATTATTATTTATTCACTCAGAAAACAGTCAGCCAATCAGAAGAGAGGGGCTCAGAGCCTCCTCTCTTCTGATTGGCTCACTGACCTGTTGTTACTAGAGCTCCAGAGAGAAGCCTGAGAGAGGAGATGTAAAACTACACTGAGACGGTTTATGATTCTTAAAACTACGAATATATCTTCTTATGGATAAAAAAGTTTCAAATAAAACACAGGGAAAATGTAAAATTTCGGACCTTTTTAAAATGAGTCATGGCGACTAAGGGGAAAAGAGCAAACTCAGAGAAAATTGACTGCATAGCAGGGCCACAAAGGGGTCTAGGGTTGTTGTCCTAAGGGCTCTGGCCCCTCTTGGACCCACCCCAGAGCAGCTTGAGGAGTCAACTGCCATAAGCAAATCAAACAGCTACAGGCGATAAAGAACTAATAAATGACAGATGCAAAAAATTGCTTCACTGTGGCTATTTCCAAATGTCATATTATTAAAAAGGGAAAGGAAACAGTCTGATTGCTTTGACACAGAAAACTATCTTGTCATCATCTCCAGTCCCTCTCGGCTCAGTCACTCCTCGGGTGCGACTTGTAGCCTCTCAAGTAAAAAGGAACTGCTGCTGAATAAATATCACTCAACAACTACAGCTCCCATGAGCTTTGGCCTGACTACACATGCCATTAAAACCTGATCAGAGCTACAGTTGGCGAATGCTAACAAGGTAATCATCTTTGGAAAAGTGGGGAAAGTATCAACATATTTCCAGCAGGTGCATTAGTAGATGCTGTAAACATTTCAGAAGTGAAACAGCCGTTTTTCTCCAAGAAGTGAGGACCTCCACTGTGGCAGCTGCAGTGTAACTTCACCTTGAAGCCTTTTACAAACACTCCCTGTGTACATATCAGGACTTCATACATTTTTTGCAATCTGAGCCCGGTGCCGACTGAGCACAAACCACAACAATCCACTGTGCATCGACCGGACCGATGTTTGATGGATCCCCTCTGCTCTTCCTCAGGAGCAGGAGGCTGGTCCCCCATGGTGACTGACCAGGAGCCCTGGCTCCAGGTGGACCTCAGGGAGCAGATGGAGGTGACGGCTGTCGCCACACAGGGACGTTATGACAGCTGGGACTGGGTCAGCAGTTACCTGCTGCTCTACAGTGACACGGGCCGAACCTGGAAACAGTACAGGCATGAGGACGGAGTCGGGGTGAGTCACCACATGGATGCTTTCGTTTCAGAATTGATTATTGTATTATTTCTTGTTTTATGTCACTCATGAGAGGAAATCAACAATTTGGATTTGAGTGGAAATGATCAGATGTAGAAGAAACAATGTCTGAGGTTTATTCTTGGGTATTTATTACGGTCGCCGACAACTGCAAACGCAACACGCTGCAACGGCCCAAAATATTTCCATAAGGAGAAACGAGTTGCTAACGCTTGCTACGTTATCTGTTGCTCTTTTATAAGATTGTACAAACTGGCCAAATGTAAAAAAGAGCACAAACCTTTTTAGGTCAGAAGGTCCGGCTGTAGGTCCGGGGTTTTGTGTGTTTGTTTTTCCATCGTTTCTCTATTTGCAGCGTGTTTGCTCTGTTTGTATTTGTTTTGTCTTCCTGCAGCACCTTGTTTTTCATTTGCAGCACCGTATTTGTTTTGTATTTTCGTACGTGTTTCTGAATCTGCATTGTTTCTGAATTTGCAGCTTAAGCCGTTGCAGCGCCTTTGACCTTGTAGGCCACCGTAATTTATGGTTGAATATTCTGTGCTTGAGAGTTACAAGACAAGATTGTGAGTGAATGAAGTGGAAAATATGGAGCTACAGCCTTTTGAATTGATTAGCCTAGCTTAATGTAAACACTGGTTACTCTTAGCATTAACTGTAAACTTAGTTCTTACTGAATCAATCTACATTGAACCACTTGAACTTGAACCACTTCAATGTCCGCTTCCACGGTAGGACAACTGAACACTGACAACCGTAATAAATCATCTCAATGCCTTACAGTCGTATCCCTCCACCGATCTTTACTAGCACTAACTTTACAGGCAAAGTGGATAATGTGGGAACGATGTAATGTAATGAACAGAGTCCATTATATATCTACTGTCTCTGTAATGTAGTTACCATTATTTCAATTATTCCAATTCTCTTGATAAACCTGAGGTAATGTACACAATAAATCTTAACAAAAATTACATTAGCATCACAAGAACAAGGAGCTGTTCTCTGTTCGAAGAACCTCTAAAGAGCCCAAATAACTTTGTTTTTCATCCATAAACAAACCAAAATGTAAAAACATCAAGTTGTGTTTTTTTTACAGGAAACGTTTGGGACTATTTCTTTGCTCAAACCACTGCTAACTGTTCCCCCTCTGCTTCCAGTGGCTAATCACCCCCCGGCTGTAGCTCCATATTTAACATGAGAGTAACCCCAGCGTATCAATCTTCTTGTCCAATTCTCGGCAAGAAGGTGAATAAGTATATTTCCCGAGGTGTTGAACTATTAATTTGAAAATGTGCAACAGACAGCAAGGTCAGTGGATAATATTGAGTGGGCTGTGACGCTGGTCTATTAGTATTTATGGCAGTTTTTTATTTTATTTTATTTTTATTTTTTGCAGGATTTTTGTGGTCACACTCAGATCATAAACACTGACAGTAAGAATTAGATTTTGCCATCTGTCACATGAGATAACTGTTTTTCATGCGCCGCGCTCGGTGGACCAATTTATTGATGACATTGCAGCGCAGTGTCAGATAACATATCCTCTCACTCTTTCAGACACATTACAAAGTGTGGGAAGTATCTGGTGTCAATGCAATTATTCCAGCGCTTTTATTTTAATCCTTCATGCAACGCCACAAGACGTTAAGTCAGCCTGTGCAACGATTTAAAGTCTAAAGGAAATAGCCTCATGTTGGCACATGTAATTAATTCTTAATTGTGTTTGCCCCAATAATGTCAAAGGCTCCCTAACAAGATATTAAATTGTTTTTCGGTGTGTTTTCTACTCAGGAGGCAAAATTAGCACAGTGTGTAGTTGCCCACTGCCATGTCACTGCTGCTTTTTTTTTTCTTTCTTTGTGTTGAAATGAAAAGAGCGCAAAGATTTGAGGGTGAACATTCTTCCCAGTGCTGCGTGTTGTTTTGAATTATTGATGTTCCTCCACATTTAAAAATGCATTATCTAAAGCACACTGGAATGTGGGAATTAGAGCTGAAATCAAACATGAGGAACTCTGAGCCAAGTTGAAGCCAGGTCACAACCTCCCTCCTTTAAGCCCTTTATGAGACGTTACTGTCACTAACACGACAAATGTGTATTCATCCGCGTTAGAAAGTAGTTCCTGACAATAACGCTATTTACCCCTGTTAGAGTAATGCAGAATAAAAGCTGCAGTGCCCCAGCTAGTTTAGAAAATGACCCCGCCTTACAAGCATGCAGCATAAAATGAATTTAAGAGGGTTTTGATGTCTTTACTCCCTAAACAATTAAATGAACAGTTTTTAGATTAAATTTGCAAATGTGTCAAAACAGTCAGGCTCAATAGAAATTGCAAATTACAATGAATAACAGGTAGAATCCAGCTTGTTTTTGGGGAGAAGGGGAAGCAACATAGACCCAGATGTGATTGGTAATGCAAAGTTATTCATTAAGAAGGAGAGAAATAATACTGATACAAACAATGAATGAGAGTAACTAAAAGGGGAAACAGGGCAAACAGGTGCCGCTAAATCAAAGAACCGAATATAACAAGAAGAGGATTCTTGATAAACAAGACTTTTTTTTTTTTTTAACCAGACTCTCTAAAACAAAAATAAAAATGGGAAGAACTCCTCTGCACTGAAAACAAAACAGCCAAACAGCGGCCCTGTTCGCACTCAAACTAACAAAAGAATTTCCTATGTATTTCTATGTCACTGTGAGCTTTATCCATCCCTGGTCCAGTCCCCTAATTGTCCACTAGTACCTCACTTCTAATTCGTAAAGTTTACTACAAACTTCACAAAATTCAAAGACCATGTGAGGTACATCGGCGAGCTCGGTGTACGTCAGCCGCCCTGAGAGTGACGAGGCCGGCCGCGGCTTCGTACGCTATAGGTCCACATGTCTTCAGCTTGATCTGTGGACGGAGGGACTGTCCTGGAGAAAACCAGCCAGGTTATTATGACCCGCAGTTACAGTTTCTTAACGTTAACAGAGGGTTGACAAAAACGACCTGTTTGGTTGTTCAGGTTGGAGGACTTGTTGTGGCCAGTAGCTGTAGCCAATCACAATGCAGGATTCGCACATCCTACTTAGCATATGCACAATACAGCTGCGGCTGTAACGATAACTAAAAGAAAAGTTCCTTCATTGCGGAGGTTTGGAATATAACAACAAATAGTACGCTAACACTTGAACTGAGGTTTTAATGTGTAATTTTTTGTCATTTTAGATTTTAAACCCAATGTTGATTGATTCGTGTCAACAAAAAACAAAAATAACACAACTCTATTTTAAATTAGTCCCCAAAAATAAATATAAGTTGACAGTATGTCAAAGATGAAATGAAATATGTATGTGGTGTTCACTGAGACATTATATCCAGTGACTGATTTTTTGAAAGATCATGTTAAACGGCTCACAGCTTCTTCCACACACTGTCAGACCTCATATCATTATGTCTGAAAAAAGGAAGAAGAAAAAAAAAAAAAGCGGCAGTGCAGAGAGAAGATGAAGCATTTTGTGTCGATATTGCCAACATGACCTGCAGCCATCACCCTTTGTAACTGACTCATAAGAGAGACAAAAGAAAGATGCTGAATTTCTTTCAAATATTGAGATTCATGTCGCACTCGCAGTGCTGCACCGTAGCAGTCAAAACAGGCAGTGTCCTCTGAAACTTGGCACACAGTGCAGCCAGTACAGCGTGACTGGTTGTAATGCTTGACGTATTTGCTGATGTGTATTAAATGCACACTCACACAGAAAATTTAAACCAACCCCCCCCCCCCCCCCCCCCCCCCAGGTCCTCTCTCGTGCACATGTGAACTTGAGTTGGTTGTTTTATTTTTTTGTTAAGATGGTGCAGGATGAATAGCAGCCAATTAGTCTGCAATCTCTGCGATGAAGCTCACACCCGAGCTGACTAACTACAGCTTTCACCAAGACCTTTGGCTGATACTAACCCACATCCGTCTGGCATTTTAACAAGTGAAGCTCAAAGGTAACAGCTCACTGTCAGAAACTGAACTGAGGGGGGACTAATGAGAGAGCAGCAGCTGCTGATATGACTGCTAGCTCACAGCCACTCTGAGCTAATGCTGAGCCAAATTAGCTCCACAGAAAAATTAGCTCCATAAAAAAAATAAAAAACCTGGGCTATGGGTCAATACTCCTGCTAGCATGCCCTTAGCCTGCTGCAATTTTTCAAAACAAAACAGTATGGAACAAACAAACACATGGTATAATTTATTATAATCTTTGTCCTGAGGATGGCGCTAGATGTTTTGCCTCCTGGGAGCATGACTGATTCTTCTGAGCAGATCATTAAATATGATGTTGGTTGTTGGTGTTAGACCAGAGATTTAGAGAAATAGTCAGCCTGCTCTCAACTTAGTGTCATCTAAAGAAATTACTTACCCACTGTCGTCTTCATCCTTAAGCTCCACCACTGGGTATTAAGACACTCGGAAAAAAAAAATTAGAACACTAGAAACGGAAATTAAATCACATATAGGCTTTGACATCTGTTAAAACATTAAATATGATTCACTTCCCTGTTTCTTTTTTTTTTTTAATCTGACCTCAGTAACAGTGTTGACGTCACCATCTGTTCTTGTCAGTGGGAGTGTTCTGAGCAAAGCCTTATTAAGTACAAGAGGAACATGTGAAACAACAGGATGGCACTCTTTTACAAGCCGATAATAACCTAATTAAGTCGGAGGAGAAAATCTGCAAAAAATGATTTATGTCTATGGAAGCTTTTAGGAGATGAAATGTGGACTCTAATCACCTTATGTGCTGTCAAACACGAAGAATGACTGACTTATAAAGACTCACTCTTGAACGTCTTCCCTTATGTGAAAAATTAGCCTCGTACTTGATGATACTTTCAAAGTAAACTCTCTAAAAAAAAAAAAAAAAAATGTGAGAGCCCTCGTTAATCTAATTGCCAGTATAATATATTCATTCTGCTTCATGGTAATTTAGCAGTATGGTCTTTGCAAATATTCATAGGTGGGAAAAGGAATTTTTCTAGCAGGGGGGCCTGATTAACATCGTTATCCTTGGAAAGCCTTATTTAGAAATCTCTTCTAAACGAAGCTTTGAATAAATGTGTGAAACAAAGTCTCCTCCTTCAGGGGAATTTTAAACATTAATTTTCCTGCATGTTAACTGTTCAGGTAGATTGGGATCTAACGAGGATGAAAACGGTTCTGCACGAGCGCTACGGACTCATTTTCATTTCTTTTAACAGCACAATAACAATAACACTTCAGATTGGTCCAGCGCTTGTGATGTCATACAGCTTGTGATGTCATACAGCTATTTGGTCGCCATGTATAAAGATCGTTGAATCGGTTAAGGTGATTTTAGTGAGTTTGTTTTCTCAAAAGCCCCGAATCTTTTATAAAGTTTCGAATATAATTCAACTTGGTGTCATTTCCCCTCAGTGTCTCTGACTGGACCGGCAAATCAATTGAGCTCCTTTAGCCACTGGGGAAATATCGCTATCTACATGTCGCCCGGCAACTAGCGGCGCAATTATTTTATTTTCTATTTTTCAGTTTGGACCAAAGCGGTTGGACAGCTGACCGACTAACTGCCATCTCCAGAGCAACGCAGCATAAAAAAGATTTTGAGTGTGTAAAGGATAAAAAAAAAACTACAAAAACTTCTACAAAATAGTTTGTAGTTGTAAATCATCTTTTGTAAACCTGTAAAATAAATCCAAGTGTGTGCATGTGTACAACAGACTTCTCAGCTCGTGCCACGTCTTGTCTTTTCTGTTCTTTCCTACTCCTGCTAATTAGCAAATGTTAGCACACTAACACCTTAAACTGAGGCTGCGAACATGGTAAATATTGTCATATGTTGTCATTTGAACATGTTGCCTGCATTGTTCCCCAGTGCAGAGAATACACAGCATTAGAAGTATGAGATAGGTGAGATATTGAAGAAATATCTAAGATGTTGTTGATCCTGGTCAGGGGATTTCTGGCTGATCGAGAGGAGATTGGAGACTTCAGTAGTATTTTCACTCATGGCAAGGTCATGTACTCGTAGTTTTCACTGTGTCTACCCTCAGGCTGTTTAACTGGCCAGTGACCTCCTGAAACACACTGCAGCGTCTTCATAGCCGGCAGCAGGATTTATCCCCCAGTGAATTGATTAAAATAAACTTATGTGCCTGAGCTGTATGCAACATAAAGGAAAACTGACACAAGGGAGCTCATCACTGGAGAGGAAGAGTAAAGAGTCTTAATGAACAGGGAGGGAAACTGTTCTGCAGTGACAGAAACATAAATAGAAATAATGAAGTCACTGTGGGGTTGGGATTGTTTATGCGGATAAGGACCAACCTTGGTCCTCTGGCCCTCTGGAAAATCTTCTGCACCCTCAGGCCCTTTATTCAGAGACTTTGCCTCATCTCCCAGCTGGAACACACAGGATGTTCTGCTGTAAGTTTTTCCAAAGGGGGGGAAAGAAAAAAAACACAAACGTCACAGCTCGGGACGGCCTCAGCGGTATGCTCTTGCAGTGATATCTCTCTTGAATACTAATGAGTCATGCTGACGTGTGTGAGCATTGTTAGCTAATGAATCGTTAGAGTGACTTCTCTGCAGCCTCAATCAGAGCTCGTTTGGTTCATTAGGTTTTTCCAGAAGTTCAGATGGGAATTCAAGTGGAAAGAACGGGTTAATGATTACCTCAGCCAAGGAGGTAATGCTTATGTCTATCTGTTTGTCTGACGGATTACGCAAGAAGTGCTGAACCGATTTGCACCAAACTTGGTGGATGGATGGAGCGTGTGCCAGGGAAGAGGCCTATAAATACTGGTGCTGATCCAGTCAAAGCGCTGGATCCAGGACTTTCGAATCACTTTCCTATACTTTGCGAGATTGGGCATTTTTTTCGACGCGTTCATCAGTTCCTCAGGAAACAAAGTTTGGATCTTGATGTAAAAAATCAGACATATGAATGTTGTTGACATCTGTGACTCTGTACCATTTGGTGCAGATCCAGATGATAAACCGGATCTCACAGACTTCATGAACTGTAAACCAAGCCTTCACCAAACACTCAACATTTTGTTTACCTTGCTTCAGATTGGCAGACTATCCTATTCAAAGAAAACAACAGCTGTGTTTGTCAATCCTGAAGAACCTAAAGACTTTCTTTTCTCTCTTTTTTTTTTTTCCCCCCGTATCATGTGCAGTGTTGTCGTACGTGAGCACATTTCTCTGTCAGAGTTACAACAGTTTTGGTTTGTTTCACTACAGATTCTTCTTTTGTTTTTCTCTTCTTGTCATTGCTTTTTACAGCGGTTTGAAGAGCGCAGGGCTCCGCTGGAAAGAAGTGATGTCATGTTTTTGTAAGAAGCGAGTTTAACAACATTTGACGACAGACGGAGACTTGATTGCTGATGTTTCCAGATCTGTCAGTCAAATCAGATCAACCCACACCCACAGAGTCCTGATTGAGAAGATCATCCAAGATTTTAACTGGTTTTGACTGATAGATAATTCGTAAGGATACTCTTTTCCTGAACTGTAATTGTGATTTTTGCTCATGAATATTTGATAATCAATGAAATAGTCTTCTACTGCAGTGTATAACACATACACTGTGTGACAAACACATGTTTTCAGCTGCCTGATTCCCAATAAAACACCCAATTTTGATTTTCTGGCTGAAAGCATTTAGAAAAACCCCAGTGTTGTGAAAAAAAAAACATGCCTTGTTTTTCAGTTTGTTTTTCCGAGGCCAACATGTTTCTCTTATTTCATTTGCTCTAAACGCTGTTTGTAGTGCTACAGTAATACATTTTCCTCAACCAAATGTGTAAGCCCCCAGTGCCATTTGTTAATCCCTCCTGTGAATTACCGTGCATGTATAAATTAGCCTGGCCTCTGCACGTTTTTAAGACTCGAGGCTTCACGAGGCTTCACTCAGTAAATGGCTCAGAATGGGGGAAGCGGTGGCATAAATCACAATAACAGCCTTAACAGTCGCACAGTTGCCTTGATTATCTAGCAAGGAGCAGCATCCTGGTCTTATTTAATGATGCCGCTGCTTTGCTGCCTTCCGCAAGCGTCGGACGGTCATTTGTGCCGCTGGTCGTTGTGTTTCTGTTGTTGCGGGAAAAGCTGAATTATCAGCCTTGTCTGGCTGTGTTGAACCATTCAGAAAAGCCCGGAGCCCTGCTGTCAATGATCTATCTTTTTTCGTTCTTCATAGTACGAGTATGTATTGATCTGACGTGTCACCTGCCTAGAATCGGTTATGAAGGAGCTGGTAATCAGTCATTTGAGAGGAGAGGTTGTTTGTCTCCGTTTCTGTCTCCATCTCTCATTCTCTGTCTGTTTCTCCATTCATGTCCCCTGGTGTTGTTCGGTGCAGGCTGAAAGGTGGAGGGAGGAAGGGTGGGAAAGAAAAAGAAGAATGACATCTCACAATAGTGCTCAGGTTTTTGTTTTTAGTTCTGCAGGGGGAAAACACAATACGAGAGCCCTTATTTCGCCCCGGGCTGCCTCAGTGGTCATTTTTCCTCTGTCTCACATGGACCTGCTTGAACAGATATTCTCATATTTCTACACCGCACAACGATTCTTATCACTTTACATTAAATAGTATGGCCAAGGATAGGAAGAAGACATTGCCCTTGGGTTAGCCGTGTCAGCACTTTGTTGTTGTCTGTGCTGTTCAAGGATTGAGATTTTTATTCTGCTTATATTTCAAGTATTCAGCTAAAAGCAGACTTTTCTACTCCCCTGTGAAAACATTAGTATTCACTTCAGATCTGAGGTTATTTGCTGCTTCTCAGTGGAGCGTTGGTCACTTCTTGTTGTATATGAGTCGTCACAGCCACATTGTCTCTCCCTCCCTCTCTCTCTCTCTCTCTCTCTCCCCTCTCCCTACAGAGGTTTGTCGGGAACGTTAATTCAGAGGCCGTTGTCCAGAACAAACTGTCCCACCCAGTGAGAACACGCTTCCTGCGTTTCGTCCCTCTCGACTGGAACCCCAGCGGCTGGATGGGCCTCCGAGTGGAGGTGTACGGCTGCTCCTACAGTGAGTAACGCGCATCCTGCGGTTTAATACCGCACTAAGAAAGCTCTCAGGCCACACATCTGTAGTTACACCACCTTAAAGGATCTGTTGATTTACACGCCCCGCTTGCAGCCACACTCTTGATGGAGAGTAATGAGGACTATTTTCTCTCCACCTGCTTTCAACACGCTGTTTAATACTTCCAGACCAGCAGTGAAATGACTGATACAAAGACAGACAGGGTGGGAAACGCATACGCACAGTGATCTCTGCTCACATTCAACACTCACAACTTTAAATTAAATGTGCCAGCAGCTTAAGACAAATGTTGGACCATCTGGTGATACTTTTACTCTAGGTGTCAGCTGCTAGCAAAATGCTAAAACAATTCATATGAGCATCACCTTTTCACAGTGGAATATTATTTTCAACATGCATGTAAAAACTTTGTATGTAGCCTTGTAGACAAAATGTACCATGAAAAAAATGAAAGAAATTTAATATAAATGTAAGTTTTTAGTGAAAATAGTGACGTTCAATGACATGAACACTGTCAACGTTGCACGAATGTGAGTCATTTGGTGTAAAACCGGTATTAAATACATAACAGATACACAGGTAAATTGGACACAAGGAAAATAATTTCCTGTTTTATTTTGAAAATAATTTCAAACTAAAACAGGAAATAATAAATGCCAAACAGTCATTTTCGGGTCAGCTCATTATAGAGGTGAATTCCTAACTTCATATAATCATGATAATGATAGAGAAGAGAAGAAACTTTTTTTCTTCCTGTAAATTTCCTGCAGGAGCATGATGGGAAAAATAATCTCAAAGGAATCTAGTTTTGCAAATAGTAACCCTGCAAGATCCCCAGTCTTTACAAAATCTTATAGTGTGTGACACCCATTGTCTTTAGATGAGAGAGGCTGTCAGAGTCTTATAGTGTGTGGTAGACATTCATAAATATTACTGCAAAGTGCAGTGGGATTTGGAAGAAGTACGATGACATACAAAAAGGTTGAGACAGATAATATAAAAACATGCCCAGTGCAGCTTAGATCATTTCTGTTGAGGTACTAATACTGATGCCAGTCTTAATGTTTACACTCATACTAACATAAGTGGGTTGGTAAATACTAAAATCATAATTTTGTTTGCTTGATCATCTTTCCCATCTTTACTTTATTATCTTGTCTTAACACCTACACACAAGACACCAATATTATTTTTAAAATATGTTAGATATTAAACATTTTTTCCGGTTGTCACAGCTCAAATACCTTATTATATCAGAATAACATGCTTTTCTACTTGAATCTATTCATGTGGGTTTCATCACTGAGTCATTGCTCTGCCGTGACAGAAAAAGGTGTCCCACATAATGGGCACAAAGAAAAAGTGACAAAGGAGAGTATGCCCACCAACTAGGTGGGCATACTCACAAAGTGCAGCGCACACTGGCTACCTTCAACTAGCGTTGTGTCAAATGACGCATCGTGTCATTTGAAATGTGTGACATGCAGCAGATGTGCCTCACAGACAGACAAAGTAGTCAAAGTACAGTAGACAGGATGTGCCAACGCTGGGAGGAAATGTGAAAATTGCTGCTTTTCTGGAGCATCAGCGCGTGATGACGACTGCGAAGACATCACCGGTGTGTGGTTTTCCACAGAAAACAATGCTGCTCTACAGAGGCAAAACACAGCAACTACATGTTCAGTCAAAACGGGATCTGTGAAAGAAAACATTATGCCATGTAAAGTTTGTTTTTGTTTGTCTTTGTGTTGCTGCACAGGCTGCAGTTAGTGCGCTCTGGCTTGGTAATCTGGCTGCTATAGGAGGAGACCCTCAGGGAAAAGGAAAATAATAATAAAATAATAAGTGACGTCACAGAGACCTACTGCCATGGAAAGAAGCTAACTACACAGCTAAGCTAATGAGGCTATATCAAGTAAGAGCTAGCATGCTGGATAGCTATAGCTAGCCTTAGCTACCTACGTTTAGTTAGGGATTAAGTTATTGATTTTCTGTTATTGATTTTTTTTAGATGAACTGAGATTGTCGTGAGGCAGTTTGTGATTCCACATAATCACATAAGGCAGCAGCTAAATCAGTTCATGATGGACAAGAGGAAAAAAACAAACAGCTAAACTGCTGCTAAAGGCAGCTAGCTAAGCTGCTCTCAGTAGCTGCCATCTAATTTTTTGACTGCAGTGAGTTTTATGTGATTTTGTGATTAAGCAGCCTTTGCATTAATACTTAAATGTATTTAATTGTAGATTAAAGTGCCGTATTGATTTCAGTATAAATATTAATAGTACTTGGACACGTGGAAACAGAGAAACACTTTTATAACCCTGTTCCTTCAATTTCAATCCATCTGCACTGCAAGTGTGTGTTGCCGTTAATGCTCAGCTGACTAACAGTAAAGAAAGCTGTTTTGATTCAAAATAACATTATTAAATTGTTATTTTGGAATAACTGTCCTAAAAGGTTGAATAGTAAAAGACCACATTAAAATAATTCCATACTTGTGATTTCAATGAGAAGCGAAAACAGACCTCGGACCTCAGTGAGTGTACACCACGTGATAAAAGGAAAAGCTTTTTCACACATACAGTGAAATTAATAACCTGAGCAGCCCTCAATAAAAATACACGTAATGGGGATTCACTTAGACACCTCTCCCACGCGTTGTGAGGCAGCACTAACTAGATGAGCCGGTGAATTACTGCAGTGTGAAACACCCTCAGAGCAGCCCACAGTGAGCAGTTTTATGATGACCAACCACCAAACATAGTGAAATGCATTATTGCATTAATATTTGTACTCTGCCTTATTCATGTAGATTGCTGTAACAGCCTGGCTGTCAGCACTGCTGCACATTAAAGCAGTGATTAACAGGGCTGCACGTCTCCTGACAGACTACAGGAGAACCGATAAACCTGTGAAGTCTGAGCAGTTTAGTGTGAAGAAACTTTGTATTGCAGACGTTTTTGACGTGTCACAACGGCAGGCAAAGCACAGGTGGCTCCGTTTCATTAAGTGTGAGGGTGAGCCATGTCAGTGAGGGAGCACAATCCCTCCGTGCCCTGGAACTGGTTCTCCTAAATTGAATGGAGCCAACGTTAATGTAAGTGAAACAGGTCTATCGACGCCACTGTGGTAAGAATGTGCAGACTTTGATGTTACTTAAATGCATCTACAGGAAACCAGTATTACCACTGACTGGATTATACTGCTGCAGTGGGATAGATGCATTACTGAACAGAAAGCCAGTGGCAGAAATTAAACCTGCAATGCAAAACTTTTGTCTCCCCCTTCTGGCAGAGAGAGTAATTACTGACAGCGCTTGCTTCGGTCCAAGACGATAATCTACTACTCAGGGAAGATGTAACGGCTACGAAGCCTACTCCAAATATTTTACAAATACCAACCTTTCCACGAGCGGTAAGGCGACAAAAGCTTTGTCCTACGAGGAAAAGGGTAACCGATGGTAATCCATATTTGTGCTCGCCACAGATCACTTTCTTATTTAGACTGTACTCCTTCTTGTGATCGCTGAGTTTCTTCTTTATCTGGAGCATCAGAAACTTTTCTTGCACTCTTCCTAGGTTTTACCACCACAGGCTCTGCCACTCTCCTAGCTGCTGAAGCTTACTGTCTCCATACAGTTGCTACTCTCTTCATCGCACTTTGGCAGTGATTTGACGAAGTTTTTACAAAATTTCAAGAAAAAGAGTAACCTTGCAAGGCAGCATGATTTCTCATTGGCGACGATCCATCTTGCCAGGCTCCAAGCTAATCGCTCGTGGCCAAACCACAGTGGTTTGGATCGAGTAGTGTCTTACTGGCAGCTGTGGAGAAGCAGCTGTTTTTGTATATGCAAGAGTGTCTGTCAGGTGCAAATATTCCATACCAAGACGTCCACCAACATGATAACTCGAGCCCATTTTACACAGAACTAAAACCCGCTAACACCCACTAACATCTGGCTTTTGTCGTCAGTGACAAAGGCCGCAATTGAAATTCACTCCCAGCGGAAAGTACTCTGCTGCAGTTGCGTGTATTTATTGTCTCTTGCTCCGATCAGCAGTGATGTAAACATGACATGACCTCAAAAAAAATATATATACTACATCGTGTGATAGACAGATGGTTCATCCAATCACCTGCCAAATTTTTTTTTTTTTTTTTTTTTTTTGAAAGTGCCTGCCCTTTTTCAAACATTTTCCAATGAAGAGTTTGCAGATGGTTCTGTGTATCAAACCATCTGGTGCCTCAGGTTAGAGACAGAGTATTTACTGAGGGGGGAAAAAAGTAGTTGTAGTAGTAGAAGCAACAGTATTAATAGCAGTAGTGACAAGAGTAGTAGTAGTACACCAGCTTTACATCTAAGCTGGTGATTATTGTGTTTGAATTGAAGTTTCTGAGCCTGTAACATTCAAAAAATAAATTATTAAATACCCACAAAAAAAAAAAAATAAGAATGAATGAGAAATCTGACTTTCTTCAAACGGAGCAAACCAACTCAAAGCAAGGAAAGCAATGAGGATATTTAAAAATGTCCAAAGAACTGTCTCCTTGAAAATGAAGCAGATCAAATTGTAGGGGACATTTTCCAAGCAGTGACACTATACTAACTACATTTTAGTGCATTCTCCACAAGCATGTAGCAATTCTGTCTTATTACACACTGAAGGTTTTTACAGGGTGTCATAGTAACCCAAGACTTTCTCTGATTTCCCTTTTTAGAGTCGTACGTGGCAGACTTCGACGGCAGAAGCTCGCTGCTGTATCGGTTCAACCAGAAGTCCATGTCGACGGTGAAGGACGTGATCTCTCTGCGGTTCAAGAGCCATCAGGCCGAGGGTGTTTTGCTGCACGGAGAGGGGCAGAGGGGAGATTACATCACCTTGGAGCTTCACCGGGGAAGACTGGACCTCTACCTCAACTTAGGTGAACTGTGCTTCACAGACTTTTCTCTTTAATGTTTTATTTTCCAGAAGAATTCTGTCTGAAATGCGAATCGTTGCTAGATTGTGAAGCTATGAGGCCTTTAAAAATATATGTAGATGATTTTCGTTTTCATGATTGAGCATTATCGAAGCAATGTCTTGGATCTCATGTGTCCATCTTAGCTCATTTCCACCGAGTGACAAGAGTTTTCATGACATACGGAAGACCAAAGTTCTGTCCCCATATTGTTAAATTTGTCAGATGAAACATTGGTCACGTTGAAAACTTTAAACCAGCAAATATTTGACTTATTTTTTTTATTTAATTTTTTGGAACATTTTATTTATGGTGGTTTTACATAGTTAAAACAGACTTACAAAGCATACTCATATAAAATAAACAGATTCAGGACTTACAGAAAGAACAATAAGCAAGTAAATGAATAAATCTCAGATATGATAATAACAAAATCCCCTCCTGGCCCACTCCCCTTAAAAAACATAAAGATATAATATCAAATAAATAAAGAAAGGGCTGCTTTTCTCAGTAATATCTAAACATCTTCACCGGACGGGTACATGGTTACGCGACACCGGAGGAGGTAGATCTATTGGTCCCTGATGTGCTCGTGCTGCGGTCTGCCAGACAGTTCATACCTCAGTCTCTCTGCATTGTGGGATTTTTTCAGGGTCAAGAGTTAACATAACCCCAAAGACCTTAGATTACTGTCGGTGTTTGATATTTTTTAGTTGATAAATGACATAAACAGTTACGTATTTTATCATATATTTATTGTTTTTCTGCTGCTAATTCATCATTTAAATAAAAACAACATTTCTAGTGTTTCCTGCCGCGTGCCACAACAACGTTATTACTATCTTTCATGCGAACATACTTGTTATTCTACCACTTCCTGTTTCCCAAACTCCTCCTCCCACAGTTTTGGCTCCATCTAAACACAACATTGTCCATTTAGGAGTCCTGGTCTGTTCATTTTGGCAGTGATTCAACAAAGTCCTAGCTATTTGCTCGGAGCGTGGTGTAACGTGCTTGCTATGTGCTGGGTTGCGGTGGTTCGGACCAGTCAGTGTCTTACTGGCAGCTACGCAGAAGCGACTGTTTTGGTATATGAGCGTCTATGAGGTGCAAATTTTCCTTCCAAAGACAGAACAATCTACCACCATCAAACGACAGCCCCTTGTACCCACCTTCAAACCAATCTATCTGTTTCTATTCCAATATACATCACCTGAATGAATGGATAGAGCGTAATTGTGTGTGTATGTGGGTTTCTTTCTGGCCTCGTTGTACTGCTGAGGTCTGCCCGCCCGCCCTCACGCATTCACAGCTTCTCTCCGCTCACTTTGTTCCTGCTGTTTCCTTTGTGCTCCGCCAGACGACAGCAGGCTGAGGTTCAGCAGCGGCCGTGTTGCTGTCACTGTGGGCAGTCTGCTGGACGACCAGCACTGGCACTCCGTTCACATAGAGCGCTTCAACAAGCAGGTTAACCTCACAGTGGACTCCCACACACAGCACTTCCAAACCAAAGGAGAAGGACACTCGCTGGAGGTGGATTATGAGGTGAGTCCACGGGTTGATTAAATTACATAAATTGGAGGTGAGATGTAAATGCGATCGCACCTCTTAATGAATTTATCCAGTGAGGGGCCAAACAACATCATCATTGATAACACAATGATGAGCAGTGGAGTTAGTAATGAGCCAGCTAGTAATTAGCCTTGGAGCACTATGGTAAACAGAGTCTAGTCTATGTAAGCCCCAGAGAACGGACATGCTTTGAATGGCGTGTCCATAATGCATAATAATCTGAAAGGAATAACAGACTGCCAAGTGGACTGTCAACCTCTGATAACTTGTGCACAGCATTTTAACATTGTGTGACTCTACACCGAGTGCTGTGGAAATTTGCAATTTGCATTATTATTTTATTCCAGTTTCACTATTTTTTAACATATTTAAACCATTGTCCAACAAAAAGTGATATTGAGGTTACTGGTGTACAAGTGTTAGCTTTAGCATCGTATAACCCATATGCAAATGTAATATATGTGCATTTATTGAATTTCTACGTATGAAATATATGTACATACAGTATAAAATTAAAAAACACATGTAGAAAATTCACAATGAAACCTATATATGTCTTAGCCCATACAAATATGTATGTTTATGTATGTGAGCTGACTTTTTAGACATATGTTATATAATATATATTGATATTATATACAGTAGCGTTCAAAAGTCTGAGATCACTTTCCCAGAATGGGAAGATAGACATGTTTAAAACGACTAAGAATAACATATATAAGCATTTTTATATGCATGATTTTTAATAAATTTGCATATTTAAATTAAATATACTGTATATTGTTAACAACATGTTATACCAAATAAAAATTCATCATATAGATATTTTTTATATACTGTATATATACAAATTTTACTAAGGGTATTTCATATATGTTATAAACGTATATCATCATATATCCAGAGGATGTATATATGTGATGATGATATATCCCCTTATAGGTGACATACAGTATCTTACCTATCTCTTAATATTGGCACAAATATGTCATAAAGTAGATTTCATTGTAAAATGAATCAGCTTCTTTTTTTTTTTGAACGAGGTTAATTAGCTAGGCATAATTAGCTGATAGGTGATAAAAATGTCCTGGTGAAAGTTGTCATTTCAGCCAGCAAAATCCACAATTGCTGGCAGGAAATTCTTCTGGGAAGCCTTTCAAAAATATTTTGGAAACTGGCTGCAGGGATTTGGTCCCATTCAGCCACAGGAGCATTAGTGAGGTTGGGCACTGATGTTGGGTGATAAGGCCTGGCTCGCAGCTGGTGTTCCAGTCCATCCAAGGGACATTAGATGGCGCTGAGGTCGGGGTCCTGCGCGGGCCAAACCATTGTACGCATATTGTATTCATATAGTCGCCGTAGAGTGTGTGTTTGGATCAAGCGAGTGGGTTTTGTTTTCTCACTTGCTGAATCATTGGCTCAGCTGCTTATGCAGTAACTGGTCAGAATAAATGTGTGGGCCTCATGTATTTTGAGGCTGTGTTTACTCTGGTGCCGGTTTCACATGCAGTAAAAATACAGAGCAGAATGTAAATTTCATTTTTCTGTCGTTTTTGTGAAAATAGCACTCATGAATATGCAACTCGATACTTGTTTGTATTGGAACAGCGTCTGTATCCAGCAATAAATGTTCTACATCTTCTGTTTTCTTTTCATGGAAGCTGAGTTTCGGAGGCATCCCGCTACCCGGTAAACCCGGCACCTTTCTGAGGAAGAACTTCCACGGCTGCATGGAAAACCTCTACTACAACGGAATCAATATCATAGACCTGGCAAAGAGACGCAAGCCACAGATACACAGTGTGGTAAGTTTGATAGATTTTCAGAGTTCAGATTTTTAGGCGGTGTTGAACACCACCACGCTGCATGCGCTTTTAGTGAGTCAGCTGCTTGTCCGCCTGTATTCAGCGCACACAGAGTGTGAAATGCATCAGATCTTTCTTTTGAAGATGCAAAAGCTTGAGTTTAATGAACAGAGCCAGACGGTTACGGGATTTTTCATGCTGATACAGAAATTCATGTTTGGGTTTTTAAAAATCTGATATATCAAACATTTAGTTTTTTTTTTTAAACACAATTAAAAGATACCTTCAATACAGAAATGCACAAGTTAAACATTTAACAGCTGAAAAAATAAACTATGACACTCTTTCTAAATTTCTTCAAACATGCATGTACATATATTCACCTATCTTTGACTTCACAGTGACATAAAGCTGCACAGGTACTTCTGTGGCTCTGTTGGTGACTTGTACCAGGTCATGAAAAATCCTCAGCTCCGCCTGTAGATCCAGGTTGAGTCTCTCCAAATGATTTCCTGGAGCACAGTCTGGTTCATGTGTTTCTCTTACAAGAACAGATTAAGTGTCTTAAAAGCTCAGAACTGTGGAAAAAGCACTGTGCATTTTACAAGCCATGTTACTTTGGAGAAAGGCTCTTTTATGAAGGAAAATTGATATAATAAGAGTTAAAGAGAAAAGAGAGAGGAACAGAAAGGGCGCCCATGTGGGTGAGTAAGTGAAAGTGGGCGGCGAGCACATTTAGAAGAGAAAAGTCACAGTGTAATATGGCTTAATTTGGTCATCATATATTGCATTTCATTGTAATTCTATAGTTTAGCTGTAAAGTGTGATGTGTAGAGCGTAAGTGTGGACTAGAGTCTGTGGTAATAATGACAACCACAGATTAAGTAATGACAGCTGTCTGATGTATATACAGTATATGTGGGCTCATATAAATGTCTCCTGAACGGCTTCAATAAGAGCTGTTGCTCCAGAAACTCAGAGACAGATTCCCATCAGGCAATGATGTATAAATAAGGTGATTTTATAATGAAAAAATGTGTATATATATATATATATATATATATATATATATATGCATGCAGGAAAATATAAATGCAGAAAAAACCCACCTGTCACTCAAAGCAGCCACTTTCCTTCACCATTCAACACAAAAATATTAATGCTAACAAGTTCAGCATGCTAGCTGCTCTGTGAGGCTGCAGCAGGCACAGAGCGGAGCTGTGAACTAAATGCTAACATCAGCATGCTTACATGCTCACAGTGATAACGCTAACATGCTGAAGTTTAGGTATAATGTTTACATGTTAGGTTAGAGCATTAGCATGCTAACATTTGCTAAATAGCTGATGGGAACGCCATTTCTTTAACGTGTGTTTTGTCATAAACCAAAGTACTGGGTAACTTTTAATTTCAACGTGATGATGGCGCTGGATGAAAGGTCAGGATCAAAGTCATTGTTATTCATTCCAGGGAAACATGGGTGTCTGTAGCAAATTTCATGGCAATCTAATTGATTATTTGTGGTGATAATTCACTTAAAACCACAAATCACGGTGGAGGGAAAGTCAGGAGGTCACCAGATTTATTAGGACGCATCATCAGGGAACCATGAATGTCTGTACAAAAGACCAACCGGAGGAATTTTAGTTTTATTTCTCCTTGTTGTTTTTCTCTCAGCTGATTTGTGATTTGATGATATTTGATCGGTCTGATTTGCAGTATTCTGGTGAGAAACTGGAAGGAGAGGAGAACTTGAAAACAATCGCCACATCAAACTGCAATCCTAACTACTACATCATTAAGCCTAAGTGTTCGAGCGGATTCATTTACAGAGTCAACCTCCTACACAAATCAGACCGGTCGGCCAGAGAGCCACAAGCCACATCTCATCTGAGACACCCCCACCCCCCCCACCCCTCCATTTAATGTCTGATTGCTGCGTTAAAAGGCCTTTACTGACAACAGAAGCAGAGAGGTGGAGAGAGAGAGGGAACGTCATGATGGAAGCTGTAATGGAATTTCAATGGGACAATCTCCCTGAGGTTGATGGAGGAATCACATTGAGAGTCAAAGAGCTGTGATTGCTCTGCGCTGCCCTGCAGGCTCCGGGACTGATAGGACTCTGACCTCAACAGACATGACCGGTCTTGAGTTTGAATGTACCTAACACAGCCTCTGCATTGCACAGAATTAAACGGAAATGGTTTTTTATCTTTAGCCAGCTCTACGATATTGGTTTGGGGCAAACAAATTTCAAAATAAATCGGTGGATTCATTTGAGGTAGATGTTTCTGACGTTCTGCTGATGTTGGCTTTTACACAGTGTCTCCAGCCGAATGGATTTCTTCACTATGGAAAGAAAATCTGTCTTAATTTTACAGGGAAAACTACAAGAAGAAGAAAAGAGCTTTCATTTGTCAGTTTCAGTTGGATTCACGTGCCATTCTTAAAGGAATAGTTCAACATTTTGCGAAATATTCTTATTCAATTCAAAAAGTGCTTTTTACCAAAGTTCTGTTTTTGTGTTGTCTGTCCGTCCCATTCTCATGAATGCGATATCTCAGAAATGGCTTGAGGGAATTTCTTCAAATTTGGCACAAACATTCACTTGGACTCAAAGATGAACTGATTAGATTTTGACGGTCAAAGGTCAAAGTCTGTTTTTTAGCCATAACTCAAAACTTCACACAGCAATTAAGACAACATTTCACACAAATGGTTAATATTTTCTACGACTCTGGATAAACAGGGATGTAATCTGAAACTCGTCTGAGTGGCGGAGGCAGACAACCGTGAAGTGATTATTATACTTTTTATCTGCACAAAATACTGAAAATTATAAAATCAAAAGATTAAACAAAGTGGTTGATTATGTGCTGATTGTGTTACCATGGGACTGAGAGGGGGGTGTCAATCTTCTCCAATAACTCAGTAAGACACAGATGAGCATAATTCCCTAAACGTCAAATTATTCCTTTATTTGCCATTTTTGTTTGTTTTTTTATTTATATTGGTTCAATTTTTTTTCATATCATACACTATAAAATGTGGCAGCTGTATCATTATTATATATTTATATTTTCATCTAAGTAGTGCAGTAATTACTGCTGATCATTAATTCACAATTAATGACAAATAATTCAGTTTAAGTGGTTAAAGGTCTTATTTAATGATTCTGGTTGGGGTGAGGCAGATGTTTTGCTCATGTTTCTTTAACCATCTGGTTCCAACATGACATTTATTTCCAGACGTATCACAATGAATTTCACATGAGACCAGCCTCTCCTAACATACATGCAAATCTGCGTCCTTGGCTTTTGTCGTCCTCCAGGGCAACGTGACCTTCTCGTGCTCGCAGCCCCAGCTGGTGGCTTGCACCTTCCTGAGCTCCAGCAGCAGCTTCCTGTCGCTTCCATCAGCGGCGGCGTCTGCCACGGGGGGCTTCTCCGTTCGCTTCCAGTTCAGGACGTGGAATCCAGATGGGCTGCTGCTTTCCGTGCAGCTGAACCCGGAGCCCCAGAGACTGGAGCTGCAGATCAGCAACACCAGACTGCATCTGACCCTTCACAGCTCAGGACAACAGAAGTCAGAGGTCTCCACTGGTGCGTCCACAGCACACACACACACACACACGCACACACACACACACACACGTAGAAAACACGCACATTTGTGTTTGTGAGGACTGGCCCTTGTCTTCTTTTTACCTAAATTATTTATTTTAATTATTTGAATATTAGATTTTTTTTCCTTCAGTTTTTGGTTAAAAAAAGAAGCTTTATTTTGAAAAAGTCACATGTTGTTATTCAGTAAAATGAAATTGAGCTTGAAGGAGTTTTTGATCACTATTAGTGCTAGTGTAGCTGTTTCTCTATGACTGGGTCCACCTTTCTTTGTCTCATGCACATGGCGGGAACATGACAGTATCTGCTGCAATGCACCTGCAAAGACGAGAGGAAGAAGCAGATGAAAACATTCAAACAATGCTGGATTTGAAATTCTTCTGCAAATGTTTTTTTTTCTGGAAAAGAAATACATTCAACACGTTGTATAAAGCTCAAGGATGCACTAAATGCGTTTTGGGGACTGACACTGACTGTGAACATTTTCTACATTAATTAAAAAACCTTGAGAGGAAGAAAGTTTTCCTTCTTACTTGTGGGGAAGTTGAGACACACACATCCACATGAGCTTGCTGACCCCAAAGCGCCCTATTTGCACAATGGAGCGCACAAAGTCTTGCTTGTTTTTTTGTGCTTCACTCAACTGAGGCAGACAAAGACAAGACAGTATCACCCCCCCCCCCACCCCTACCCCCCCCCAATCCAACAAAATCTGGAAACAGAGCAGCGCTGAGTGGTGCAGGTAATTTTCACCTGACTAACTTTTATCAGCTTTGTCCCCCAATAAACTAAAAAAAACATTTATTTTCACAGAGGAGTTCTCAGAGCAAAAATATCATCCAATCCTCTGCGGGATTGCTTAGCAGAGATAACACAGATAACTATGATTGGTTGGGTAAGCCAGGCTCTCAGCAGATGGTGGGCTGCAGGGAAATATAGATGGGGAAGACAACCACGGCTAAGGGACAATATTTCCTTTCATATAATTTACCTCAAACTGCATTAAATGAACTGCTGTAGGGCCTATTAGCATTATAACTGTGGCTCATGACGGGTACGACCTGGGGTCCTCGTGTCGTAAAATAAAACCTTCACTGCAAATTAATTTAGCAAAGCAAAGAGGAAATCTCATATTAGCTTTCATATGAATCGACTTCTCAGTAATTTAGGTTTTTTATTTATTCACTCACTTATTTTCATTAGGATTCCTCGTTCTGCTTCCTCCTCCGCCGGATTTTTCTTTAGAGGTCACAGCTAAAAAAAATAAAAGATTATCGAGCCGGCGCGCAGATAGCATCTCGGTTACAAATGGTTGGTTACAGGGGGGCTAATGCAGCTACTCAGCACGGAGACCATTAACATTTTAAACGTACTGAGAGATAATCCCCGGGATCTAGTCTGCAAATGTGTGTAAAACGCAGACCTGCCCTCTGCGAATGCACTGCATCAAACACAAGACGTGTGTTGGGGTGGGGGGGTGAATTCCCTAATTACACTAGGGTACCAGGAATAATGCCAGTCAGGCTTGAAAAAGTGTGTGTGTGTTGTGTTTGTGTGTGTGATCCTGGGAGCAGCTGGAAATCCTTCCCTGTGATGGATGTGAGATCCAAGCAGAGGAAACTGGACTCACTGCTGGTGGCTCTTTATAGCACGCTGCGTAGGGTGAGAGTTACCTGTTGATGCCTCTTTACCATCTAACATGATCCTCTTTTCCCTTTTTTTTTCATTTTAATCAGCTGCAAAATCATCACAACCATTAATAACCTGAAAGTGCTGCACCATTAGAGAAAATGTATGCGGCAGACAAAGCTCCGTCAGTTCCCAGAAAAGAGGGAAAGTTGCGAATCTCAAACTGGGGATTTTAATTAAAAGCAAATCAAGTCAGTAGATTATCGAGCACCTTTCTCACTACTTCCCTCCCAAGGCACCAATGTATCACATACCTCATAGCAATGTCAAATGTTGCACGGCGGAGGTGTCTCAGTGCACATCATTAAACGGAGCTGCAGGGGCCTCCACAAAGTTGTTCCAAATCAGGTAATCTTTCTATATTTAACGCTCCTCGTCTTCTCACTTTTGAGCTTTATTAGAAAGATATATATATATTATCTTCAGTTTGGCATGTGGACAATGGGGTCGCTCAAGGATACATGCCATCGGCGATGTTTGATAAATTGCTGCGAGTGCACAAGAGCGTTAGTGTGGAAAGGATATTGATCCGTATCTTCCTCTGTTCAGCCCAGAAATTATCTGCATCAACAGCACGGGCTTAATTTTCACACAAGCAAACAAGCTTTGTTTTACAGTCAAACCGAGAGATGCACAAGTGTCTACGAGCGGGGTAACAACAATCCAGAACGAGCTTTTGTTTCATTTGGCTTACGCTGCATCTACTGCCAGTTACGGCTGTCGAGGACTGGAGGCAGCAGCCAACTGCGAGCTGGGTGCAGTAATGGCATGAAACTGTCACATGAAACTGTCTATTTCCTGGAGGCTCAGAGATATAGCCTGGTGCATAAGAAGAATATGCAAACATTTTATTTTTCTTAACTGTTGAGCAAGAGTCATGCAGATCACTGATTTGATACAAAAACACATCAGATGTGTGTCCTAGAAAAGGGCTGCGACACTGCGAGCCTGGCCAGCAGCACCATCATCAGCGAGGAGATCATGATATATGAGCTGAACAAGGGATGGGAAAGGAAACTCCCACTGATGCTCGCCAGCAGTCCCTCGCGGCTACGCTGTTTATTCCATGAAACAGTCAATGGAGTGGAGAAAAACGCCCGTGGCACTCGCAGTCTCGCGGCAGAAAAGGTTGTGCTGTAAGCGACAGGCACCAGTAGACTCGGTGTGGAAATCTCAAGTTCTCCCAAGAGCTTGGACATATCTGATTTTAGACTCAACTAAAATTACTCCCAGGGTGCATTCTGCGTGACCCCCCCCCCTCCTCTGAGCTCCCGAGCTGCAGCACAGCTCAATCTGGATGCAAATTTAGTCCGGGACCGGGCGCAGTCAGAAGTGAGGTGTGGCTCAGTAATTTCAAGTCCCAGCTGTCATTGTGGCATTGTCCTCCTTGAGAGCTGCAGCTCTGTGAAGATGAGCTGTCACTGTCAATTTGAAATAAACGTTTTGTGGATCAAGCCGAGTTGAGCTTATTACTCATCTTTAAACAGATTTCCAGCTTTTGGTTCCTAGGTAACAAAATATTAGATTTAGCAATTTGTTTGAAAAATGAGAATCAAGTTTTTGGATTTTGTTTTTCTATCAGAAGGGAAATTATGGCATTTGAAGGGAATGAATTGGATGAGGAAGAAAAAAAAGACAGTTTGGGTGAAATACAATTAACAGGAATCAGGCAGGAAATATGCGTAATGAGCATCAGGGTGATTAGACGTGGAAAGTAAAAGATTAAAAGTGATTTGATTGGGGATTTGGTTAAAAAAAAAAAATACTTTCATGGCACCAGGTGTCTCACACACTAAGAAATACCAACACTCAGTACAATCACTACAACCTACACTTGCAACAGTGGGCCAGCTCTATGATCTGGAACGTCCCTGACTGACTGACTGACTGACTGACTGATTATCAGCCAGGTGCCTCTCACTGTGTCGGAGTTTCTGGTGCTAACAGGTTCTATTAGACGGGTGTTTAAAGCCCGCAGTGTTGCCAACTTAGCACATTGTCACTAAATTTAGAGACTTTATTTCGAACACTGGGTATAATCCTGGTTCCTGACTGGACCATGTGCGGATGCCAGCTGAGAGCTCAGGGCTGCACCTCTTGCTACGTGCAGTCTACTGAGCCGCTCTGGTTTCCCGGCTGCTCGGGAACTGCAGGGAAGCACTTCCAATACACTGAGCCTCACCGCTTTTACGGCAAATAAACTACTTTCATTACTTGTGACATTATTACTAATGGAGGCAGAGGATTAACTAAACATGTGACAAACAGAGCTGAGAGAGAGCAGGAGAGGGGGAAGTCATCATGTCACGTCATGTAAATACAGCTCAAATCACAGCTCAGTCTTTGTCTTTGATGTATGTGTTTGGGGATTTTGCCAGTTGCGGTTATAAAATCAGGATTTGGCCACAGGCGGTCCAGCCATATACTGGAGGACCTAAGAGAGTTAGTGCAGCGGGTAGAGTCTGGTCGGGTCCCGCGGTCCAGTCCAGAACAGATGTTATATTAGGGTGGCGAATGTCCAGTAAGGGCTTAATGGATGAAAATGTACAAGTGTTTATCACGCCTCTGTGCCGGAGAGGAACCACCATCTTTGTTCTGAAGGAACTGGGTGGTGAGTGTCACAGGAATCACCAGTAATGAATCTGAGGGCAGAATGATAAACGGCGTCTGGGGGTTTGAGAGTGGAAGCTGCAGAGAAAGACTGAAAGAAAGACTCAATTATTCTTTTCTTTTCTTTATATATATTATATATTCATATATTCATATATATATATATATATATATATATATATGTATGTATAAATAGCTGTGTACAGTATTTAATCACCACTGGTAGTTATGCACCTACAGTATTTGTTGACCGTAGTTAATTAACACCAAGAAGCTGACATTAGAGTCACTTTTCCTCATTAAATGTTAACTTCATTTAGATGGTAAAATATGCAGGAAGTTTGTTGACAAGTGACAGAGCTGGGGGGGGGGGGGGCTTGTGTTTGAGGCTGCGAGTGTTTGAGGAAGGTTGGAAGCTCTGTGGTTGTCTCTTGTGTCAGTGATGGGAAAACAACTGTGAGAGGGAACTGTGCCGAGAGGAAATTAAGGGGATTTGGTGGCGGTGTTGGCAGGTATTACAAAAATATCACTATCAGGAGTATCAAAAAAGGTGAATCTTTAATTAAACCCGAACACCGGTGAAATGAATTCAACCCAAGTCGTGTTCTCCTTTGGCCACTGCCGCACCGCCGCCTCCCTGATAACACAAATGCTGATGGCCGCTGAGAAAACTCGGCCACCGTGACTGTGAAAGATTCAGAGGAAACAAAAAGCAAAGAGAGAGCCTCCGGGTCGACGACAAAGCAACTCTCTGTGCTAACTAAAGTGTTTGCTAATTGTGAACTGTTCCTCTTTAGGTCACAGGGTGAGTGATGGGCTGTGGCACTCTGTGAGTCTGGACACGAGGAACCTGCAGATCGCTCTGACCGTGGACGGTCAGCCATGCTCCACAACTGAACTGTGGGAACAAGCGGAAGCAAGAGGCAACTTTTACTTTGGAGGTTAGTGGATTCGCACGATGTGTTCAGCCGGCTCCCAGTTTAGAGAAGCAGCCGGGAGCCCAGGCACAGATGGGAGCGATGTGCTGCTGTGGACGGGGGCCTTCCGCAAAAACATGTTTTAGCCACTTAAAAAAAAAAAAAAGAAAAAGTTCAAGTGAACATTTTATTTAGAATATTTTCATCGTTTTATCTTCCCGTCAAACAGCGACTACGGTGCACATTGTATTGCTCTGCAGATCAGCTGTTTGTGTCAGACAGAGCTCAGCGTAGGTGCGATTGTGCTTTGGTGACCAGACGTCCCAGTTTTCCGGGGACAGTTCCAGCTTTTGGTGGCCTGTCCCCAGCTGGACCTGTCCCTGGAAATGTCCCTGTTTTCGATTGTGAATAAAAAAAAAACCAGACCAGAGAGAAAGACCGAGCAGCAGAGGAGAAGGGCAGTTCCCTTTTTGTGTTCCATAGATAAAGACATCGGATATATTAATGATCTACTGACCACGGGACTGGAAGTGTTTCTCAGTTTTCATTTCAGAAACCTGGTCACCTTTGCTTGTGCGTAGGAATACGGCAGTTCAACAGTTGAAAAAATGTTGTTCCAAAGGAAAGAGCTGTTTGACAGCGAGATAACGTGGGGAAAATAAGTTTACACTTTTACTGTGGGCACAGCAGCTAAAACACGTTTTTGCAGATGGTACCTGCCGCACATCCTCAGATTCTGTGCTGGTGCTCAGAACTGGGCGCGCACTGATCTGAATCTACTCCAGGTAAAACACTGACTATAGATAAGTACCTCACGTCAAATAACCCGAACTATCACTGAAAGCTTTATTCTGCTCGTACAGTAAAACTCAAAAGGTCGCATCACGTGTCGTTTCCATCCAGGCTGTCCCACCATGGACTGCCAGGTCCCCACTCCGACCTTCCAGGGGTGTATGCGGCTCATAATCATCAACACCCAGCAGATGAATCTAAGTCACGTGCAGCAAGGATTGTTGGGAAATTATAATGAGCTTCATTTTGACACCTGCAACATAAGAGACAGGTAATGTACTCTGAATTTTCCTATTTACACTTTTGTTTAATTAGAGGACAGTTCTCAGATCGAATTTACACACAAAAAAAAAAAAGAAAAAGAAAAACTTCTGACATTCAACAGACAAAATGTGTCAGACGTAAAAATCGGAGAAACATTATCCAACTTGGCAGCAGAGTTATTCATGCCCACATTGTTAATTTGTGAGTGGCAGTATGTTGTCTACAGAGCAGCCTGAAAGTCACTGACATCTTGTCCCACAGAGACAAACATGCTGACAGGATCATCCAATTAAATTGCAACAGAAACTCGGTAACACCTTCTCTGGCAGAGGACTATGCTAACAAGCTGCTCCCTACTGTCCTGCCTGGCATGCTGTCCCTCATTACCCCGCACAGCTGTGGGCCCCACCGTGAACGGGTTCGAGAGAACCTACGAGCTCCCTGGATGTGTTGCATGTGGCTTGGAACATTTAAAGGAAACGGGAAGAACATGCAAACTGCCATTTCTTCCCCTTGTATTTGGCCCCGAGGAGAGTCGCATCTTTGTCAGATTTCAAACTACCTTCTTTCCGGGCCAGATTGTTCGCTGTCGGAGGATTTGCAAACACAACAGTGCTGCCAGTCTGTTGTGTCAGTGGGCGAAGGGGTGCACTGTAGGAAATGACAGACGATGGAGTGAGATCGGGGGTTTGTCCCAAGCTGAGACGCAAACATCTTTTGTATGTATAAGTGTTTTTCTTTTGTTTGTTTGTTTGTTTTTCTTTTCTTTTTTTTTTCCCCCTAAAGACTTAACATTGATGGATGATGGAAACCGGGCTGACATGGAGAATTTATATTATGAAAAGCTCTTTGTGAATCTTTCAGATGGTTTAAAAAGATCGTATGATATAAAGAAAAACCCTGAGAACTTTTTGGCCACTAGGGGGAGAAGGCACACATCCCCCAAAATATTATCTCATATAAAATTGTAATAGAGTGCTGCAGGGATGACGTATTTTTGTAGGCCAACCCGGATGTTAGCATCACCCTGGTTCCCTCGACAAAAAGTCAATGAGATTTTTACAATGTCTTTTGGATTACTGCAGAAAAATAAACAGAAGTTTATGATACTGACACGTTTTGTTCAGCAGGATGATTCTTCACAAATAAACAGCACTTCTATTATTTTTGAAGACTAAATACAATCACCAGAAGGAAAAGGCTAATGTTAAAGTTGAAAACAAATATCACCACCTCTCAACTTGTAGTTTGATTTAGCTCTTCCCTCTTCTACAAAAGCCTTTCCCCTAATGAAGTTAGTAACAGTTTGCAAAAGCGCGAGTATAAACACAACGAGGCGTGATGACATTTAACATCCCCAACTACCTCTGTGTCTCATATAGACACTCGTTAGCAACCGTCTCATTTTAAGAGACGTAAACGCTTTAAGAAATCATGACTGGGGTATTTACTGATATATATTTTATGTTGTAGAGTAAAAGGTGAAAATGTCTTGAGCTTGTGATAACCACAGACCTTATTTCAGGCATCTAACCAAAAACCCATTCAGGAGACCAATAGGCTTTGGTGGTAAAATGCGAACAAATTTCCAAATACTCTATTGGCCAACATCTTTACCTAGTTACACAAACCTACAGGAGCGACAGACGTTTAAACCTGCATTAATTGCTTTAGTTTTTTGCCATTTTTGTTGGAGTAAACACACAGTAGATACACATCAAGCAGATAGGAACATTAGCATCATTTGGAGTCGTGTTTTTGTCCAATACTCTCTCCTTTTTACCGTGATTTAGTCTCCACCGACTCCTGAGGGAAATATCGGACTTTCCTCACCAGCTACATGCTAACTTTGTCTGTCTGTCATTTGGTGCTGGGCAGGTAGAGTACGCCGGGTTTATCAGAGCGACATGCAGCTGCTGGAAACGATGCTGATCAGGACAGTGATCCTGCACAAGTGCTGTGGCATAAAACACAAAGTGATGAATAAAAAGAGGTTTCGCTCTCTCTCAAAAATTCAATTTGATTTTATTTGTGTAGCGTCAAATCACAACATTATTCCAAGGACTTTACAGAGTAAATACAATACTATAGAGACAAACCAACAGTTCCCACCACGAGCAAACACTTGGCGAGGAAGAAAACCTCCAGCAGAACCAGAACCAGGGTGGGCGGCCGTCTGCCTCGACCAGTTTGGAGAGAAATGGAGGAGAGGGAGACCAGGAACAGCTGTGTGTACTTATTATTTTAAGAAAAGATTTCTTTAATAGTCCCACAGTGGGGAACTTTGCAGTTTTGCAGCAGCAAAGTGGACGGTACAAAAAAGAAAAGAAAAGAAAAACTGCAAAATCTCAATTTAAAGTAGTAGATAATGATATAATATGTACAATTAGATATTTAAATATAACAAACATAGCAGCAGAAAAGAGATATTCACAGTTGGTGTGTGTTAAGTCTTGGGTGTTGTCTACTGAGTGCAGTGTTTCTTATAATGTATTTACGCACTGTCAGACCGATTGTTTTGATGAAAATAATAATAGTAACAATAACAGCAGTAATGATAGCAGCACCAATTAAAAATGATAATAATAAAAATGATGATGATGATGATGATGATGATGATAATGATAATGGGTGTGTGGAGTATTAGTGGCACATCTGGATCCTGCAGCTCTGCAGTCAGATACCTGCAGAATGAGGGCAGAGAGGAGAAGCACAAGCTACAGCAGGGAGGAGACAACAAAGTTAATGACATGCAGTAGTGTGATATAAATGCATGGAGAGGGAGAGAGAGCGAGAGAGAGGTGCTCAGTGCATCATGGGACTTCCCCCCTAACAGCCTCAGCCTATAGCAGCATAACTAAGGGATGGTTCAGGGCTCACCTGAGCCGGCTCTAACTATGAGCTTTATCAAAAATGAAAGTTTTAAGCCCGACAGCTGAAGGCTGTGACTCCCATTCTGCTGCTGGAAACTCTATGAAGCACAAATAGTCCTTTTATTTTGAAAGAAAAAAAAGTAAGAAAAACAGTATTATCTGTACAGCATTAAGAGGTGAAAAAAAAACCAAGCTATGAAATCGAAATGGGTAAAAATTACAGATTTGAAATGTATTTATAGTCACTTCATAATGTATTTCATAAGAAATATTGAATCCTTTAAAGTACAAATGAAACAGCTTATCTACAGCATATGCATTATGCAGTATTTATGTTTGTACAGCAACAAAGAAAGTAACGCAGATATAAAATGAATGAATGTATAAGCAGGTTCTTTGTGATATATAGTCGATGTGTCTGTGCTGTCAGGGCATGACACGTGATGTTCGGCCGACGCTGCTGCTCGCTGCGTCGTTAACTGTCGTTTCACTCACTGTTGCAGATTAATGACACCCCCCCGCCCCCCCACCCCAAGAGTGTGAGAAAATTAACTTTTATCAGTGTTAATTTCCTTTTCTCTGTGTCTAATTAAATCTTGTGACTCAATTTGTGGTCAGCGTGCACTTAGGTGCGCCGGCTACTGTAATTTCATGACCTGTACGGGCGCTCACGAGCACACGAACAGAAAATAGCTTG
This sequence comes from Seriola aureovittata, assembly GCF_021018895.1. Taxonomy (NCBI): domain Eukaryota; kingdom Metazoa; phylum Chordata; class Actinopteri; order Carangiformes; family Carangidae; genus Seriola; species Seriola aureovittata. The sequence continues at coordinate 4,531,107 of NC_079374.1, read as the reverse complement.
ACGGTAATTAAACCAACGGGTGCAACCTTATCTGTGTTGCGGCTGGCCCGCTCCGCTGCAGTTAATAGGTGAGAGATGAAAGTGTATGAAATTATAGATGCACGCTAGAAAGGCTGGCAATTATGTGAAACTGGAGGAGGCTTGAGGAAGGGACTATTAATCAGAATGGTGCGGTTTAAAAAATTCTGCGAAGCGCTCATTGTGGTGAAATCCCATTAACAGGCATTCTAGTCTGAAGGTGACAGTAACGCTTTTATTTTTAGAGGAACGTGGCGATGTGTCAGCTTTTTTTTTTTTTTTTTTCCTTCCCCAAACTCAAGACAAGGGCACAGTATGAGACGCCATCATTTCACAGTTGTTTGGGATTTTTTATTGCGGCTTCACAAAACATGAATAAACAGCAAATTATTCTTTTGGGTGAGTTCAAAAGCTGGTGTTCGTAACAGAAGACAAAAAAGAAGAAAGGGAACTGAACACGGGGTCTTGCATACCTGATAAATAAAAGATCAGCTTTGTAAACACTAACAAAAGAAGTATCTCTGCTGACACCTCACGCCTCAGAGGTTTGTATGATGTTTTGTTCGCTGTTGTTTTTGCTGCTCATAATAGCTTAATTTCTTTTATGAAGCAAGGTGCTGGAAAATTAAAGACAAAGGTGAATTAGGAGTAAATTAATCAAACAACAGGAAAATTAATCAGCCCACTTTTGGATTGTTGGTCAAACAAAACAGTTTTTCAATATTCATATTCTCTGACTTGATTGAATAGAAAGTGACGATCAATAACTAATCGATGGTGAACTGTGTTTTTGTCCAGGTGCCTTCCCAACCTGTGTGAACACGGCGGCCGCTGCTCCCAGACGTGGGGCTCCTTCTCCTGCGACTGCTCGGGAACAGGATACTCCGGAGCGACCTGTCACAACTGTGAGCGGTTCATCTCACCTTCACTCCCTCACCTTGTCAAAACCACCTTCACCTTCGCAGCCGCTGCTACCTCCCCGCCCATTTATTCCAGCTCTCCCGAACTGTGTCATTTGATTCGGCGCGCACGCATCTTTACCCGTCTTGCTTATAGCTTTCTTTCTTTTTTTTTCTCTCCGTTACGTGCATATGAGAGGCAGAAACTTGTCCTGCTTCAACCTGACATGACCTCACAATCATTGCTGCTATTCTCGCTTTTCAAATTTCTGAGAAGCAGTTTTTTTTTTTTTTTTTCTCCATACCCTTAAATAGTTTTAGACGGGCTGAGTTTAGATTGACTGTAAGTGTAGAAGTGTCAGTTTTTGACACCCCCCCCAAACATCACCTTGATATTGGCTGTGGAGACTGATGTTGGAAACTATGTGTGAAATTGCCCTGCCTCAGAATACTGATTTCTTGTTTATATATGCAGGCAAATGCAGTTTTCTTCGCACGTCGGAAGGGAACATGACAGAAAAGAGCATCTGCTGAATTAAAAATAGGCGCATTTTTTTTTTTTTTTTCAACTCAACTGTCATCAACTTCCCCCCAAAAAACACATTTTCTATCTCATACTTGAATATCCGAAACCTGAGTATTTGAAAACCAATCACCAATCGAGTTGTAATAAAAGTGACACAGTGTGGACATAGTTTGAAGAGTAGTGTCTCTTTTTTTTTTTTTTTGCCTTTCCAAAATGACAAATACGACATATATGTAGCCATTTTGCTAATGGCTACATATATTAGCATGTCAGGCTAACAAACTACCTACAGAACTAACCTAATCCAGCAGGATGTCGGTGGCCTACAAGTTATGTTTAGAGCCTTCACTGTGTAGTATTTCCCCAGGAAGCCGGCCGGGATGTTACTGTTCTGTATAAGAGCGCAGGATAACAGGACTTTAATTGATTTTGTCAAGTTTACACAACAATTACTCCAAGTATAAACTGTTTACCAAGACACCATTCCCCAAAGTCATCGGTTAGTCCTCATCCTAAAAGCCTCTTCAAAACATTTTCATAAGTTTTGTGTGTTAATGTTTTGAAAACATGAACAAAAAAGCATGAATCAAAACTGGCTTGTCCATCCAAATATTTAACAGCCAAACAGGGTAATATTGTGATGAAATACAACTCTGAGTTTACACTCTTCCTCATCGTACTTGATACTGATACTGTTGCTAACTCTACACGGATCATCAGTTGTTTTAGCTAGCTGGATACATTTAAGGAGCTGTTTGTATGTTTTTGCTATCGCTACATGGCTAACATTAGCATTAACAGCTAAGAAATTTTGTGAGTTCAGCAAGTTCCTTCCACATTTCCTCACCAACAGCTGTCTCCAGAGGTGGGAAGCAACTGCAATTTTAATTCTTGTTTCTGTCACTTGTTTTCTTCTACTGAAGTTAGCATGCTAACCAGCTGCTCAAAGGGCGTATTATAACATTTTGTATTGTATAGACAATGGCGGCTGAAGGTCTTTTCAAGAGGAGACAGAATTTTTAGACCATATCATGGAGCTAACATTAGTTTAATTATCTTGGTAGCTACACATGATAGAATCTGCAATCATCATTTTAACCATCAAAAAATCATCGGCCGCTTAAAAACAGAAGCCAGCTTGTGTTTTCCTCCGTCTTAGGTCAAGGCCCCATTTGTTTCCAACACCACTAAGACTTTTATGTGGTAAATCTGCCACTGTTATAACTGTAAACTGCACATGTGCTGTGCAAGAACAGAAAGAAACAGGCGTAGCAAGAGCAACTAACGGAGGCGGGCTAAGCCAGTTTGGTGATTGGTTTCAGATACTTTAATGTGGAGGATTACATGTCCTTTACGCAGAGAGAAAATAACATTTGGTTCATACATCCCATTCACATCCCATAACGTTTTAGAGAGACATGTTTTTGACTGGACGGTGGATTTTACAGTAACTAAATTCTGGCCTTTCGGTAGTCATTTATATGAAGTGACTGTCCATATAGATAAAACAGTAACATGTCACCAAAAGCACCTGCTTTGCTTATTTAAGAGTAATATAACAATACATTAACAATAAATATATGTGCAGTCAGATGGCTGAGGTGGCAGAGAGCTGCTGGAGCGTGGGCTGATTTCTCTCCCCGCTCTGCTTCTTCCAGCCATTTACGAGTCGTCCTGCGAGGCCTACAAGCTGATTGGCAGCTCCTCGGGCTTCTACTCCATTGATCCAGATGGGAGTGGTCCCCTGGGGCCCACACAGGTATACTGCAACATGACAGGTGAGATCACTTTAGTCCACATGTTGTCACCTTTGCTCTTTTTGAGTTTCACTGAGAACTGGCAGAAAGTTCAGAGTCCACTCACTTAAAGATCACTCTGCATTGATCCGCAGCGCGACGGCCGGCTGACAGTTTACCGTCCAGTAAGCAATCATTACGGTCACTGAGGGCAGCTCCTCAGAGTTTATCTGTGGCAAGTCAATATCTTTTCTAAATGTCCATGTGATTACACTGCATCAGTTCACTATCTTAAATAGTCATTTCATCTATTATTCAGGTCATAAACTATTATTCTCTTTTTTTTTAATTATAAATACTTTTTAATAACAGGAAAACATATCAATTAATTCAGTCATTTTTATCACTGACTTTCAAGGCGTTAAAACAACTCAGATTTACTGACGTGGTATGTTCCCACCACAAGGAGCCCTGCTGGTCGCCCCCTGGGCAAGGCACATTTATTTATATACAGTAGCACCATTCAGACACAAGGTAATTCAACATTTAAAAACAATAAAAAACAAACTTGAATAAATAAAAACATTTAAATAATTCATCAAGATTGTATAAAAATCAGGTCAGAAACTTAAGACACCATTTTAAAAGAAGTGCCGCAGTGATAAAAGACGTTAAAAACAAGCAAATGCAAATATAGCACGAGGTGAAAAGGATGTTTTTACGTATGTTATTTATTGGTAAGCTGCAGCAAATAGTGATGTTTTAAGCCCTGATTTAGATGAGCTGAGTTTCAGCAGATCTCAGGTGTTCAGGCAGCTTGTCCCCAGATCAAGCTTTGTGTCTAAGGGTGACGGGGCTTTTGCAATCAGAGCCCCCAGACTCTGTAATGAGTCATTAACTTCTTCTAAATCTCTTATTAAAATGCTTCTCTTTGTGTCAGCCTTTGGTAAACGTTTGATATGTGTTGTTTTCTTTCCTAATCACTGTGCTTACATGTTCTGTTCCCTTTCTTCCCCTATTGTCAGATCCTTCTGCACGATGTTTGATATAGGTTTTCATTTACTCGGTTCTATTTGCTCTCATACTTTTACTGTGATCAGGCTCTTTGTTCTTTCTCTTATCTGGTTTAATTTCTCTGTGAAGAACTTTGTAACTTATATAATCAGTTTGGCCTGTGTTATTATTCTATGTACGACTTTTGGCTCAGTGGCTATTTTCACGGCTAATATAGAAGTTCTCAGACAAGGTTTGATAACTGACAAGTAATATCATTTTCACTAATATCCAACCTCAACTTCACAACCAAGCCAATATCCTTCACATAATATGGTCAGCCTTCATCCATATACCGCCCCTGTGTATTACGTCACACAATCTGATGTTTTTGTTGCGTCCCCTTTGTGTTAATGTCGTGCAGCACCAGCATCACACGTCATTGCGTTTATGTAACATCCTGACTTATGAAGTCGTCATTGTGCCCTGAGAAAATTATGCAAACACCCCTTGGTCGCTTCAGCCACAAGACGGAGCTTACGCTTCTTTTAAGTGTCGCTGAAATCAGCCATGTAGAAGCCATGACGTCTCCGATTTAAAAAAAAAAAAAAAACGCCATGACAAGATTACAGTTCAACGAGCTTAGTCTAAAACCCTCACTAGTGGCCTCTAGAGGCTCCAGTTTTCATCAGAGCATGTGGTCATTAAAGTCAAAAGGGTAAATCCCCTTGGAAACATTAATCTGCTCAGTTAGTTTCATGGCTGCGTGCCCGTAAGTTATGATATATTGTATGCAAAGCTGACATTTTGAAGTAATAATGGCGCAATAGAAAAGTGATCAAAGTGGAGATTGGTAATCCTCAGGAAAGCATAAAGGTGTGCAATACATTTAAGAGAAGTCGACATATATATTTTATATTTGGATTTTTTTTTTTTCTTATGTACAAGTAGTGATTTTGACCTACACAAACACATTGCTGTTCATCGTGTGGGGAATACGAATATATCCAAATCAAATTTCACAGAAATTTGCTCATTGATTTTAAGAAACACCACGTTCCTGATGTTTATGTGTTGCTCAAGGAGAAATCATTGACTTCCTGCTAAAGGAAGAGGAAAGTTTAGAGTAAGGAGTCAATAGAATTATTATTACAATAAATTTTGCCCTGAGCAGCAGAAATATCCATACCAAACTTTTGGAGATTAATACTATTTGACTTTTAATTATTCACTGTATACAATTAGTTTAATTTGGCAGTTTGGTTCTGACAGCCAGTTCTCGTGCTACTACTGTAGAAGCAAAGGGCTTTTAATTTGAAAACTCCTTTTATCGACCCATCAGACCTGTTGTATCAGTGTGATCTTCTGAAGGCAAGTACACAATGATGCTCTGCATCACCTGGACTGTCACCTGAAATGTGACATCTGACAGGCAGGGAGAGGGACACAGTCCTCGTGACATGTAGGACAAAACATATTCGGTAAAGTTTTGACTCTCCAGAGACAGAATTCATCAGTTATCTGTCACAACTTTCCCAGAGACTTTGTCCTCTGCAAGGTTAATGTACCGGTGATGTCATTACAGAGAGTGCTGCCATCCATTGCTGTCTGGCGCGAGCGTTTTATGTTTTCAGTCTTCCCCTCACAAATCGGGATTGTTTGGCAGCAGCTACGCCTCGGCTTGACCTCAATTAAAGAATCTATTAGAGATGTAAATAACTGTAAGCCTCACAACCTAATGCGAATAATCACAAAGCGGAGAGGGATTTCCTTCAAGGCAGAGTAAACACGAAATCCACATAATGAAAACTGAGTGGGGGACGGAAATAAGATGGTGTCCGAGTGTGATTTTATCTCACAAACTGTTGACTCCTGTTTAAAGTAAATGCATCTGAAATTGGTCAGAAAGAGCGAGGCTGAGTGATGAAGTTACACCATTGGTTACAGCCCAAAAAAGCATCTAGTGACAAATCTAGAAACCTCAGCTACTTTCTGTAGAAGACAGTCACCAGTGCTGCCCCTCCGCAGACACCTCTCTATGCTAACGGGATGGCAGCTGATGACAACGAGCTTCTTCTTTTTCTCAAGATCATTTTTATTCAAGCACAGTGATGTGAGTTAAACACAAGAGTTACACAGACGTCGACATGAGGACGAGCTTCTAACCTTCTCTCTCATGCCTTTTTTTTTTTCGCTACAAAAAGGCGATTGACTCTACCTGAGAGGAAACACACACACACAACTGCAACATGCAGTTACAGAGCACACACACACACACACACACACACACACACACACACACACACACACACACACACAGACAGATGCATGGGAGAAAGATTGAGCTGTTATCCGCCGTGCAGAATGGTAAAATGGATCGGTTGCATCTCATCCTGGGGTTGATGCTGCTGTCAGTGTCGCAGCTTCGGTGTAAGACGCTTTGATCTGTGATGGTGTGTTTTTGAAAACCTGTTTTGGGGGGGGGGGGGCTGCACGTCTCTCTTTCATCCCTGAGCTCAGTGCAGCCGCTGTGTTTCTGGTTTAACGTCACCGTGCTGGACAGGTGACAGGTGTGTTTACAGCGTCTTTGCTCTGAAAGAGGGAAAATGGGCAAAGATTAATAAGTGTTCGCCTGGGTGTTGTCTTTACATCACTGCCGGTCAGAGCCGGAGCCGATAAATACCCGCGTCGACTGCAGAGTCATTTGACCACGGAGTGATTGTCGATGGGACCCTTTCACATTTTGCCAGCAAAAGCCAGATGTCAGTGGGTTTTTCGACCAGTGTAAAAGGGGCTTTAGGGATAATTTAAAAAGTAAATGCAGCTGAAATCACAGCACAGTCTTTGTCTTTAATTTATGTGTTGGGTGATTTCAGTACTGCACAGCTTGGAGGTGACAGCTAGTTAACATGTAATCTTAATGGGCTGCGTTTCAGTAACTATTTCATACTTGTTTGGTTGTGTGACAACAGACACAGAAAAACATGTTAATGAGAACAGCTGTATTGGGAATTCGTCCAAATTATAATAGTGTACATGTGAGCGGGAGGGGAGGGCTGAAACCGGCTGACACAAATAGGACGCGGCCCTGACAGATACTAGGTTTCTACCTGGTCTTAATTGTGGCGGGATTTGTTTAAGGTTTTAATTTCACAGATGAAGCACAGAGAACAGAGTCAAACTGATGCACGGAAACAAGAGCATTTATTAGGTTTCCAGTGATTCAGTGAAGCTTTGCGAAATGTCACTGGCAACACAGATGGTTCAACCAAGAACATAGAACGCCTCACTGACTCATTAATGGACTTGGCCAAATGCTGAGTTGTGTAGTGAACATAACACACAAACGGGTCAAAGCAAATGCAAAGCGACATGATAAATCAAAGCACCGAATATAATATATATATTTTTTTTTGAATGTCAGACTTGCCTGTGCAGGTCAATGCCGCATCCTTGTTATGTTTGCAGCCGTATTTCCTCATGTTCTCTTACTTTGAATGTATGTTTACATGTGTTTATCTTTTCAAAGAGGGAAAGAAAGTCCGACAAACTTCACACAATGGTCCTGCCTCGTACAAATTGAATGCATCACACAAAACCCTCTCCTGTGATGGTGGCACAATAAAGCCTGTCACCTGTATTTCTCTCAACCCGGGATGAATGGATGAGTTGTGAATCACACGTTTTCCCTCCCTGACAACTGCAGCATTTGCTTTAGAACACACACACTCAAAAAAAAAAAAAAAGGGATTTTGTCTTCAGAGTAAAACGTGCGGTTGATGTATTAATGCGAAAAAAAGAAAAGGTTATTGCAGGTTTTCTGTATGAGGTGTGGGCAGAGAGCCAACTGAGTGACATGCTCTTTGTATTTACAGATATCTGGTGCAGTGGGTTTATGCTAATAAACTGCGTTCTGTGTTTAGAGGATATTGTGAGGACGTTGTGTTCTTGTTAACAGACCATCACACTTTTTTTTTTTTTTGTATTTGCAGTAAAAGGTGCGAGCTGTGGATCCTGGCTAACCTCAACACGTTTGGTTTTTTTTGGGGTTTGTTTGCAGGGGAGAAGGTGTGGATGAGATGGTGCTAATAGTCATAACATTTAGCGATGGTGTTTAACAGCGGCTTCACGCCAACTTCTTTTTCTTTCAGAGGAGAAGGTGTGGACGGTCGTGGCCCACAACATCTCGGCTGCGGTCACAGTCCAGAGCTCCTCGCCTCAGAAACCTCACGTCATGAGGTTCAACTACAGCGCCTCGGCCGAGCAGCTACGCGCCATCGTGTCGGGGTCAGAGCAGTGCCAGCAGGAAGTGGTGTACAACTGCAGGAAGTCCCGTCTCTTCAATACAAAAGGTATTTAAACTTCTGAACATCCATCAGAGGATGCAGTGTACAAAAGTGTGGCGCCTCGTGGTCGGCGCAGACCGCGAAGGCCGAACTGAAACGAGATGGTCTTATCCACGCGGGATTTTCACTGTACGTCCCCAGCTGTGCCCGCCCTTACTGTTGCGTTGCCAAGCGCGGCTCCTTGACAACACGTAACTTTTTATACCAAATATTTGAGGTTTTAGGGCCCCTTGGTTTTAACAGTTACATTACAATCCTTACATTTAAAAGTGTCATCCTCAGGCTCTCTGTCGGTGTTATTCGCTTTCATTACTGGCCAGCAATGAATCTTGGGATAGGTCGGGGCCACGAAGGACCTACACGTTGGATCCTTCGTGGCCCCGGGAAAAGGAAGCATTTGAAGGAGCCAAGGAGTGATTTGAAGTGCAGCCTCTGAAGGATGTACAGACCTTTAATCAAGAAGTAAACTGCAGAAATATGGCAGTCATGCTACCAAGTAATCCACCAGGACTGTGAGCGAGTGTGAATTTGTTTGGCTGAACTGGAACCAGATGACGTCACCATGTAATGGGGCAAAAAATTGAGCCAATAAAAAAAAATGTTTTTCTTATCTCTTTTTTTTTTTATATAAAGACTTCTGCTCTTTCACCCTCACTGCGGTGGTGTGGACATGGCCTTAGTGTGGAAATTGTGCAAGTTCTCTGTTCCCATACTTTGCAGCATCAGGGGTGTGTTTGTTGTGACTGTGATTTGAAAGTCTGGCAGTTTTGTGTTTTGCCACATCGGGAGCCGCTGCCCCTGCAGTCCCCTCCCTCCCACTCCGCGCTTCTTGTTATATTTTCACAATAACTGGAAAGGCAGTCTCCAATCTTTTTTTATTTTTATGTGTGTGTGTGTGTGTGTGTGTGTGTGTGTGTGTGTGTGTGTGTGTGTGTGTGTGTGTGTGTGTATGTGTGTGTATGCATTCATCTTGAACTGCTCTGGCACCTACGCTGTCCCAAACATCCAAACATTTGCTCCTAAATCATGAAACATTCATGATGTCCCAGTTTCCACCGTTCCCTGGGTGCCATGCATGTGCAAACAAACAAGTTCATTATCACACCAGACTTCAAAGAGAAACCGAAAACAAGCTTTTATACAAGCTTTTATTTTATAGCTGCATGAACACTTTGAGAAACAGAGTGAATTTTTTTTTCAGGGTTTACCTTTTGTTATCTGAGAATCTGCTGCAGAAAAGGGTCAAATGTGTCTTTGCACATCCCTGAGCTGAGGGTGTAGATACAAACAACATCCCTTTTGACAACAAACATGCATAACTGCATATTTAAATTAATTATTGGACAAAATTGCACTTATCATATTCATGTACAACAACTCTTCAAAGCAGCCTACCCTTGGTTTACAGACGCAGGTATTTGCCTGATGAAGTTCACATCTATTATATGAGCTTAGCTGTAAAACATCTCTGTCATCTCCACCTGTCAATCTCCGCTCTTCACAGATGTTCACTCACTTTACGTACTCGCGATGGCGTTCAACTGCCATCTGATTTGCATTGTTAAACGCCCTGTTTCCTTGTTTTAATACCCGTAATCAGTGAAGTTTGCTCAGGGATAAACTCTGCGGCTTTTAACGCTACAGTGAAGTAACAGACAGCGGTTTAATGACTGCTCTTCTTGCCGTCTTATTCATCAGGCTCCTTTCGCTTGTTATTTTCCCCGGTCTTTATTTTTATCCAGCGATACGTTTGTTTTTCGGTGTTTTGTTCTGAGCATCTACATGAAAACCAACTGTTTCTGTATGGAAACCCTTAACGCTGCATGGAGGAAACTTGGCATTTAGAAAAACCTTCATTAAAGCCTGCGACACACTCAATCTTCATCCGCCTGACTGACTCTGGTCGGTTGTGGCTTGTACAAAATGACACCAACAGAAATGAGAAAGACGTATTATTTGTTTTTACAGTCCTTTGGTGGAGATGGGCTGTAGCAGAAGAATGATGGTGTTGGCCTATCTAACCAGTAGCTATTCTAGGGTCCCATATTGTATAAAGGTAGATGTGCATGTGTTGTTTGAATATAGATCAGGTCCAGGTTCTATATTAATACTGTGAAAGTATCAAAGCCTCAGTCCACAGAGAAACACACACAGCCTGTATTCAGACACTGAGCCTTAAAACCAGCTGTCAGGACTTTGTGATGTCACAATGAAGCAGTCACTGCTCTCACCCATACCCCAAGCCCCGCCCACCTGGACCCACCATCTAAACCTTGCAGGATTTGGTTTCTCTGAAATTTGCTATATTTTTTTTTTATTAGATTTCTCATAAAACAGTCAGCCAATCAGAAGAGAGGCTCAGAGCCTCCTCTCTTCTGATTGGCTCACCAACCTGTTGTTACTAGAGCTCCAGAGAGAAGCCTGAGAGAGGAGATGTAAAACTACACTGTTTTGTCACAACTGTTTTTTGGTTCTTAAAACCACAAATATCTCTTCTCATGGATCAACACTTCAAATAAAACACAGGAGAAGTGAAATGAGGGACCTTTAAAGAAAGAAAAGCACACACACACACACTTCCTGTAGCACTCTCAGTTGATGCACTACTAATTTTGGTTGACAGCTAGCTCTTGTTCCTATGGAGTTTAAATTCTCTTTCTGTAAATCACTGCGGACAAAAGTGTCAAAATAAATGTCACTTCATGTCGTGAAACTCTTGTTAAGCTCTTTAGTATTTCACTTTTCATTGCCATTTCCATTTTGGACTGCCTGAGTGTTCCTCCAGCACCACCCTTTGCTCTTTTGTGTTGCAGCTGCTTACCAGGGTCTTTGTGCAGAACGTTATTAAATAAAATAAAGGGAGGGAGTAGGATGCTTTTGCTCTTCTTGCTGTGAATAAGTCCTGTCAATATCCAGCCAATTTAAGGGAGAGAGTGAGACTGACCTCTCCTTCAGGAAGTATCGATTGTTGCCTTTTCTTATTTGTGTACCTGTTCGGTGTTTGAATAGTGGTTTAGAGCAGGCAGCAGAACAGAGTGTGTGTGTGTGTGTGTGTGTGTGTGTGTGTGCAGTGAGTGCAAGGACAGGGATGGAGGGTAAAGAAAAAAATAAAGCGTGTATTATTTTCAGCCTTTGTAATGCAAATGCTGGCGTGCCGGCCAGGGTTGTTGGAGCCTGCATTATTTCTTCTCCTGCCTGGGCTTCACTGTTGCGTACAAGTAACCTTTATCTTCCTGCTTTCTGGCATTGAACTGTTGTTTAGGCTGTTGTGTTATCTCATGAACTGAAGACAACTGACACTGTTCGCCGTCTCTGCCACACGTGTATCCATACATAATAATAAAAAAATAAAAAAAACTTTGCCAGATGCTGCTGTAATGTATGGGCGGGAAGAAAGCAGCATGGCATGTGACACTTGATTATACATTCTGACATGCAGCTTAATGGGCTTTTCCCCGCTCGTCGTACCTCATCTCTGATGCAGGGTCACGTTGTGTGACAGATGACTGAAGCCGGACCACTTAACCCCATAGAGGAGGTAATGAATTGTGCCTTTACGGCTTCGCCGCGGCCTCATCGACACGCGCGCAAAACGTCAACCATGAAATGCGAGCGGAGAATCAAAACAAATGCATTTATGCAATGAAGAAAATGGCCCATTTGGTTTAAAGTTCAAAGTGCATAATTCATGAGGCACCGGGTCAATTTGAAAGATTTATCAACGATGAACTGTTTTCTTTTTATTCTTCAGTTGTTCACTATTTTCTCTCTTTCTTTTCTTTCTCTATCTTATTATATGTATTCGAGTGATTATCTTGGTTTTCAGTCCGTACATAAACCTTGACCTGTAGCTACATATACATCTGTGCCTGTGTAAGTGGATATCTCCATGTATATATTGTGTAATTGCTGTATTTTGAAGGCCAAAAAAATAATGTTTTTTGTCTTTCTCACTGCCACTGGATGTGATTATATATGACCGAATTATTTTAATTATGTAAAACCTATGTTGTTCTTATTTCTATTATCTTCATTTTGCTTTACTTACCCATTCACAGTTTTATTCACTCATGTATTTAAACCATAGGCACATATAAATCTATAAATCTTTTTTATTTCTTTTTATTATTTATCAGTTCACTTCCATATGAATGTATCTCTGTCTTTTTCTAGATTTTAGGATAAAGCAGTTGAAGCAAAAACAATGCACTCCTCCACAAAAATAGACCTTGACCTTGACCCACTTGAGCTGGCAGGCGTCGGCGGTGACTGACTGTCGTATTGTTGCAGATGGCAGTCCGCTGTCCTGGTGGCTGGACCGCGAAGGAGAGAGGAGGAGTTACTGGGGAGGCTTCCTGCCCGGGGTCCAGCAGTGCTCCTGCAGCCTGGAGGAGAACTGCATCGACATGAACTACTTCTGCAACTGCGACGCCGATACAGACGCATGGTACGTTTGACATTTCTAGTCCTATGTTTTTATTGAAAGAGGCGTTTCTATTACTTTGTCCATCCATTTATATCAGAGAGAGTAGGACACCTCCCGTCACGACACGACACAATTCAACTCAAACTGGAAATTACAAGGAGGATTTATTGCAGGACTATTGTATTAGACTTCATTAAAAACAGCTAGTGATTTCCTGAAGAATTTCTATGAGAGACTTTTAAAGACGAGCTAATTAATCTTTGATTCCCACATTTGTACGTCTGTATACTTTTTGTCAGAAAGCACAATTCCCCAACATTTCAATGGGAAGTCTGCTCGAGAAAAATTGAAGCAATTTGACACTAATTATAGAGACAATAGAACTGATGTTGAACTGGCACACAGCCAATAAATTCATTTCTAATTAATTGCTAAGCTCGCTTTTTTTAGTCAGTTCACGGGTCAGCTCAAGATGAAAACTGTGTCCAAGGCCAGTATATAAATCAACATATGTTCTAACACGCAGACGTGGAAGTGCGCTGTCCCGGGAGGCGGGACGTGTTTTGTTTGGTTTGGTTTTGTATTGTTATCGTACAGTAATACAGGGCTGCACCTTATAGTGGTCATGCTCCAGACCCTTGGGAGGTGACGAGTTAAAAAATAATCTCCTTTCCTGAGCACTTTTCCTCGACCATCGTGACGTTTTCCATCGAGGTCGAGGAAAAGATGTGAAGGAGAATTCGGGCGATCGCGGTGCAGAGAGAGAAAATTCATTTTTAGTGCATTCGACAACGGGAGGGGATTTAGTGAAACGGCTCGTTAACTACAAATTCAAGACGCTTGTTCTGCATGATGACTCCTCACTGGGTTTAAAGAAAAGAAATTATTTATATATATTTGTGGATTTCAGCCGATCAGACAAGATAAGTTCTGGATCGTGTTACAAACATATAAAACAGGTGCTCTGATGTTTCTACATTTACACGGGTCTACTGCGGTGAAACTGCAATGGCACGTTAAGGAGCTGTGGGACGGTGTCCAGTGTTTCCTAAGCTAAAGGAGATAAGATAGGAAGCTCCTTTCCTTATCGTTTAGAGAGGTCGACCAGCTCTTATCACGGCTGCCGCTGAGATACTTCAGGTCATTTTCCCGTCCTGGAAGGAACCAATTCTTTGTTGGGTGTTTCTGTACCTTCACTCCTCTTCCCCATCCCCAGTATCACATCCTGATCTTAGTCACAAAGCTCACAAATATGAATTATCAAGCAGGTAACAGGCACAACAACAGACCACTAGACCAAAATATAATCCGGTAAAAAAAGAAATACTGAGAAGGAACTTATGACTATTTAGTTTTATTGATTAGACATTCAACAAATAGAGAGAATAAATCAGCAAACGCAGTCACAGAGCATCAGGAGCAGCTCGGGCTCTGTAGCGCTGCAGCTGCAGAGAACTCACTGTGTGTTTCTTGAAAATGAAATAAATCTATATTTGTCATTTCCTCTCTCCAGTTTTCACAGCTCATTATCTGTTTTTTAAAAAGTCTGACAGCAGGTTTATGGACCAATGTTTTCTCCCAAAAATGATTAATTACAGCTCCTACGTCATATTACAATTGTGATCAAACTAATCATGGTTTCCAAGCGCCGGATGGAGGTAACAAAGGCACGTCTCTGCATTTCTGTGTGTTAATCCACTCCAAAGCTTCTCCGGATTCAGCTCGGTTTGCATATTTCCAGAGGCAGTTGTCTGCATTGTGATAGATTGCTCCCATTTTAATGTGTTTACTCTGCGTTCGGTGCTAATGCAGAAGAATGGATGCCTTTATCTAGACCCCCATAAAGGCATCCAGCCCTCGAGGGCTCTGTGTTACTATTTACTCGTTTCATCTTTCTTTCTTTTTTTCTGTCACAGGGCTAATGACACGGGAATCCTCTCCTATAAAGACCACCTACCAGTCAGCCAGATCGTGATTGGAGACACCAACAGATCGGGCTCGCAAGCCATCTACCACATCGGTCCTCTGCGTTGTTATGGAGACAGTAGGTGATCACCTCAGTGTTGCAGCTACTGTGCCAGATTTGGTTGCAGATGGAGGCTTAGTGCTGATCAGAGGCGAACCGTGTTCAGATGATGTCTTTGTGCCGTGTGCTTTTGTGTTTATCCGTGGATGGAGAGTTAAAACTTCATCTGTTCTGTTGCGAGTCTGATGTCGCCTGCGCGAACCGTAACCTGTGAAACAAACCTGCCCGAGCCACCGGAGGATCAGTCTTTACAAACTGGTGTTGTGCAGCCAGGCAGCGGGGAGGGGGGGTGGCGGGGCGGGTTGGGTACGGGGGCTGGACGGCAGCACCGGAACATGAAAGTGTATGTTTACTGCGTCGTGTCCCACGTTGAGCTGCAGACACAGGGCAGTGGATTTTTAACGGCTCGTCTGCAGTAAAATGCAGCTTGAAAAACAAAGTTGTTTTAAATGCAAGTGGAGAAACGAACCCAAAGTTTCCGACAGACGTAGAAGATGCAATACTACATTTCCAGAAGCTGTATACTAATCTAAGCTGTTAAACATTTATGAATCGTTCTTATCACAATCTATAACATAATGTGTTTTCTTTATATATTTCATGTTTGTGCTGTGTTGCCGGGGTGTTAAAGGCAAATTTCCATTTTATGCAAATCTAATGGACAATAGATTCAGATTCAGGTTCCAAGTCATTTCAATCAGCAAACTCAGACATTTCCCAAGTGAGCAAAGCTTTAATGCCGCGGACAAAACGGTGTGATGTCATCGTACTGGAGAGGGGAAGGGATGCTGTGCGTAGTGTAGGAAAGAGGGAGAGGGGGAGTGTGAGTGAGATGTGACGTGGAGAGAGTCTTCCTCATTTAATTTACACTAAGCTTCATTTTTCATTTCGCTTTAAAAACACCACACAAGCTAAATAAAGTGCAACAGTCAATAAATAGAATGATTAATAATAATAAATATGATTGATCAAAAGGTAATGCACAGTAAAATATGTGTAGGCCTAAAGTTTTAATGTATAAATAATGTCCTGTAAATGAAAAATACTTGAAATAATGTTTGGGTCCTTTAAAGAGAAATTGTTGGACGTGGTAAATAATGAGAAACTGATTTACCTATTTATTTATTATTATTTCAGCCTTATTTAATGTGCTCCAATAAAACATATTCTTTCACATAAAGACATGACTCTGCAGAAAGTCTCCTTCCCTGAGTATATGTTTTCTGATATAACTCGACTGCGTCATGATTTTTCTTTCTGATTTTGAAAAGATATTATTTTTAATTAATATAAATCTGAGACAAAACTTTATATTTTGAAATTGACAGATTTTGAAAGAGGTGTTGCAGACAAAGTAACAGCCTGCTCCTCTGTTTGAACCAACCCTCCGCTGTGAGCCACTTTCAAATCTCACCTGAGACTCAGCAGCTCTGTCTTTCCTCAGTTTGTTGATTTGGGCAACACAACTCAAAAGTTTCCTGACAGAACGGCAGCGATGCTCCGACTGATCTTTGAATCGTGTCAGAAACTTCTACTTGTATTATTTCTCACTCAGCTCCTGAACTCGTGTCAACATCTCTCAGCGATGACATCAGAGATCACCTGAGAGCCTGCAGCTCACCTGTCTGTGTAGCTCAGGCTGATTTTCAGAATAAAATGATGCCTGACAGGAACAAACAGTTTTTGACAAGCTGAGGCTAATTTAGCTTCTAAATAAAGTTCACGAAAAACCCGGCAACTCTGCGTAGATCCTGTAGGAGAACACTATGTGGAATTAACATGTGGCCACTGCCCCACACCCAAATCTACCTCCAGGTTTAAAACCATCAACACTATGATCTAATCTGATGCTTTCCTGACAACGAGCGTCTTGTAGCTCCATGAATAACGTCTCTCCTTCAGCAGGAAAGGACGTCTCAGCCGACAAATGGTCGGGTGTACAAAACGTGTGAATTTTGACACCAGAGATCACAGTTTACTTCCCGTCCCACCACCAGAAAACAACAGTGGAAATATTGGTGACAGATCTGATGTCACGTTTCACTAAATCCCTCCTTTCTTGTATTTCATCATCGCGAGGAAAAGATGCAAGTGAAGGAAAAAATGAGACAATTTAGACAAATGAGACTCACTTTATTTTTGTGCACACCAAGGTTATAATACTTAGGGATTAGTTTTTAGTTTTTATTTAGTTTTGACTTTTACTTTTCAGTTTCAGTTTAGTTTTAATTAGTTTTTAAAGCAGGTTTGCTTGATATTATGTTTTGAAAATGTTTTTTTTTATTAAATAGTTTCAATGTTAGCTTTAGTTTTATTTTTGTGATATGAGGGATTTGTCAGGGACAAGATTCAAAAGGGTCAAAAAAAAAGGTTTGTTTGATTAAAAAAACTCAACAAAACATCAAACTGTTTTAAAAAATGTGTTCACTGAGGACGGATGAACAACCAACTACAGCAGATCTGTGTTAGTGTCATTAACCAGAAAAATTCTGCTGGACACAACAACATCAACAACAACAACAACAATGGAACATAAAACGTAGCTATGGGCACAAATAAAATCATCAAATGCCAAACAGCTACCTTCACTGTGCCGCGCTCCTGACAGTTTTCACCCAAGCGCCATTAAAGAACTGAACTCTGTAATAATATCCTGGTTATGTGCAATAACACAGTTAAACTCTTAACAATTGGTGCAATACAGATTATTTATTATTCACACCTGTTTTATAATTCATGTGTGTGTATTTATTGTGTGAGATCTTATATTCTTATCCTGAACGTTTGTGCCACCACGGTAATGCACTAATGAATGCATTCTGTTTGATTCTGTTCTGTTCTGAATATGTAAAGAGTCGACACAAGACGCAGCCTTAAGTGCAAACTGTGTAATTGTGCGTCTGAGATGAGATGAAGGTCGAGTCCGTGTGAGAGAAGAAAAAACATGAAAAAACTCCGACAAACTCTAGAGGTTTGATTCATTTTAGATCAACCAACTCAAAAGTTAATTAACAATAAAATAGTTAATTAATACAGTGAATGTTTTGGGACGCCTACAGTGCACATGTACCGGTCGTGCACTGAGAGCCAATCAGCTGGTAAGATACTGCTCCATCTGGCACAGCTACAAAATTACTGACAAAAACTAAAGACACTTTCTCTACAATTTTAGTTTCAGTCGGTTATATTTTATATTTTTTATAAAGCCTCATTTTTACGTTTATTTCAGTTAAAGAAAATGTTCTTTCACATCTCGTTTTCGTTATTTCATCAGTTTTAGTTCATGATAATAACCTGGGGAAACATTCATGACACTTTCATGAATCATCCCACCGCCACTACTTCACCTCCAGTTTTACTTTCCTCTTACGGCTCTCTTCTTCCCCTCTCTCTCTCGCTCTCTCTCTCTCTCTCTCTCTCTCTCTCTCTCTCTCCCTCTCTCTCTCTCTTTCTCTCTCTCTCTCTCTCTCTCTCTCTCTCTCTCTCTCTCTCTCTCTCTCTCTCTCGCTCTCTCTCTCTCTCTCTCTCTCTCTCTCTCTCTCTCTCTCTCTCTCTCTCTCTCTCTCTCTCTCTCTCTCTCTCTCGCTCTCTCTCTCTCTCTCTCTCTCTCTCTCTCTCTCTCGCTCTCTCTCTCTCTCTCTCTCCCTCTCTCTCTCTCTCTCTCTCTCTTACAGAGTCTATATGGAACGCAGCCTCCTTCTACCAGGAGTCGTCGTACCTTTACTTCCCCACCCTGCAGGCAGAGCTCGCCTCTGATATCTCCTTTTACTTCAAGACCAGCGCTCCTTCAGGAGTGTTTCTCGAGAACCTGGGCCTCAAAGACTTCATCAGAGTGGAGCTCAGCTGTGAGTCAACATTCAGACCAGAATAAGAGAAGTGCGGCACGCACAAAGTACACGACAAGGGCATGCACACAGACTGAGGAACCATACATAACAGCAGCTACAAAGCTGTCAGTGATATATATAAATATATATATTCTTTTTTTTTTTTACTTTTCTCAGATGGAAATGTTAGCTGTACTGTAGCTGACAGCTTAATTTCCCCAAGAAGCAGGCTGTCAGGTCTGCACAGCATGATGTAATCCTAATGACACAGTCAACAGCAATGTCATGCTGTCATAGGAGACGTTAAAAGCATTTCCTTATTACCCAACTACTGAAGCTGAAATCCATAATGAATAGACCAGATGGATAAAGAAGCAAGACATAATCCAAATACCTTGTAGATTCACTGTAGCAGATAAAATGCTGTAAATAAGATCTAGCTAGATATAAAAAAAAATTTAAAAACCTGCTTTTGTTGACATGAGAACCGATGAAGAAAAACACTGTAGGCTTTGGGATTTTTAAGGGTTGCATTAAAGGATTCAGGGACATGAACTTGCACTTACCAGACAGCATATTTAATAAGCAGAGAGTACACCTCCACTGACAGGAGCGGTTGTTCCAGCAGCACCGCTGTAGTTTATTTATTGCAGGTGTTAAAAAGATGTGAAATCGTTGATTACGGTGTGTTTTGTTCACAAACCTCAGGGAGGAGCTCTCTGGATATTTGTAGCCATTATGTATTACTGCAGCATCAGAGACACTGTGAAATATTGACAAGCTGTCAGATGAGCCCCCTCATAAATCTATTCAGGTCATCAAGTTTTCCCAGCAGCCTTGTATCACATTGCATCAGAAGGGGAGGACAGAGGAGCATAAAGAAACCCTAATATCACATTCACTCTGCCCTGACTGTTGGATATATGTGTGTGTGTGTGTGTGTGTGTGTGTGTGTGTGTGTGTGTGTGTGTGTGTGTGTGTGTGTGTGTGTTTACGCCTCCCCCCACTGGCCTCCCAGCTCCCTCAGTGGTGACTTTCTCCTTTGATGTGGGAAACGGTCCGGCGGTCCTGTCCGTGAAGTCACACCTCCCCCTGAATGACAGGCAGTGGCACTACGTGAGGGCAGAGCGCAACGTGAGGGAGGCCTCCCTGCAGGTCGACCAGCTTCCCCTCCGCTTCCTGGACGCTCCGGCTGACGGACACCTCCGCTTACGCCTCAGCAGCCAGCTGTTCATAGGTAGGCTCTTCATCAGGCTCAATCTGCCTTTTATTTATTTATTCATACTGACGGTGAGCTGTGAGTAAGACACTGTAGAGGTGAGGGGAACTGCGTAATTCTCTGTGGGTGTATCACTACGACTGACAAGTATCAAAGCCTCAGTCCACGGAGAAATGCACACAGCCTGTATTCAGAAAATGAGCCTTAAAACCAGCCGTCAGGACTTCCTGTAACTTTGTGATGTCACCGCTCTCTGCCACCTCCTGCCCCCAGCCCCGCCCACCCAGACCCACTGCCCAACACTTGCAGGAATTGGTTTCTCTGAGTATTTTACCTGAAATCTGCTTTATTTTTATTGGATCACTCAGAAAACAGTCAGCCAATCAGCAGAGAGGCTCAGAGACTCCTCTCTTCTGATTGGCTCACCGACCTGTTGCTACTAGAGCTCCAGAGAGAAGCCTGAGAGAGGAGATGTAAAACTACACTGAGATATTTTTTGGTTCTTAAAACCACAAATATATCTTCTTATGGATCAACAAAGAAAACACAGGAAATCTATAAAATATGGAGCTTTAAATGAAAACTTCTACAGAAAACTACTATCCTTAAAAATAACAATAGAAATGGGGAAAGACACTTCCTGAACCAGCGGCTCGTCCCTCTTCACAACCCTATTGGTTACTGTAATCTTTCCTCCTCTCCAGACAATGCTTGTTTTATGCCGTAATGCATTGTGAAGCGCAGCTGAAACTAACACCAGGCTACAAATTGCCCTCTTGTTCCCTCTTCTGTATACGCACAACAACCGAGACAAAACTCCCCACTTGTGTTTTCTAATTCAGAGTACACAAGTCTCATAATTGCATAAGCTGGTACTTTAATGCAGTTTTACACAGAACATGGACCCATCTCTTACAATGTAGTCACAGTACAAAGGGTTATCTCGGCACAGCCAGTGTGGAGAGGAGAAATACAGCGAACAGTACCCTTTAAATGTCCTGCGACTATTGCATTAATATAGACTTGAAAATGTACAAATCTCTGCTATAAGCTACTGTGAAGAACTCATTTATTTTATTGTTTTTTTCATTATTGCTGTGGTGCTCTCTTTCTCCTGTCACATTCCCCCCGCAGCCTATCTCCCCTCTGACATTTTAATGTGTCTCCTTAATGATAGACCAACGCTTTGGAAGAGACGGAGATCCCAGTGTGGAGAGTTTGTGTTTGAAAGGAGATGATACCCGCCTGTTTTCTCTTTTTTTTTTTTTTTTTTTTTTTTTTTTTTCCAGAATTAAGTAAATGCTCATCATAAATCTTCATCAGCCTTAAAGGCGACTGTGATTACGAAGTCATTATAGATGCTTCTTAGCACAGCCAGCGAGCATTAGATGTGACTAACACCCTGTCCTCCTCCCAGGGGGGACGGCGTCCCAGCAGAGAGGTTTCCTGGGCTGCATCAGGACTCTGACCGTCAACGGCGTGAGCTTCGACCTGGAGGAGAGGGCCAGGATGACGCCCGGGGTGAGCTCGGGTTGTCCCGGCTACTGCAGCGGCTCCAGCAGCCTCTGCCACAACAGAGGGAGGTGCATCGAGAAGAGCAACGGCTACGTGTGCGACTGCTCCCAGTCCGCCTACGGGGGCACCACCTGTAACCAAGGCGAGTCCCGCTCGGCCTGTTTTTAACAAAAGCTGCACGCTTCGTGTAATTCTCTTAATAGATTAATGTCCATTATAACAAAGGAAAAAAATCGATCACTGTCAAGGTTATTCCATTACAGCGCACCAATAAAAATGCAAGTAATGCAAGAGACAATTAATACTTGTCCTGACCTCAGACTGCAAGAACATTTAAAATGCATTAGAGCAAATTATCTCCTGCAAGATGTGAGACACCAACACCGAATCCCAGCGACACCCAACACACAGGCCGAGGAAACAGCCACATCGACGCGGTGGAGAGAAACAGTTTGAACACATTCTGGAGGATAACAGATCCTGGCTGCAAACATGACTAACTACACCGCACTGTTTACACTGTTTACTCCTGCTCAGTCTGTTCAATACGAAAGCAGCACACATTCCAGGACACAGCTGGTCCGACTTCTGCTCCTAGATATTTCTGGTTTTTATTACAAATTATAAGAGGAACAGTAAATCACCGAAATACTAAGTAAACGGCGTGGCGTGTGTAAGTAAGAGTCAGGAGTCTATGGATGGGTGAAGACGTGGAGTGATGCATGTCGGATGGTGCAGCAAACCAAACCAAAGAAATAAAGGAGGTGGATGCAGCAGGAGGCCGGGCGCAACAAGACAATATGGCGGGCAGAGTTGCAGGGGGTCGTCAAGAGCGGAGGTCGGGTTGGGGGATAAGACTTCAAATCAATGTCACGATTATTTCAAACTTTTATCTCTATTACAGTTAATGAACCGTGTGAGTGAGTTCCAAGTGATTAAACAAATCGGTGGTTCCCATCCGTGTTGTGTTCACCACTGTCTGGCAGTCGTGGCTGAGGAAACCCGATGAGGAGGCGAGGCGGAAGTCTGCGTTTCCGTCCACGCTGCTATGTTTTAGTTTTAAAACGCGTCGCATTTTGCTACTTTTATGCCGGGTGTCTGGTGTCAATACTACTCTAGAAAACGTACAAATATCCCCTTTAAGTCAGAGAGAGGTTCTAAATGTGGGTTTTGATATGGGAACTAAACTTTTAAATCTCTGGAAATAAGTTATTTAACATTTAAAGTGCTGTGTTTTCATCCCTGCAGTATTATGCATATCACTTATTTTGTTTCTGCATGTTTTATGCTGGTTTGAATCTGTGTCTCGTTTCCTCCCTGCACATAGGAGAACTGCTTTATGTGTGGGCTGTTGACAGAAGCCGAACCATTCTATTTTCTTTTTATTTATTTAGTGTATATAAGTCAACCACTTGTGTTAAAACAAGCCACCCAGCACTGATACACAGCTGAGCAGCAGGAGCCTCGGGATTATCTGCTCCAGTGGATGTGCTAGCACCTACCACACAGGCAGTCTCACAGTGAATGTGTTGCTGGCGGTGGTGTGAAAGCAAGGCGGTGGTGTCATGGTGTCCTGGTGTGTCAGGCATACTGTGGCTCCCGTACCGTTCCACCCTCCATTAACCCCAGGAAACAAGAATTTCATTTAGAAAAATTGAATTTCCACCCATTAAAACACACATGACCAGGCTGCTTGTCCAGGGACTTTTTTATTTTTTTTATCTCGGCACCTGCATCGACAGCACTCGTGAATCACTGCAGTGTTCAAGTAGAGTCCTTATCATTGTCTCCTTGTGGAGATGCTTCTCCCACTGGCTTGTTACTGTCATCGCTGTCAATGTTTTATATTTTTGCTTTTTGATGAGGTTTAATCACCAGCTTCGGTGTGTTTGCGGCAGTAACATCACAAATTAACTTGCTACTGCTATTTTAAATATACCCATCACTTTCATATCCCTCCACCATGTGGGTTAAGCAACAACAACAGCCAGGAGAGGGGCAGCACTTCATCCCGGGCTTGGTCTGATCGCCTCGGGGGACAACAGGCTACCTTCAAGGAGAACTTTACACATCAAAGTCTGTTTACACCACAGATAACATGAAATATTGTCAGATGTTTTGCTGCGGCCTTGCTCTGAGAGATGGATATTGATGCGTATCTCTGGCTATTTTTAATTAAGTGTATTGTAAATCCACCTGAGTCCATGTGCACCTGCAAAATACACACCACTTCATCTCTGCTGACGCTTGAGAGGTCAGTTTTAGTCTTTTAATCTTGTTTCAAAAGAAAGAGTCAGAACTGAGCTTCCTGCACTGAAACCTGTTTTTTTCTTCCTCTCTTCGTTGCAGAGGTGTCGGTGTCCTTCGACAGAGAGTCCTCGGTGACCTACACCTTCCAGGAGCCTTTCTCAGTGATGCAGAACAGGAGCTCACAGGCCACCAGTGTTTCCACAGAGAGCAGCAGCAGGGCCAGAGAGGACGTCGCCTTCAGCTTCGTCACCTCCCAGAGGCCGGCCATGCTGCTGACCGTCAGCACCTTCAGCCATCAGTACATCGCCGTCATCCTGGCCAAAAACGGTACGTGCGTTTTTTGCAATGGGGAGCGTCTGTGGCTCAGGAGGTCGTCCAGTCCTCGTGTCGAAATGTCTTTGGGCAAGATACTGAACCCTTGATGGCTGTTCCATCAGTGTGATGTATGAATGGATGAATGGGGCGAGTATTGCAAAGCGCTCTGAGGGATCTGTAACAGTGGATCTCAAACTGTTTCACATCAGGGACTAAACTGACATAAATTAGACCACGAGCCTCCAAGATTTTTCCTTTTAGATGTTTGAAACCCACAACCAACATAGTCTCAAGTTCTTCTTATGGTGAAAATGAATTATTCCTCTTTTAGCTGGGAACCCCTTCAAGGACCCCTGGGGGTCCCTGGAGCCCACTTTGAGAACCACTGGTCTATTAAACTATAAAAGCGCGATATAAGTGCAGTCCGTTACTTTTATACATACATACACTTTGCCAATCAGGAACTGCATTGTTAGCAACGCTGCTAAAAAGAAAACATCAGCTCATTGACGACAGGCCTTTGAGACCAGATTCATTCAGATGAAGGTGTCATGCAGTTCACATCGTTGGTGGCAAATAATAGGATGGAAACATACTGTTTGACATATGAAGGTCTTCAGCTCTCAGGTGAAATGACTGAGATGTGACTCACCATCATCAAATGTCGCCTTATTTTGAAGGTTTTCCTCCGGCACACAGGATGAGCAGTCATCGAATCTCATTTTTTTTCTAGCTCAGAAACTAAACCCAGATGTCAATTTCTCAACTTACGGGCTCAATGATTTTGATTTTTTTTTTTTACCTTTCATGACCTTTGACCTGCAAAATGTACGCCGTCGACCACATATTCTGCAAGGCGTATTAGTTTCACTGTTTTAAAATCCGCATGCAAACTTTCGAGTAACACCCACAGCGTGTGAAGCTGTTAGTCGGAGTTCGGCGTCCCGATGCCCTCTTTTTTGCGTTAAACCTGAACGCACCATGTTCCTCACGTCTCTGTAAACACTGAAGGGCAGAGGAGACACTTCATCCAATGCCGACCTTCATCTATAGGAGCACTTGCTGGATTTGAAATGAATCACAACACAAAGCCCTTCACCTACAGACTGGGAATTGTAATATTGACCCAGTTCCACTTGACAATGCAGAGCTCTCTGACTCTTTGATCCGGCGGCAGCTGTGTGTGTGTGGGAGAAACAGTGAGCACATATTGACTTATTCAGTGTGGGAGTGAAGAGCTATGAGATAAATATTTGTATATTTCAAAAGGCAATTGAAGAAGTTTAGACATAGCGACCTATTTATACACAAGCAGCCACATTGTTTCAGTCAGTTTTCTCTTAACGCAGTGTACACATACTTGAGACCAAAGGAGAGTGTGTTTAATGTTGAATGCAGTTTTTCATGGAGTGGAGTGAACATGATTGATCACAGTGAAGTGCTCAGATGATGATTTCTTCGGAGATCTGTTTAAAGGAGAGCGCTGCATGTCTCTTCATGCTGTGTATCCAGGGAGTCTGCAGATCTGGTATCACCTTCAGACAGACAGGAGTCCAGATGTGTTCAGCCCCGCTCTCAGCAACCTGGCAGACGGGCGTCTCCATCGGATCAGGATCCACAGAGTCGGCAAAAACCTCTACGTTCAGGTGAGTGACGGGACACACGAGTCTTTACCGTGAGGATTAGAAATGAAGCTGTTCTCCTGCAGAAGTGAGTTCATTCAGCACCAATATTTAGTGCCAGTGCAGGAAGCAATGTGCAGTTCAAATAGGGCAAGTGTCAAGATGGAGAAGTGTGTTTGCTCCCAAGTCACAATCTGTTTCATAGCAGTGGCCAGTGTCAACATTTTTACTATTTATAGAATAACTGAACTCCGGGTCTGAGGAGCAGTTCACTGGGTCAAAGTTTCACATCTGTTTTCACCTTTGACCAACGCCAGCAGTGATCAGACACGGGGCCGTAATATATTTTCAAGGGGAGTTGAGTTGTTTTTTTAATCATGACCCTAATCTTTATCCAGTGGTTTTAGTGGACTGACTGAAACCATTCAGATCCAGATGTTGTAAGAACAAACAATAATTTTAAATCTGGGTGGGAAAAGTGAAAGAACAGCGCTCATCCAAATCATCATCAGCACCAAAAAACTGTATTTATCCAGCACATTTTATTCAGGTAGAAGCACAATGTGCTGCACAAAACATGAATTATCAAAGAAGTCGCAACCACGGCAACTATGTGGATATGTGTGAAGATGAAACATGAGACACTAATTAAAACAGACACATAAATGATGCATATGAATTAAAAACCATTAAGAAAAATAAAATAAGACCACCCACTGATCAGTAAAAAAGATGTGTAAATTAAAACAAATAAAATGTGATTAAATAAAATAATAATTAATCCAATAAAAAATAAGATATAAAACCAATAAAAAAGAATAAAAAATGGTGAATTAAGACAGGCAAACCCGACTACAGGCAAGCACAGCTAAAAAGGAATGTTTTCAGTTTAGATTTAAAGGTTGATAGTGTCGGAGGACCTCTGATATGACTAGATAGTATGTAGTGCCCCCCCACCTGCTCCAGCAGAGCTGCTCAGTGGTCAGCAGGTCAGACTGTGGTTGTACTGGGCAGCTTCCAGGTGTGAATGTGTGTAACTGTCAGGTTTAAGATGCTAAAGACCCAAATGCAGACAAAACAAAAAAAGGGGGGTTTGGTGTGAAAAGAATGTTTTAATAAGAAAAGAAACTTCCAAACACCAGAAAAATCCAAAACACTTGGGTGATTGAACACAGGTGAAACACATTAGAGCAATCACTGAAGAGGGAAAACGCAACACAAAGACTGGAAGTAAAAACAACAGTGGACACACAAGGAAAATCTACTTCAAAATAAAACAAGAAATAAATCAAAAGTCCAAACAAATACCAAAAGTCCAGAAACAGTCAAACCAGAGGAAGATATGACAGTAACGTTCCTGTAAACAGGAGCTCGCCTCTCAAACATTCTGGCTGAAATGTTGACGGGAATCTGGAAGCCAGTGCTCTTTCCCCAAAATGTAATTTCTCAAATGCAAAAATAATTGTAGTGTTGAAGAAGAAGAAAGCAGTGAGCACTGACTTGGTGATTTGTGGATCAAAAGACATCTAGACGTCTAGACCAGGCGAACTCTGGTTGAAAAGATAAACTTTTTCAGAGCTCTACGTTACATATATTTATGCTTCAACAGTGTTTAAATGTATTACAGTGTGAAGCATCTCCACACAACACTAAAATACAGTCACAGGACTTAGAGCTGAATTTCATACTTGCTATCCAAACACTTGACAGTGGAGAGGGTCTGCATAGACGTCAGTAGACGTAATCAAAATCCTGCAGAAACAATTGCAGATCCTCAGGTTAAGTGATGCGTCTGAGTCAGCATGGGAGAGCAGAAGTGAAAGGTCTAAATCACTTCAAAGCGAACTGTGGGCGGATATGGTGCCGTGTGAAGCAGCAGAGAACACAAGTCTCAATCTATAATGTACTGAAATGTGCTGCTGCTGCTGCTGCTGCTGCTGCTGCTGCTGGTGTTTCCTCGGTTCAGATTTCTTGTAATCGGCTTGTTATTTGATTTCTCCCCACTCAACCAGATCGACCAGGACATCCACAGAAAGTACATGCTGTCATCTGATGCAGAGTTGATCTTAATCAGATCCTTGACATTGGGCAAAGTCACCAGTAAGTGCTCCCATGATGTCCAGAGAATTGCTGAAAAACTCCCATGTCATGCCTTTATTGTGGTATTTCTGTCCCGCCCATGTTTCACTTCCTGTCTTCCATTATTTCACCGTATTTGACTTGGTCACTCAGAAATTACTGTAATTCAATGTCACCATCGGCAACGTTGTACATTTTCACGTGTTCAACTGTATCTCTGTAGGGAGGGAGAACCTCAACGAGGAAGTGATGCAAGCGGCTTCTAAAGGTTTCATTGGCTGCCTCTCCTCGGTCCAGTTCAATCACGTGGCGCCGCTGAAGGCAGCGCTGACGAACCGGGGAAGCTCACTGGTCACCATCCGCGGTCCACTGGTTCAGTCAAATTGTGGAGCTCTGGCAGAGTCCACTTCACACACTCTGCAAGGTAAAACACACACACACACACACACACACACACACACACACTACCACCACATAGTCGATTCCAGGTTGATCTTCATGCTGAGCAACAAACACGGGTTTAGTTTAGTTCATATTCTCAACACTGAAGAATTTTTCCATCAAATTCAAAGTTGTGTTTGTTTTGTTTTTTTCAGGCCTGTAAACATCTTGCTAATGAGCTAGTTGATTAGTCATGTGGGAGTTTAGCTTCTAGCTCCAGCTTCTTAATTGTGCAGATTTTCTGTCTTTCTTTATATTATTGTACATTATATATCTATAAACTGAATGAGTGGGGGGGGGGGACTGACATGTTAATCATGTTAATCTGTTCTGTATCTTCTGTAACTCAGTACAATCTCTGATTCTTTCATCTGTGTTCCTGTGGTTGTGGTTTACGCTCCATATTGTCGGACTAATCAGCCTCCACTGCAGCAGCTGCTGTAAGAACTTCAAACCTTAATGATTGTTAATAAAGTTAAACATTTAGTTTGTGACCACAGAGAAAAAACTACAGCTCCCACAAAAAAAAGTGTTGCAGCGCAGGTACTTTGGTCGTCGTTACATTTCTGTTAGTCATTGTTTCATACTTTTAGTATGGCAGCCGGCAAAACCACACCACAGTCTGGTTTCCCTTCGATATCCTCCATTGTTAATGTGTGTGTCACATTGAATATAGTATTGTATAACAACGCTGCACTCCGAGAGTACTGTCTGCAGTGGAAAAATAAGTACCTCGTACCAGAAGCGAGTAGAGTTGAGTCGAGTTGAGTCAGTATCATGTGGTGGAAAAATGCTCTTGGTTTCATCCATATATCTACATAAAATTCACCAACACTCTCTTCTCATGTCATTTCTTGTCAAAAAACTTCTACATCATTCAGTCCTCTCATGTTTGAACGACCCCTCGACTCCCTCATGGACTCACCTCTTCAGTCGAGCCGTGGTATTTCACCCGCAGGGCTAGGGCTTATGGGAAATGGTGTTCTTTAACGGCTGCTAAAAACATAAATATTGAATAAACAGCAATATTACATCATTTTTCAGAAAAGTATTTTACAAACACATGAAGTGAATCACACAGCATACTATTGATAAAGGTTCAGTTCCAAAGCTGGAGTTTTAGTTATTAGCATAGTTATAAATGTCAGTGGGATTTTGAATGAGATTTTCTTACTTCTGGAACAGAGCCCAGAAGTTCCGGTTTCACTCCGGCTCCCTATTAAAAAAGAGATAGTTGCTGCTTCAATTAATTTCTCTGTCTTTTGGCCTGGACCAAAATTTAAAGTGCTTGTCTTTGCTGCTTAGCTGTTTGGGTCTTTGTTTTCACTTTCTCTTCCTTTAATACTCCTCTGCTGCACTTAAAGATGGCTGAATGAAACTCCACTCACCGCACTGCGTAGTCTTGCACACGTCAGATGTATCATACACAGGAAGCAGCAGGTGTGGGTGTAGGTGACAGGTAGTCTGCAGCTATCAGTGTTTCCCGCACATTGATTTATTTGTTGCGGCCTGCCTCAATATCAACATTAACCGCCACATATTGATTGATTTTTTTTTTTTTTTTTTTTTTTTTTTTTTTTACTAAAATGAGTAAAATCTTATTTCACTGTAGAGATGTGGGCAGCATATTGATTCACTCAGCTCCTCCTTGCCTCTCTCTCTCTCTCTGTCTCTCTCTCTTTCTCTCTCTCTCTCAGGAACCATCGTGGACTGTCAAAAAATCCATAAAGTTTTTTACCATCCCTGTTTGTCTCTCAGCCAAACCCTTTCTGTGTGCCTGTCATTCAGGGTGCACAGAGCGTGCTGCATGCATCCCATTACAACTCTGTTAACTGTATTGTACCCCACAACTATTAGGGTTAGAATAAGTTTGCCAGTAAGCTTAGGTGAAAACACATATCAACAGAGGAACAGGCTTTCACACAACACCAGGACTGGGCTTCACCCTCACTGACCCTAGTCGGAGGTTGTTGTTATTTGTTTGACCGCTGAAACCTTCAGAAGATGGACTGTGTACTAGGGTTGGGTTAGACCTAACAAATCTCTAATCAAACCTTTTATCTCCCTTTATTTGCAAAAGACCGTTAACGGCTTCTCATTTATAGACGACGCTAACGGTTGCTTTCGCGGGTAAAAATGACCGACGTCACCATCGGTAGATTATTATCAGCTGTAGCTAATGAATGTTAATGAAACTGAAACTTTAGTCTGTTGGTTAACGACCGCTCTCCAAGCTGACTGTTGCGAGGGCGATCGCTCTGTAACTCTGTAAGCCCCGCCCGCCCACACCCAGCATCCAAGCCTTGCAGGATTTGGTTTCTCCAAGTGTTTAAGTGAAGCTTGAGAGAGGAGATGTAAAACTAAATTAAGATGGTTTTTGGTTCTTAAAACCACAAATATATCTTCTCATGGATCGACACTTCATATAAAACACAGGAGAAGTGTAAGATAGGTGTTGTTGAAAACCTGAGTTAAGCTCCAAAAGTATCTGAAAACGGAAATGAAAAACCACTGTAAGGACTAACTGGTTTTTAAGAGTTTTGAGAAACAACTTTTAACTACCGTCTTGTGAATTCATCAAATGACAGTGTGACTAAACCAGACACACGTCAGTTGTGTTTTCAGTCATCTGTCTGACAGACCAGATGCATTTCTATTTTTATTAATGGAGCTGTCACCAGGCCGATAGCAGCAACACAATGTCTCCACACAGTCATGCTTAGCGTTTTTTAATAAGGTGCAGCAGCTAATGCTTCAAAATAAAGTGTAAAGTCTTCAACATAGTAAGCAAAGGCAGAACCGGTGAATCTCACAGGACGGACCGGTTCTGGGCGTTTCCTCGTTGACATCAAGCCAATGCCAGATTCTCACAACATATACAGATTTACATCAAGACAATGATAGAAAATAGATATAAAACAATTATTTAGAGATGCTGTTCCTAATGGCGCTGTCTGCTGAGGCACCAGGTGGAGCTCAGATTCTCTCATCCACAGGGAAATGGAAAGTCTGTCCATCATTGCTTTGGCAGTTACACGAAACAGCTCGTCATGCAACATGCAACCGCCAGCCGCACGCCTCGAGACTCATTCACTCTCATGCGCCATTCAGTCTGACACTTTGACAGGGGTTAAATGGGTCAGCACACATCAGCTAACCCTCCCTCATCAGCCTCCTCCTCCCCGCTGAGCGAGGTCTAACGCAGGTCAGACTCGACCCGGCTCTAATGACCAGGCGTCTCTGTCAGGGATGAAAACTTAAATCAGTGATATTGAGATGAGATGATGGCGATGACATTTAAAAGTCATTTACCCGATCAGAGAGGTAGAGGAAGAGGAAAAAGCAGATACGTCGGTGTGTATGAGGACAGAAACTACACCTAAACTTTAATCTGGTTATCATGTAATATAATTGTGTGTAATTCTACAGCTCAGTAGTGAAGTGCATTGAATTACACCTCGCTGATAAAGGTGGCAACCACAGATCCCAGAGATCTTAACACCATGCTTGCGTCTCCTGTATAATGGGTACATTAATGAATTCACTCTTTCTCTTCTCTGCTCCTCCAGATCAAGCAGTAACAGCCAATAAAGATAAAGAGCCGCGTGGCAATGGCACCCAGAAGGATTTGGCAGTGATCGCAGGTCTGTTTTTCTCTCCTCTGTGCTGGTTTATTTTTCTTTGGTTAATTGAAAATGAGTCCCAGCTGTTTGTTATTTGTCATTCTCTCCATTTGCCTCCGTCTTAATTCTTTTTTTCTTTTTCTTTTTTCTTTTTCCTTTTTTTTCTGTTCTCAGTCTCAAGCTGAAGCTCATTTTCATCATTACATTGGCAATCATGCAGTTTGGTTTTGAAATTGAAATTACCCACACAGAAATGTAATATATGACATATATGCCCCTATGACGAGAGTGATGTTGCCGTATGTGTTAGGAGATATATTATTATTACATATATACATCCTCTGGATATATGAAGATACGAGTTTATAACATTTATAAAAATACCCATAGCAAATGCAAGTTTCTCAAAACAACATACCTATTAAAATTCTGTATGTGTTTATATGATTTTCTTGTTAATTGCTTATTAAATTTAAACATACATGTCTATCTTTTATATATACATGTATCATATGAACATATATGGATATATATATATATATATATATATATATATGCTTTGGGATGGATATATATTTATGTATACATATATCTACAATATAAACATACATGTTTGTATGACTAGACAATATATATAGTCAATATATAATTTTTACATATATCGGTTACATATACATATGTACATATATTATGTTACTGTGTATGTACATATATTTCATATGTGGAAACTCAATACATGTACGTGTATTACGTTTGAGTACATTTAACTTGATGATGGTAATGTTAAAGGATTTCTGAGGTTCCCTGACAGGGAGCGCTTGTTTTGTGTTTTGCTTCTCCCTACAGTTGAAATGTTTTGTTTTGACAACAGAGATGACAGATGAAAGATCCAATGAAGTCATGTAAAGGAATAGTTTGACAGTTTAAGTCTAACCTCTTATATCAACACAGTTCAGTTAGGTGC
Source organism: Seriola aureovittata (assembly GCF_021018895.1). Lineage (NCBI taxonomy): Eukaryota > Metazoa > Chordata > Actinopteri > Carangiformes > Carangidae > Seriola > Seriola aureovittata. Next base: position 4,498,282 of record NC_079374.1, on the reverse strand, counting down.
AGGGGGAAGGGAGACTATAGGTCTTCAAGCAACCTGAGCACCTGAAGAATGAACTAGTGTCTATGCAAAATAGCTGCACTTTATGTCATTAAATTAAAAACACAACCAATAATTTGAATTTCAACCTACTGTTGTGATATCGTGACCAGAGATAGTGTGTAATTCTCCTTAATGTAACACCATGTGTTAGATAAAAGCTGGACTGTACGTTGTTATTTTAGGAAATACACTGACTGACGATATGAAGCCAGAGCAAGGAGGTGGTTAGCTTAGCGTAGCATAAATACAGCAGACACAGCAGCCGCTGAAACTCATTACTGATTAACAACTTACAGTTAGTTTTTTTAATTACAAAAACCCAAAGTGTAAAAACAACAATTTCCTGTCTTTCCTGTCTTCCCAGGGGGAGGATAGGGTGAAGGGGGGGGGGGGGGGGGTCATGTGCAGAAACATGTCTTTGGTCCAGTTTCCAGGCAACCAGCGGAGGCTCCAGACTAGTCCTCCAGGATTAAGAATTACATCAAGGCATTTTTAAACGTATCAATATCAGCTCGATAAAAGCCTCTTTCATGTGTGGATCATTTATTATTTGTGCTTCAGTTTAAAGCTGCAAAATAATCTGGATCTTAGTATGTTGTGTGATCCACTGTGATGTGCAGAGTAGATTTGTTTGTATGAAGCCAACTATAGGCACAGATTTTAAGAGTCATTTAGCATTATAGAAAATGAAACCGCCACATCGCATGAGCTAATGCATTAATATTGTATAGACATAATGTTTATCAGAACTCCTACATAGTACCTTTGTTAAAGATCATGATTTTAATGATACTTTACATTATTATGTTTGAATCACCTTAAACTGAGAAGATGCATTCTGTCATTTTTATTTTACTTAATCTTTATTTGTCTCATTGACACAACTACACAACACAAGAAACTAAGAAAGAAAGAATTAGACTAAAAACATTTACAATAGTCATAAAATACATCAAATAATATAGATTTAAAATCTCCAAGGGAAATGTAAGACTCTAGTTTGAGGGCAGTTTGCAGCTCATTCCATTTAAACGGTGCATAATACCTGAAACCAGCGCTGCCGGTGTTAGTGCGAACGTGAGGATTGGAAGAAACATGGGAAGCTTCAACAGTTGAGCTTTATAAATGAATAATGTGAGATGCTGGAAAACAGTCGACAACATTGCGATTCCATTGTCACCGACACAGAACACAGAACCTCGGTGCACCAGTGGTGACGTGACGACCAGTTGTGCTTCTCCGTTAGGCAGTGTTGTCAGAGCAACAAGACGTGTTTGCAAGCACATGTTGACGCTGATTTAATGATCTCTGTGTCTAATTAACACCTGATCGCAACTAATTTGAGGTTGCTGTGATCTGAAAATTGATTGTGTGATATAGGATTGTGTGTTTTTGTATCTAAACACAGCGTTTCTGCGTTTGAAGGTAACAATTTTGCGTTGACGCTGACATCACTGGAAGTAGTTTAGATCAGGATCAGAGCGTCACTGAGACCTACTGATGCATCTTCCCTGGTGTGTTCTCAGGTGTGGTCACGGCCGTGGTTTTCATCGCCGTATGCGCTCTGGCCGTGATGAGCCGCCTCCTCTACCAGCAGCGGCAGGCCCAGGCGAGCAGCGGCGGCGGCGGCGACAGCAGCGGCACCATCAAAGAGGAGCACAGACACAGCATGTACACAGACTACAGGACAGAGCTGCACCTCCACAACTCAGTCAGGGACAACATGAAGGAGTACTACATCTGACTACAGCGTACACCCTTTGGCCCTAAGTTGCAAAATTTACCTCTCTCTTCAAAAGGATTAACAGGTGGATGTGCTGCCACAGCATTTCGAACAACAAAACAATCTCCGTGCCCTGGAAGTCCCCCAGGAACACTGCAAAAAGTCCACTCTCTTAACGCTCAAGTACAAGCAAGTGGCTGAACCTTTACAGCTGTTAGTGTATTTGATGTTGGTGAAACTGTCCGAATCAAGCTGCTGTGGTTTCTGTCGTCCCAAAATGTGTAAAGCAAAAGATGAATGTTCTGGCAAAAATGGGGGGGGGGGGTGGACAGAGGGGACACCGTGAGTGCAGCTGCTGTCCATCCTGAACGCGCACAACTTAAAAGATTTAAAAACCCTCCAATGCTGAATATTTCCACATCTCAGTGGGGACTCACTAAATTGTACTCGCAAGTCAGGAAATGTAGGCCAGGCCTGTAAGATATGCGCGCGTTTCGCTGCTGTCTTTGTTTTTGCAGTGGTGGTGAATGTTGTAGAAGAAGAAGAAGAGGAAGAAGAAGAAGAAGAAACGGGGACAATACTGCCTATACTGTATGAGTGCCTAATTTGCATACGAGTTTTTATTTGAACATTTTTGCAGTTATTCATGTGATTTGCACAGAGGCAGTTGCATTTACATAGAGAGGAGCTTATTGTCATTCAGTTGTTGCAACCTACACCACACGGAATAAAAGGAAATGGGAATTTCCCAGTCATGCGCAACATCTGCCAGTTGACCATCAGTAAAGTGAAGTTGTTTTCCACTGCACTGTTTGACGCAGCATGGAGACTGACAAACCTTCAAAAGTCCAATAAATATAATCTTTTGTTTCCTGGATACACACCAGGTTTCCAGGTCGAGCTTTGTGCACCATTTATTTAGTTGTAGACAATATTTACAGGATGACCTATGAAATCATGGATTTTTATGTTGATTTAAATTGTGCTAATTCATTGTGTATTATTTTTCCAGTACATAAAAACCTGTACCATGAGAGTAGCAGACATAAGAAATTAGTGGAGAGGATTATAGTATTTAATAAAAAAAATAAATAAAAATGTAATTTACACAAATATGTAAAATAAGAGGTGTATGTACCAAACTGCCTTTGTGAGTGTCGCCGAACTCTGCAGGCAGCCAGGAATAAAAACCACTGCACATTCTGTCTGATACTGGTATATGAGCAACGCAGCTCCCAAGTATCTTTGGATTCTGTGGTATACAGGCAGTTGTTTGGTGCTGTATGTACAGGAAGTGTTGGGGGGCAGGAACAAATGTGACCAGCATGCTGGGGGGGGGGGGGGGGGGGGGGGGGGGGGGGGGTGTACGAGTTACAACACGACTCTTCCGCCATTGTTTTATTTTCTTTATCGCAATCGCCAGTGAGAAGCCAAGTGGGCAGGAAAAGGTCGTGCGTTTTGTTTTCGCAGCGTGAGACTCAGACTGTGAGGCTGTGGTATTTATTACAGTGTCGACCCGGTGTGAAACCAAACTCAGAAAGTTTTAGTTTGTGCGCTAGCCGGCAGTGTTTAGGGTTTTTTGCGAATCGAAGAAAAGGCCGCCGTGTAACCTGACATCATTAGTTTATTTATTTACTATTTGGATTACAGGGATAAGTGGTGTTTTCTATGTATTTCAAGCAGAAGACTTTTTATAGACATCTTACAAGACACAAAGTCTAGAGCCACCTAGAGGTCCTGAGAGCACATTACACGTCCAAAAACAAAATAGAATCATGAGTTAATAATATTGAGACCTTCTTCTTTTAGATCCTTCTTAGTAGTGAGGTAAAAAAATTGCTAAATCTGACCTGACGGTGGCGCCAGAGGAAAAGCGATATACCTAAATTTGAAAACCAGCTTGTCTGAGCTCTACATGATCAGCTTTAGCTCCTTATCCACTGGCTTCAGCTGCTCTCAGGTTAGCCGCTTCGTCAACATCAGTTGTATTTAGCTTAAAGTGCTAAACACGAGCGTTAAGCCCCAAAAAAAATAAAGCTTCGTCTGAGGATGAGAGGAAAGCAGCGTTTGTTTTTGTTTTAAGTGTCGGGCAAGTCATTATAATTCCTCCTGAATGTCTGTGTAAAATTTCAAGGGAAGCAAACCAACAATTGTGAAGATATCTGACTGTGATTCCCTTCTTCTTCTTTTTTTTCTTTTTTTTTTTGGACCAATGCGCTGATGAAGTGATGGATGAGAAGACTGACAAACAATATCACCCCCTTCCTGCAGCCCCCGCCGCTGCCATGGCTCAAGATTACGTGACTGAAAGCGACACGAGGAGAGCGGCCTGGTCGAGAGATAGGGTCTCGAGCCTCCGGACCTTATCTGTGCATGTCCTTGTAATCTAAGTACGTCTCAAGATGTGATAGTCTGCAGATCTCCAGTATCAGAGAATGAATACATTACCTCTCAGAGTGTTTAGGTTATATTGCAATGGGTAATATCACGTGGGTACTTCTTCTAAATGATTTGTATAGCTGCAGTTTTATTAAGGATCTATTGTATAGATGTATAATTTAATAATAAAAGTGAATATATTGTTAATCCTCTGTTGTTAAAATGGCTTGACTTCAACAACTTGAAACAGGGTCTTGAATTGTTATGAAGATGCTTTTTTTTTTTTCCTGTAGCAGACCAGCACTTACTTCCAGTCAGACATTTAACATGGTGTGTGCAGGTGGGAAGCCGGTGAGGGATCACACCTTTGATTGTGGCTACACTAGCGCCTCCTGCTGTTCGGAGGTGAGATCTGGAGGGGAATAGTATGAAACTTTCGTAATGTGCCCTCCAATAAAGGTCCTTAAAGATCTATTGCTTGGCTTTTTTTTAGCTGCTATAGTGGTTTTGACTTTTTTGTCAAATCTAGTTTAAGAGTTGATCCAACGTTCGCAGTAATTGGTCGTTTTTTTTTTAAACACTTTTTGCAATGTTATTTGTTATCATTGCATCTAACGGTTGATGTTGTAGTACTGCATCAAAACACATATACTGATAGACAATGACCTAAATCTGCAGTCCAGAGTTAAAGGGCTTTTTGTAACAGGCGTTGATATTTATGTTACAGTTGGTGGAAGGTCAATACTCCCAACTGTTAAAAACCCAGGGCCTGAAAACCTCAAGTTATTGTGTTGTCAAGGTTGCTAGGCAACAGGAGCCATGCCACACAACGGTAAGAGGGTGTATCCCTTCATAGATGTCTTAGACCGTAGAAGGCAGAACCAGAATGAGACGGTCTGGAACCACGGAGGATTTACGCTTTGCGTCACCAGCTGTGTCCGCCGTTACCGTTAAGTCACAAAGCACAGCTCCTGTCGCCTAGCAACCATGATAACATGTTTCTTTTTTTTTTTCCACAAAAACTTGAGGTTTTAACAGTTGCACCGTTAGATGATGAACTGAGCTGAAACTCAACACTTACATTTAAAAGTGTAATCCTCAGGCTCTCTGTCGGTTGCTGTTTGGTTTCGTCACTGGTTAGCAATGAATCTTGGGACAGGTAGATCCTTTGTTTCCCGGGAAAAGAAGGCGACATTTCTCAGCTGCTTTTGAAGGAGCCTTCGAAATGAGACAGCCTAGTCACGCCGCTGTGGCACAAGGTCGGTCTTCAAATGAAACTTCTGGAGGACACGGTTATAATCACGGAGTAAACAGGAGAAATATGGCGGTCATGTTACAAACTGTGCACGCTTGCATGTATTTGTTTGGCCGAACTAGAGTAAGATGATGTCACAATGTAATTAACAAACGAGCCAATAATAATCTTTTTCTTTTTTTTACTTCTGCTCTTGGGTCACAGTTTATGACTGTATGACTTGGTTGGTGACTCCTGATGGATGTAGTGTGAACAGACTGAGATCACCGCTGCAGCTATTTTCTTTGAACTTACTGAATTAGAAGACAGAAAATGACTGTATTTTTTTCTTGACCCCTCTCGAAGTAACTAATAATGACTGCGTACAGGAGGCTGTTTAGTGACCTCAACAGTGACATGCACCTTTTTCTTTTTTTTTCCCCAGCAGTCATAAAAGCAGCCACAACTCTTTGCTTACCACATTCAGTAGCTCAAACCATTAGAGTCAGCAGCACGACTGTAGAAGGGGCCAGCGACCTCTGAGAGCACATGAGGGACCGGCCAATAATTTAATGACCTTTTAAAAGCAGCTCTCATAAACATTGTGCTGCTACATCTTCTGCCAACACAGGGGACTGACAGACTGAACCATGCACAATCTGTAGCTTAAAAATAAATGTTTTTTAGTTTGTTTTTTCTCTACTGCTCATCTATTCAAAACTGTCTACGGATATCTAAAAAGAAAACTCTTTGGTGTGTGGTGCTTCTGATTAGCTGCTACTCCAAGCTTCCTTCATATGTTCTGTATGCCTCTTAGTGCCTGTGTTGTGTGCACAAACACAAATAAAATGTCACACGTTTTTGCCTTTAAAGGCTCCTTTTTTTTTTATTATTAATTCGTAGCAAAGTCTTGCAGGCTCATGTCCAAACAAATTTACAAGCTATCTGCACAGTTTGTGTAAAGGATACTATTTTCATACCTCCAGAGGATATGTGAATCACTGCAGCGTTGGCAGTTCAGCCTCGCCTCCCGTCTTTGAGGTCATATACGAGGTTATATTTGGCCCCGCTTTCACAAGACAATAAATCTTTATGCAGTCTCAATCATGATGAAGCCCACAGTCAGGTCAGTAAATCTCTGTGTTTTGATTGACTGTGTAAAGATGCGGCATGTGTTGCCCCTGTCATCAGACTGTCATCTGGCTCTGCTGAGTAGCAGTCAGGGCTGGAGGAGCTTTGAAATGCATTCTTATGAATCGCAGAGCTGGCATCAGTAAATCCAATTTACATGTTGAGTTACAGTAAACAAGCTCAACATGCCATTACTCAGAACCTGAAGTGTACCGGACACATCGATATGATTCCAGGCAGCGGCGTCGCATGCTTCTGCTGCTAATAGTACACAGCTATTATCCAGCGAGGCTAATAGTTGCTACAAATATGCTCTTTGCTGTATAATTCACTAGCTGATACCATTAGTGTCCGAGTGGGACATAAGGGACCGATAAATACTTTAATGGCCTTTTTCATTTTCTTTTTTCAGAGTGTTATATAGGGAGCGACCAAACCGGGGGGAATTCAATTTCAAAAAAACATAAAAAATTGAGAGGATAGTAGTTTACAAATAGCTGCTGCTGCTGCTACAGAAGGAGTGATCATCATCATTACTGGATGATCAATACACAGCCTCTCCCTCATGGATGTTCCCCCGCCCCCGTCATTGTTGAAGGATCATTGTTCCTGAGCTCCTGGAACAATCAAACAAGGCTTTACAGTGAGATGTGGGCTCATCGGATTAAGTGAGCCGTATTGTGCAACATCACCACACTCACAAAGGTGTTACTTAAAACATTGTGGAAACTCTTCCACATTATTATTGAAAACTTGTTCATGGCAGTTTGGCAGTGCTGCAAGAAAACACATCACAGAGTTTTTCTATATTTATTGATCCAAGGTCACGTCTCCTCAGCTGTTCGCCCTCAAGTCAAGTGTAGTCCTCACGCCTCAGGTCTGCAGCTCTGCACTAGGTTTATGAAAAATACAGGACACACATAAGACCAGCACATCTGCGCACCTGTGTACATGCACATGCATATTGGCAGATGTACAAATAGACAGAAGCACACCACAGATGTTCGTAAGTTGCTATGGTGACAAAAACTAAAGCCCATTATCTCTATCACAGCTCAGTTTCAACAGGCTGGTGCATGTAGGTGTGACAGAGTTGCTGTACATGTGGTTTTCTTCCACCCTTCTTGCTGTTCTTTTCACCTTCTGCACAGGAAGTGTTGACAGGCTGTGGTGGGAGTCTCTCCTGATGTCGAACCAGCTCCCCTCATGGTTCACAGGTAACCGAAGTGCCGTGGTTACAGAATAAACCCTGCGTCCTACGAATTACGCTTATATGCAGCTGGTATTTGCATCCCGCACTGTCACAGCAGGTTAACATCCAGTCACATTTTTAGTTAATTTAACCAGGACACTCATCTTTCCCTAACATTGTACCAGGCAGTAAACTAACAAACAACAAACACCCAAAGCTCACCGGCCAGAACTCAAAAATATTGTTTTGATGTTTGAAGAAGTTGCCCGACTGTCTGCATTGAACTTCACACTAAATTATTCACAACCTTTTATGAAAAATGCTTTCGATTCTTTTGATCTGTAGATCTTTACGAACTAAAGGAATGTAAATAATGGAAAAGATAGACAATAGGACTTCACGACTGCTTCATAAAAAAAGGTAGGAAGTCGTAATTTTATCAGTTGACCTACACAATAGTTTATTACAGTACAACAGTTACCATGGTTAAAATACATGACCGTCCCCCTTTGTTGTTTCATAGGTAAACACATTGGATATTTCAATGATGTTGATGATATTTACCACCAAACTGGAAATGTCCCATGTTTTCATTTCAGATATCTGGTCACCTCAGTAAAAGCTAAGCACAAGCATAAAGGAGCAGTTAGTCGATAGTAGCAGAGTAGGAAAAACAATGTAAGACCAAATCTAATGCCATTTCTTTTTAAGATAACATTGGATTTTTGAAGTGGCTGTAGAGCTCCACAGTGAGTTTCAGCTAATTGTTTCGCTCTCTGGCTCAGAGCTTCACTCTTTTGGTTCACTCACTGCTTTCATAGTGTTGTTTTTGTCCACAGCAGGCAGCTGTTTGAAGTAATACGGCTCTAAAAAGCCTCTGTCCACGACCTGCGCAGCAGCAAACAGCAGACAGACACAGTGTGAGAGCAGCTGGTGAACAGAGTGGAGCATTTAGCAGCTAAAGAGCCAAATATAAAACAGAGCTATAATTTAAAGTTCTGAATAAGGTTTTTTTTTTTCTGCCTTAACCTCATCCCCACAAAATAATGCAGACAGCTAATTATGTGCTTATGTGATACTGCTGTAGGCTAAGCTAGTTAGCACACTGTTTTCACCCTGTTTATGTTGCTTCTGTCTCCTGCCCTGCTCCACCTGTCCACCAGATGTCTCTCTCCTCCTGTTCCCGTCTCCACCTGCTCAGCTGTTTCCCGTCCCCAATCAGTGGCGCCGCCCTGCCCGCCTCCACACCTGTTCCTCATTACCCTGGTTTTCTCCCCTGGAGTTTCCCCCCCAGTTAGTTTCCACATTGTTGCACACGTCTCAGTGTGTCTCCCTTTCTTCTGCTCATGCTGTTGACTTTCTTGTTGCCTTGCACCTGCTGCCTGTATTTTGGTACCTGTTGTCTGCCTGTAACCCTGGGCTGCAGTCAAACAGTCAAAAACGTCTCCTTCACTAACTGCTTTTCCTTGACCCTCGATGGAAAACGTCATGAGGTGAAGAACTTAGGAAAAGACAACTGACTACAATTTAAATTTTTTTAAACCAACTTTATTTATAGCACATGGAGGATAGTTGTAATAATAAATAATGCTGTATGCCTACAATTCAAGTGTCTGGTCCAGACCTGAATGATACCTCCTAAGAAATTATGTTTTCAATGTTTTCTCGTATGAATTACTCATAGGAGTTGACAACAAAATAGATATTGTTAAATAAAAAAACGCCAAAAGGAAAAGGAATGAAATGTTTAAATAAAATAACATGAGAGAAAATATAAGAGAAAGTTGAGCCACTAATATGATAATTAAATAAAACTTGAGCAAAAGGCTAGAATGAATTATATTTAGACATGAGTATATAGACTTTCTTGGCGAAGGCGCTTTTGACATTTTTGTATGCATTTGTTAATTAGAGACATATCATTTGTTTTCTTAGTGCTTTACATAATGGTGGCTTGAGTGAAATAGCATTAATAGATACATATTATTTTGTAAAGATGGTTTTATTTTTGCTAACTAGAAATTCAATATGCTTGTTCAGGGACACATTTGAAATAGAAGAAATCTATATTCATGGATTTGGAGCTCAGCCGATCACACACGGATTCCCATAAGTGTTGGATCGTGTGAGGTGCTCCAGTTTCTACATTTAAGTGGATCTGCCTCGGAGAAACTGCAGTGGTCTGTTGCTTTAAATGTTGCTCCTGCAAAGAATTGTGGGCCATTATCTCCTTCCCTTTCATGAAGGACGGTCGAGTGTTTCCAAGGAGGCACTGAAGCTCCTTTCCTCAGAGTTTGGAGAATTGGACCAGCTCTCATCATGGCTGCCGCTTAGATACATCCGGGTCATTTCACTCAGTTAGGAACCTTCCTCAGCATCTTTTCAACCGCAGCCATGGTCTTCATCATTTGTTCTATTTAAGTGCACCGTCCTGCCTGTGCTCCTGCCATCACTCTTACTCCTACATGTCCAGTTAAGTTTGGACTTCTCGGGTCAGTGTATGTGGCCTTACGCTCAGGCCACATGTCAAAGGGTCGAGGCCGTAACAGAACCTGATATTGATATGTGTTCATTTCAGAGCTGTGCAGACTATGGAGCTTGTATGAGAGTTTATGGAGGTCACTGTGCATAATTATCCACACCCATCATGCTAAATTGGGCAGGAAATACACAGCACCAGACACAAGTTGTGATAAGTGAATCTCTGTCAGTTTGATTTAATGAAATAATAATGTCATGAAGTGATGACTGCGTGTTGGAAACAGCCTCACAGCTGCTACTCATTTTAAATGACCCCAGATGGAGTCACATGTGTCCCATTCACCAACTGTTGCCCTCCATGTGTTTGAATTTCTCTCTTTCTCTTTGTTCCGAGATAAGAACGCACACACACACACACACACACACACACACACACACACTTGTGTTACAAAACAGAGAAATGAGATGAAGTGGTTTGGATCACCTCCACTGCTTATTCATTAGATTCAGTACTTTCTGTTTTGACATCAGGGCCACCTACACAAACTCCTCGCAGCGCAGTTACGGTTTTGAGCATTAAGAAAAGTTGGCGACAGTTTCTTTCCACCAAAACTCTGGAGTTAATGAGCTGCGGTGTACGAGATACTCTTTCAACTTCCTATAAGAGAGGAATTTTACTGAGTTTGAAAAGTAAATTATTAGAGGATTCAGTGTAAATTGTATTATGATTGCAGTGCTGCTGTATTTTCACAGCCTGCACATCTCCATCAAATAAGACACATATAATGAAGCTACAGTATACGTGTGGCGGTTGGCGGCGAGGTTCGTGACTCACAGAGACAGTATCTCAGAGATTGCTGCTGCCGCTGCTCAACAGTTATTTCAGGTGCTCATTGTATGTCTAATGACAGCCTGCAGATACTGAGCCACCAAGGGTGAGGACGAGGCAGACTTTTGAAACTAATTACAGTACATTAAAAGTAGGCAACAGCAAGCGCAGCTAATTCAGGCTTATTTAAGCTTGTAGAACATCAAACCCCGGACACAGGCAGGCAGAAAATGACAGGAACATACTTCGGCTTTTCAGGAAGAGTGACAAAAGAAAACCTTAATACACTGGAGCAGGTGGAACCGAGTCTGGTAAAGTGACAGGGAGGGACTTTTCAACTAATGAAATGCTTCCTGCGGAGGCTCCACCATCGGGGCTGAAATACTCAAACACTGCGAGGCCACCATGAGCCTCCGACAACTCCCACACTTGGCTGCCTGTGGGCAGATCCATCGAGCTGTCAATCCCAATACAATTTACTGCTACTTCCACTGTTGTTTTTATTTCAGCTCACAGTGATGCAGAATTATGAAGAGGCTGCTTCTGTTCTGAGTTATTTAATGAGTATAACACCAGACTGCAAAATTATATTCAGTTACTCTAAAATATATGAGAGTCATCTGCCCTCATTATGTGTGTAGGTGCACAGCGAGTTAAACACACTTCGGTTTGAGTTTGTAGACAGGAGTTATTCTTTTGTAGTTTTTACCTGAAGCAATTCTGAAACAGTGAAAAGAGGTCGGAACAAAATCAGCACAAAACAAAAAAGATACCAAGGGGAGTTGGACCTAAGATGTTGTAAACATGAACTGGGACTGAAACAAGAGAAGTGGATTTACAGTCTGTAAGACAATAGTTGCATTTGCCAAATATCACCAGTAAAGATGAACATTATGTCCCTAAGGGCAACACGGTAATAAACACACATACATAGAGTATGTTATTCCAACAGTAAAGGAACAGAGTTACACATTAGTCTCAGGTAATGTAAAAGCTAGCTTCATTATCTAAACTGATGGCAGAAAAAGTGTTGATTTGTGCTTTTAATAACCTTCACAGAGCAGCCATGATGAAAAGGAGTACATACAGATAACACTCCAACAAGGGCATTTAGAGAGCAGATAAAAGATGCCTGCCAATATTTGCTTGGCACAGCTCATCTGACAAAAGGCGGACGGTAATAATGTCAATTAAGCCCCATTTGTGACGGGATTAACATTACAGTGGGAGGCGGGCAATGATATATTCACTGTGCTCCTCTGTAATTTAACTCATGGTTGTGGATGGGATTTTAACCATCTGAAAATTACAGTCTGTGCTAACGTCTCATAGACGTGGAAATTCAGCAGGACAATAAGTCTTGACAAAGAGGAAGCCAAGATTCTGCATGAGGTGAAATCGAGTCAAAAATCGTTCCCCGTTGAGTTTCAACCCGGTCGACTCTCAACGAGGCAGTAAACACATTGATATGATTCAGTGTGATTTACACTTCCAGATAATGTGGGAGGTTTGATGTTCGTTGATAATAAATCTGCTGAGAAATCATAGAAACCACAGTTCAACTTGCCTAAGAAATATCACCTTTTTACATTTCCTCCAGTATCAAGGTAATCCACACAGTGCAAACAGGAACTGTGAATACCTAATTCAGCAGACTTTTAATGGTGCCATGATGTAAACAAATATAGGCTGAAGGAAAAAAAAGATAGAAACAGGACAAAGAGGGGATCCTGCTCTCCTCTTTCATTTTTGTGCCGTTATTTTGGTTTCCAAATAAGCTTATATGTGAAGTTAGCATGTTTATATCCATCAGATGAGCTAAAACATTTCACCTCCGTTCAGAAATTAAATGAACTTGCCGTGCAGACTGAGACAATGAAGGAAAAGTAGGACAGGCAGCTTTTCATGCAGAAGAAACTCAGAGATCCACTTTAAAATACAAGGACCTCTCTCCGGATGGAATATAAATTACAGGAGGACCAGTGAGTTCACATGAAAACTATAATTGCAGCTGTAATTATTATTGGGGTGGGAGTGAAAAATTACCCTCATACATTCGATGGGATTAAAATCAGTGACCAGCAAAAGGTAATGGTAAAATCACCCAACCTCCGCAGGAGAAATAAACCCAGTCAGTATGAGGCTTTAAACTGCTGGAGCTGAGACAGTGGCAGGTTGTTACTAACAACAGACCACCCAGCTGAAACCAACTGCAGGTGACAGAACACTCCCCACCTGACAACCTACCCACTGTGTTTTATTTATTTATTTATTTGGAGCAGTTATTATCTTTGTCCTCAGGAGGAAGGATGACTTCAGAGACGGGGCTCAGAAACAGTAGGTTTACAGTGATCAGGGCAGTTGTGGTAAAATAAAAGGTGGGTGAACCTTACCTCAGCTTGTCTGTCGCTATGTTGCTAACGGCTAGTGAAAAAAATTAATTCATTTTGATTCAATCCAATGTGATTTGATTCCACATTTCCCAGTTATAAAACTTTAGGCCAAAGATTTGTTTTCCTTGGAAAATGGAAGTTGCAAAACGACTTAAACATGGTTATACCTTTTTTCGTAGGCCTGCATGTATAAAACAGTTGAGAAAGAATAATTTAAAAAAAAAAACAACCTGCACCAGTTACAAGGGTATCATCTTTATTCATGTTTTAAGGACTAGGCTAAATGCTAACCCATACAGCTACACATGTACTGTCAGTAGCAGATGCTTCAACTACATACAGACATCCGCTTTTATGATCACAGTACACAAACTGTGCGTCTTCTCACTAGCTCATCTGCACAGTTTGTGTTGACAAGACGTCAGCCTGATATCTGCAGACAGCTGTTAGCTAGCGTTAGCTCTCCGACAGGCACAGTCTGAATGAAGTAGAAGCCACACAGACTCCACTCGACTTCCACGGCTTCACGTCTCCTTTACAGTGATCATATCTCTTCCAACAAACACAAACAGAGCTCAGATCTGTCTGAAGAGTCTTTTTGTTTTCCTGTCTATCCCTCTTGTAGATGCGATTTCAAAATTCGCAGCCAAATAGTCAGCTAACCATCCAATCTGCAAATAGTGTTAAAGGTGTCGGCTATCTGACCCGCAGCTTCGCTCACTTCACATCAACCCTCCCATCAAATCCCTCATCATAATGATAGAAATTGCAAGTACAGAGTGGACAGCTTTCGTAAGTAGCATATTCTCAAGGCCAAATACTAATGGATTTTGGTATGCATCATTGTGTGTGTGTGTGTGTGTGTGTGTGTATGTATGTGTGTGTGTGCGTGTGTGTGTGCGTGTGCGTGTGTGTGTGTGTGTATGAGCCTGCATGTCTCCTCTTGTTTGCCAAGGAGAATAAAAAATCCAATTAACCAACAGCTTGCTCTCAAGTGGAAGTGAGAAATTGAGAAACTTAGACAAAAGCACAGGCACAGAACAGACTGGAATAACAATACAGATGATTGTAGGAGATACAACACATTTCTATAACACTGTTTACCCTGAATGAACTAAAAAAATAACCTAAACTAACGTGCGCTCAAAACGGGTTAAATTTACACGTGCATAACAATCACAATATAGTCAGTAAAGCTGAACTAATTAATATTTTTATCTTAACAATGGAAAAATGACTCTATTGAAGCATACATCTTTCAGCTTGTTGTTGTGTTCACTGTTTGATTCACTCTCACCTTTCATCAACCTGTTTCCAGAGTTAAAATTGTTCGTAAACAGTAGCTAGGCAAAGTTAGCAACTAGCTTGAGAACATCTAGCGTAGCATTTAGCAACTAAAGTGCCAGATATTTCCCCTGGCAGCTGGTGAAGACCCAAAAATGATTTTATTGAAGCATATTGTCTTTCAGCTTCTTGTTGTGTTCACTGTTTGATACACTCTCACCTCTCATACACCTGTTTCGAATTAAAACTGTTCCTAAATGGCAGCTACTGCCTTTGGTCTATTTGCACTAAGACACTTTAATTTTAACTGTATTTCTGATTGCTTGTTTTAATTATGGACCTGCATGTTTTGTTTGTGTAAAGCACTTTGTAGCATCGGTTTAGAAAATTGGTCTATAAATAAAGATCATTATTATTATGATTATATTTCCCTTGGTAGCAGGTGAAGACCAAAAATGGAGCTAAAGGCTAATTTTGCTCCTTATCAGCTGAATGCTAACATGTTAGCCAAACCGCAGCAGCTAAGTGAAATTGAGCCATCATTAATTTTATTATTTGCATCTGTGGTTTTCCGACTGAGAAACGTCAAAATGTCCACTGGGCCAATTGTTTGCATCTGGCAGTTGGTCCAAGTCAAGCGATGCAAAAATCAATGACAATCTAAATGCAAATAGTATGAGTGAGTTCAGCAGGTTTAGCTTTGGCTTGAATACATTTTTTTTTCCTTTTTTGTTGTTGCACATTTTGTTTTTTGACTCGTCCTAACATGTGTGAGGGAGCATCATTCATTTACTTACAAATGAATTGAAAAACTTTCCAGTTCCAGTTTAGTGGATTAATTCATTTGCTTTATTGAAGTTATTTTTATTCACTTACCGGTTTCTTCAGTTTCTTGTTGTTTCTTGCATCTTCTATTTTCAACAGTGGCTTCCTGAGAGCTGCACCTCCTGGTTGAGCTCAGTGTTCTCATGAGCGTGCACACATGATCACCCAGATAAATATGCAGAGCTAAACAAAAGCCTGGATGAGATCGATACAGCTGCACGGGCTGTTTTTAAGTCAATTTACAGAAATAACAACTCTTACATCTGCATGTTTCCTCTGTTGACTTTGGAAACATTACCTGTTCCCTAACAACAACTTTTTCTGCAGTTTGCGTATCGACTATAAATGACATCAACATATCTAACATGTCAGTCAATACTGATTGGTTTCAGCAAAAATAACACAACCACCAAAACAGAGACCAAATAACACAAACAGAACATTACGAGATGAGGCTGCTTTATTGGGGATGTTTGCTCTTTGATTGTTTCTGCGTAACGTTTAATTTAATTCATTAACTGATGCTTTCTCAGGTGTCAAAATAACTCAGCTTCCAAATTATTGAAAGCTTTTATTCAATCATCACATTTCAGCACAGGATTCTCAAGGTGTTTGATCGGACTGGTGAAAGCACGGACTATATTTACACCACAAAATGCCTGAGTCGATATCAGTTATACAATGAGAACTAGAAACATCGGCATCCTCTGCAAAGGATGCGGCTCCTACAAACTAATATCAGAGTTGGGGTTTGTCATTGATTATAGAACACAGTCATATAATAGCTGCTACACGTTTCCCTCTCTAATTTTCATTGCCAGGTAAAACTTTGAAAATTGCTTTATTAACTTTCCGAACCCGGCTGTGTTCTTTGCAAACATTAATTAGCATCCAGCCATGCTTAGCAGGCAGCTGCATCTTAGATCTATGCTGGAGATGTGTAGGTAGAGCTGTTTACCCCATTTCTGTGAAAAGCTACAATACATACATAAGAAAGGAAAATCTGGTTGCACACTTGTGATAAGAAAATAATTATTCTGTGATCAACATAACAAACCGGTTACTTGTTTTCCGTGATTATGAAATGGTTCTTTTATTAACTCAAAATAACATCCGACTATTTTCTCCAGATAGTGACAGAATCAAAATGTGCCCTGGGTGAATTGAGAGCCATCAGAGTTGTATTTCAATCACACTTAAATCAGGTAAATGACAAATATTGTGAAGTGTTTGCAATGCCACAGATTAAAAATGTAACACTGGGATAAACAACAAACAACAAGCGTGATTTTAAACACATGAAGGTGCACATGAGACAATACAGTAATTTGTTTTATTACGAGAGCGACATGAGAAGATCAATACCAGGCGCCCACACAGAAACGTTATATATGACCTATATGTCCCTATATCAAGAGTGATGTTGCCATATATATCATGTCATGTTTTATTATCATATATATATATACATCCTCTGGATCTGTGAAGATATAAGTTTATAACATATATGAAATACCAATAGTAATATTTGTATATACACACTTTAAACATATCTATGTGATGAATTTCTACATAGATCGTATATGTTTTCTATGTAAAAAAATTTTGTTAACATTATATATTTAATTTATTAATGCAAGTTTATTGAAGCCACATACATGTAAAAAAAAATCCATATGTTTATATATGTTTTCCTTATTAATTTCTCATGAATTAATTCTTTTTAAACAGGTCTATCTTCATATTCTGGCAAGTGTTCTCAGACCCTACTGTTTATAATATCAACACATCCTGACAGGATGGATATATATTTATGTAACACCTGTCTAAGCATACAAACATAAATGTATATACTTGTAAAAGTTAGATATATATGTCAATATATTAAATTGTTGCATATGAAAATTGCATATATGACATTTGCGCATGGGCGCTTATCGATTCATCAGGAAGTCAGTGCAGACAGCCGAGAAATACTCCCCCTGATTTGCTGACTAACGATTGTTGTATCAGCCTCTTTTCGAAAACGCCTGCTTGAAAACCTGTACTCCCTGTACCCACTCCAATCGCCTACAAAAGGCTGCTACGCCTGTTATTTGGGTTCAAACCTGGATTAAATGAAATTGTTGGTAAATTCAGCCCAACTCTGTTCTTTCACCTAAAACTCTTCCCTTGTGTAGCTTAAATGATGAAGCACGTCCTTGTGCTGTCTAATTCCCAAACTTGACTTCTTAGTCTTTGTGAAAGGGCAGGAGGTCCAGCAATATAATTCCAGCACTCACAGGGGAAGATTAACAACCCCTCAGAGGGCTTGGCTGTAGCTTGTCAATCAGGGAACTCACTGCTTTGTTCTTTGAGCTGATGCAAAGGGCACCTACTCGTGTCCATCACTTGCAACTCCTTCAGAATATCCTTGCTAAAGTGCCCAAAGAGAAAGAATTGAGAAAGAAAGGGAAAAAAAAAACAATTTTAAGATGAAAGAAAGGGATAGTTGACATTCATCTCACGATCTTATTGCTCCTCAAGTATGAGAAGCAACGCTTTTATATGGGAAAGCAAGGCAAAGATAAGGAAATGGCTTGGAAATTACATTTGCTATACAACCATTTGTATCAGTCACCAGATAACGAAGGAAAATTCTATTCACATTATCATCCTCTGCAGACTTATCACGAACCGACCGCAAATTTATCCTGCAAGCCTATTTCACACACATTAATTAGTAGAAGACTCCAAGACATGGAGCACGTGTATATAGGACCATTTGTCAGATATATGCCGTGCAACTAGTGCAATAAATTTTTCTCCACTTCCCACTCTTTAAACTTTCTGGAAAATCATGAGGAAAAATCAAATCAGACAAAGAAGAGGAAATCTTCACTTGAGCCCAATACTCGCAGTTGACATATTGATGTTATCTTTTGAAAGTGTCACAATGCATTGACCGAAGCAGCTCAGGGATGGCAGCTCAGAAGACTGGAGGACACTCAATTACAGTTTGAAACTGGCACATGAGGTGGGTTTTTTCTGCACAATGGACCGGTTGCAGTTAGTCTTTTTCTTCATCCCACAGAGCCTCTTGGACACTGTTTCTTTCCTGCCGCCACATGTCCACTTCTACACAGCCGGCAGGGAGTCGACATACAGAAAGAAAAGTGTTGTAACACTTAGGGAATTGTTTTTACCCATGAACTGGCAGCAGATACAGCCTGCAAGAAAAACTCATTTTTGTGAGAAAATACACTGTTTAAACCAATTTACTAATGTAATATATGTATATATAATATACATATACATCAGAAATTGGAACAATCCTTGTGAGTTCAGCATCAAACTTTGTTCCTTTATTCACAAAGAGCTGTTTCCAGCAATGGAAAGCAACCCTCTTATTTTGCTTCTATTCCTATCACTTTTTTTCTTCTACTGACGTTAGCACGCTAACCAGCTAGCCCTGGCCCGTCGCTTCACTTTCCAATACAGAGTCACTGTAGCGTCCAGTCTGCCCTGAAGAAGAAGCGCTGCTCAGAGGATGTAACATAAACATGATGATGAGCTCTTGGCAACACAGGTAAAGAAACAGCTGTTAATGCTAACGTTGGCTATGTAGCAATAGCAAAACTTATAAATAACTCCTTTAATAAACTTGCATATGTAAATTAAACATATATTGCTACAGTGGATGGGAAAGTGGTCTCAGACTCTTGGATCCCGCTGTATACGGTTGCAAGATATAAAACCATATAAAAATTCATCACAGACATTTTTAATATTTGTACATATACAAATTTTACTATGGGTATTTCATCTATGTCTTTATATGTCCAGAAGATGTTACATTTTCACATGGAAAACTTTGCAAGTTTTGACACGGAGATAAATAAACCCACACTTTGATCTCAAACAGAAGAGCAAAGAAACTTTACACATCTTCGGCTTATCTTCTCTAATCAATTGTTATCTGGCTTTGGTTAAACTTGGCTGCTACCGTATATTTTATTAATGCTGCAGCTGGCTCTGTTTTCACATATCAATACTAATCCCACACAGCTCTTCCAGCGCTGTATCTTCCTGAGAAAAAAAAAAAATTTAGAAACACTTTTGGGCCTCGGACAGGGTGAAAATAACAGGTCAGATTAATGGTGCGTGAAATCAATGAGGTGTACAGTAGAATGCTGCAAACATCCATGAGAACTGGAGGCGCTTTCACTCAAATATCACACTTGAACCAGAGCAACACATAAAGTACCAGAGGCGACAGATTATCAATAACCCTATTATATGACTTGTCAGGGGATATGACAGAGAGCCCTGCCACCATGTCACATCACAACACCCTGAAAACATTATTTGTTGTCAGTTCTTTTACAGTTAGCGATCCAAACGGATGGCTCGTGTTGTTACATTTGCAGTTTGTGTTCGCTGCCTGTGTGAACATCTAAAATTAACAAAAGGTGAAATCCTCTTACCAAGTGCGGACGCCTTCGCCGCGTCGATATGCCAAAAATAGAGCTCTGATAGAGATGACTAGAGATGTAAAGTGGCAGTGTGATTTGTGGGAAATAAGACTTACATTCATTTGCTGTGTAGACTGTGGTAGGTGCCTCGCCTACAGTCCACTCCCAGGCTTGGATGGACATGCAGGTCAAAATGGGAGTGACAGTATTAAAGTATCAGGATCTATGATATATAAAAAAAAGTCAAAGGTACAACCTGTGTACATGAATCAACCTGTCTCCTAGAAATAACATGTAAACACCACTGAAGTGCAACAGCAAATACTTTTAGTAGGACTGGACTATGTTTTCTGTTAACATGTTGTTTAAGGATGTTGTTACTTTATGTATTTGGCAAGTAGTGAACAACGTCAAGGTTTAGTTCTGCATTGAAGCTTTAGTGATGTCCCTGTCTTGTAAATCTCTTTGGATAAAAGCGTCTGCCAAATGAGTAAATGTAAATGTAAATGAACGTCTCAGTAAAGCACTCGGTTAAGGCTGGGGAATGATTATGGTTTGGTTTAATACAGAGAACGTTCAGTTACTTCAGACACAATGTGTTTACCAAGAGTCTCTCCGAACCTGAACCAGAGAGCTTCTGTTGCCTAAACCTATAACCACCGTCAGGATTCTGGATGCGAAACATCCACCATCCACTTCATCCATCTATCTCATCCGCCTCCCGGCAACTACTTAAAGAATTAAAGATATCTTTGTGACCCCTTTTTTAAATATATATTTTCTTTATAAGAATGAATGGGCTTATGGCTAAGAGTCATGGACTGTATCATACAGAGTATAAATTAGTATCTTAAACAGCTAGTGAATTAACACATAATTGAACACTAGCTTTATCTTTTAAGAAGAGAGGCTAACTAGAATTCCCAAAGAGTGTTTTGCTAAGAAAAAACAAGTCACAGAGCTTATAGCTTTTTTATTTTTGAACTGCACAGCCTGCTAACACCACCCTGCAAGCTAAGTCTTTCGCTTTGTAAGAACCAGAAACAACATTCAGCAGTTTAAATCAATCGACTCTCAGATAGTGGGTCAATTTTAGATGAAGTCAGCAATTATGGTGCAACGTTACCAACTGAAACATCGAAGCATTTCATCCTGGAGAGCTGCTGTGTTTCTGTCCACACATACATTTTCTACACCCACATATCCTCTGTTTAAACCTTACCTTTAATGTTACAGTGGAAATCTGCAGTAACCAAAAGGAAACAAATTCACAGGTAACACTTTACGACTAACGTTCAATAAATGGTTAATAACACACTATAATGCAGTTGTACACAGCTATAAATACATTTAAATGCTTATATAATTAAAGCTGTTGTCATGCTTTATCTATTTATACAGCAGCCTCCACCTATGGGTTCCCACAGGGGGAGTTATACTCAACAAATACATTAGGAAATGCATATATCTCCTTACCACTACATAAATTTTTAAATGTTTATTTTAGCATTTATAAACACTGTACAAAGTGTTGCTTTTTCAAATAATAACTCAGGTATCTGGCAGTGTGTACTTTGCATTTCAGTGGCGTTACCCAGAGGCACAAATGCCCAGAGCTACATACACACTGTCAAAACAATACCTTCCCCAAGACAATGCTCTCAGGCTGCACGGATCCAGATAGCAACACTGCCATCTGCTGCCTCCACACTGATGCCTGATGGGATGCCATCAGACCTGCTTCACTTATAGACAGAAACCCTAAATAAATTCATGAGGAAATTATTTTATTAAGCAGCTATGTTGCGGTGATTAAGTAATGTTAATTAGCCCCGTTGATTACGGTGCCTTCCCCCTTCATTTTACCCTCTTGCTCTGGTTTGTCTTTCCCAGGCTCAGGGACTCCCATGATGCCGAGCAGCAGCCACAGCTCACTGCAGCTGAGAAATGAACCCCGGCACCAGTAATCTTCCCTCAGCTTCATCACTGAGTCACTGCGAAGCGTCCCAAGGCGTTGTGATGGAACAAAATTTGCTTTCTGGCGCAACATGTTCAATATCAGTCCGCTGTAAAGCGTTAAATTAGTTTTAATCCAGGAGGCTGTGAGTTTTAGATGAAAGTTTAAAGTCGGCTTTTAGTGGAGTGCTCTGCAGGGATGTCAATTCCCAAATCCCCAACACATGACAAAGCTCCTGCAGCCATCATCTGCCTCTAAAGCCTAGAGACCCATTCAGTTTCATGGTACAAACTCAGGCCACTGATTAATGACAGGATTTTTTAAATCTCCTAAATTCTACTCTTTTATAGTCATTTATACTGAACTATATATTGCTGAAACTCTTGGGCCAAGGAAAGGCAGGATGGGATTAAATCAAGTATAGTTTATACAATATACCTTTGAAAGGGGAAGTAATAATAAATGAATACTGACAGGATGGTACTATTTGGTCAAAATTCATCAATTTACATGTATGGAGTGTAAAGTAATTGGAATAATAATCAGATTTATATTACAGATTTAACCGGTGAACTTCTATGGGGGCAGAATGTCATAAATCTCAATAGACAGAGTTTAATAGAGTTATTTGGAGCACTATTGTATAATTGGCTTATATAAATATTAAAGTGGGTATTGAATGGTACTTTTAAATCAAGTATTTCAATCCTGTAAAGCTTATTTTTGTTATATTTGATACATTAGTTTCTGAGACCTCATCATCATCTGCAAGATCAGCCATAACCTGAAAAACGTCCTGTATGAAGTGACGAGAGCGGTATTGATCTTCTTGTGTAACACTGTTGTCGAGTGAATTAGGGTATTTCCCAAAATGTTGAACTATAAAGTATAAGATTCTTTTCACAGATGTTCATGATCCTGCGAGGTTACCAAGGTAACATGTGCTTAAAATCTAGGTAGCTATTGTGGCACCAGTTCAAGGCTAGTCAAATCTGTTTGTCCAGAAAGACAACATGCTCTTTTTAAGTAGTCTTTGTGGATTAAAGTGACGCACCACAATGAGATAAAAGTTAAAGTCAATGAGAATCACTGCTGCAGTGTGGCTGGAGAGTGGTGCCTTGATTTATGGGTGCTTCACACTATCTCAGGTTGCTGGTTGCCTGTCCCACCTCCGTCCTCTGCCTAATGTGCAAAATTCGGATTTTCCAGTAACTGACAAAGAATGAGGGCGAGCAACAGCAGCAACAGCAGCAGCAGCAGCAGCAGCAGCAGCAGCAGCAGCAGCAGCAGCAGCAACAGCAGCAGCAACAGCAGCAGCAGCAGCAGCAGCAGCACAGCAGCAGCAGCAGCAGCAGCAGCAGCAGCAGCAGCAGCAGCAGCAGCAGCAACAGCAGCAGCAACAGCAGCAACAGCAACAGCAGCAGCAGCAGCAACAGCAGCAGCAGCAGCAGCAACAACGGCAGCAGCAACAGCAGCAGCAGCAGCAGCAGCAGCAGCAGCAGCAGCAGCAGCAGTGGCGTAGAAGTGAGGGGAAAAAAACATGGGAAAAACTCTAAATAAATCTCTAAATAACAATATATATTTTTATGTGTCATTTTGAAATGTAATGTTTTTAGCATTATAAGCAACCTACTGTATTAATGTAGAATGAATAAATACGACAGACTATTGCTTGAATGTAAAGCACTGTAAGTTTTATCATAATATCATAACAACAATTTTTCTCAGGTAATAATTTTTGAGCTAAAGAGCTAAAGAGTTTTTTCTATTGTGATCACAATCGTTACTGATGCAAACAAACCTTCAGCAGCATCAGCCACAGACTTCAGACTGAGTTATTATTTAACATGTCAAATCACATCAAGTCAAGACAAATTTTATTTATATAGCATCAAATCACAACAGAAGTTTTTCTCAAGGCACTTTTCAAATAGAGCAGGTCTAGACGCTACTCTCTGTAATATTGATTGACGAGACCCAACAATTCCCACCATGCCCAAGCACTTGTCCTGTATCAAGACCAGTCACTCAGTTTGAGAGTGTGGCAGCCAGGCTCTAATCCTGTCTTTTCAGGTTTAACACTGGGGCTAACCTTTTCTTATGCTACTTCTGTGTTGCAACAGCCTAGGCTTCACATGTTGGAAACTAATTCCCCTTAATTCTGCAAATAAAATGGGATTTCAGTTAAGTCTTACTTAGCTGTCTTCATTATGAAATGCACAACTAAAGCAATCCTTAGTTAGAAGGCTGCTGCTCAGTAAAATGACTTTCCACCTTTGTTTATTTTCCACAGTATTGTGTTAGAATGAAACTCTGTTGCCCTGCAACTGATCTTCTTAAAATAAAAATAGCACCAGAAACTGCAGTTTTTATCTTCTCTGTTTTGCCACGGTATAAAATGGGGGTAAAATATATAAATAACAATGAATAAAATTAGCAAGGAAGCTAGTTCACACACCAAGATGTTGTAGTTCTCAACCTGTTGTTTAAAAGTTCCCAGACGTTTAGGTCGGTATATACATTATAGAAATAATTAGCTAAAAATATAGTACACATCATGCTTGTTGTAAATTGGCTGGACTTGTTAGTTAGACAAGTTTAGCAAGCCAGCTACTATGCCAAAAATGCTAACAGGCTGATCTGCAGTCGCCAGTTAGCTAGCAATTCAGCTATGTAGCCAGCTCGCTAGGTAGGCAGTTTGACCAGAAAGCTTCAACTAAACTACAACTACTTTTAAATTTCAGTTGGTTTCTATTGATTTTAAAAATGTAACTGTAAAATTGTAATTGTGTGCTACACCCAACTCCAGGCCTCAAAACATATGCAAATATTGAATTTCCATATATGTAATTACATTTTTATTTTATATCTATATATATATATGTAAAAATGATATATGAAACCCATTTGAAATTGGAACAATTTCAAATATTGACATATATAGGCTATACAAATATATACATTTATGTATGTATGCTTATATTGTAGACATATGTTACATAAATATATATCCATCACACAGCCTGTCAGTTGATATTATAGATAGTAGGGTCCAAAAGGGTCAGTGCAAGAAGTATAATTCTTCTGCAGTTGATCACGTTGTATAATAAAAATGCCAGTTTAGGGGGTATTGCCTAATTTCATTGTCCTACTTATGCTAAATGCAAATGTATGTTGATGTTTGTGAGCTTGTTCTTCATTAGCCGATGCTGCGTGTGTTATTGTCTCACTGAATGAAGGCGTGCAATTCAATTCAGCGCACCAAAGCGTCAGTTTGTTCCCAACTTGTACCATGAACAAGGATGTCAAGAACCAGAAACAGAAACAGCTCGTCTTCAAAGTAAAGGTTGCACGTTTTGAACATACGTGGTGGCTGCAGCTCAATAGACAAATAAACAAACTGTGTAAACTGTTATCAGTGTTTAACTGCTAGCCCACAACTGATCGGGAATACATTTTCAATGAACACTGGAATTATTATAGAGTCTTGCGATTCATGTTTGTAGCTGTTCATCAACTTATTCATTTCATTAAGGTTACTTAAATTGTTACTTTGGGCGAACATTAAATCCATCTACCTACCTATCTACCTATCTACCTATCTATCTATCTATCTATCTATCTATCTATCTATCTATCTATCTATCTATCTATCTATCTATCCATCTATCTATCTATCCATCTATCTATCCATCTGTCTGTCTCTCCAGTCCTCCATCTGAAACGTCTGCCGAGTTACAAATCTATTCTGTGAAAAATTCCCACCTTTCCCCCTGCACAGTCTCACTACTGATAAGGCCTCAGTGTTACATCAGACCAGACAGGATACTGTGCCAACCCTCCTTCTCCAGAGTTCATGTTTTCCATCCTCCATTAGCTGAATGTGACTGCACCGGGCTGCTGTGCTGTCAATTATTCACACTTCCTTTGTCTGAGTAGTCCTGACGCTCTGGCACTGCGAGTGCAGGTGGACAACCTCTTTTCAGCTCCTGACAGGCGTCAGGCCTCCACTTTCTGCTGACTGTCCAGCCCGAGGAAGAGCTGATTTCTTACTTTGTTCCACTTTGACTGACCTGTGAAGTACTTTTTTTTTTGTTTTGCTTTGTTCACACTTATACCTTTTTGTGTGATCAGTTTGTTGATACATATGGCTTTTTAAAATGTAAAAATGTTTTATATATACTGCGTGTTATCTGACAGTATAACAAATGAAAAATGTATGAATGAAAATGTAATAAGCCCATTTATTTATTTATTTTCCCGCTCTGCCTTTAGGTTATGTCACTATCATTTCGCACCTCTTCAGTTCCGAGGGTGGTTGGAGCTTGTTATAAGGGATGTAACTGTCTCCCAGACCTGAAATATAGCAGCTCCTCAGACAGATATTTCTCCTCTGCTCTCAGCGACTTCCCCATTCAACACCAGGTATTTGGATCCGTCAAGGAGCCCTCTGACAGAACACCCCTCGGGCTTGTTTGGGGCACTTAGGGTCTGAAGTGTTGGAAAGGGAATAACATCTCTTCTGTGGTTGGCAGAACTTTCATCAACTTCCAAAGTTTGCAGAGGCTGAAGCAGCTTTATGTCCTGCAGGGAGACTCCTCTCCGGGCATGGACTCCTGGCTCCCGGCTCCTAACCCCCCACCGCACCCCACCCCCCCACCCCCCGCTACCTCGCTGTGTCCTGGAAAACAGAACTTCTGAGAATCTCTTGTTGAAGCTGGACTTAAAGAGCCTACGTTATCCAGCATGTCAAGTGCAGAGCTCTAAGCAGCATGTTGTGCACCAGAGGAGAGTCTGGGGCTGGAGGCTTATGGTGATAATTAGAAGCCAATCATTTATATGACAGGATAATGAGGGGATCAAAGTTAATCACCACTTCTTTTCAGAGTCCCTGATTACTCTTGAATATTTTTAGTCCTATGGACTTAATTATAAATAGCAGATCCCTTTTTTTCTGTATGTTGGACCCTTATTTATATTGAGATAATTAATAGAGTTTTCCATTGACTACAGGAGGCAGAGTTCTGCTCAATCATTATTGCAATCGACACGGCGAGTATCATACAGGACTTCAGAGGAAAATGTTGCTTTGGCAAAAATCAAGAAACGTGTGACAACTTGAAGAAGACGGTCGGTTTGATCCAGAACGCTGAGATAGAGGTGGGTCACTGAAGTCACTCACCTGTGGCCAGAAAAATCAGGGTTCTAGATTCAGACAAGAACAGCTTGGTCTGGTTCCTTAACTCCTGTTGTCCTGATGATGGAGAGGCGAGGTAGGTACCGTCTCTGTGTGGCTCCTTGTACCCGGCTTCAGCCAAACCAAAAACACTTTAATGAGCCGTACTTCCCTCCATTTATCTTTATTTATATCTTTATTCAGGAAGATCTGGGGAGGAGATTTCAGAGGAGTTGTGGGATCTCATCTGTTTGTGTCTCACGTTCATATGTTTTGGTCCTGCTCTTCCTACTGGTTAGAAATTTTCAGCTCAATATCAGATTGTGTCAGGACTCCATTTGAACCAACTGCAGTCACAGCATTCGTTTCGATCAAGGACATTTTTTACTTTGTTACAGTGGAAAGAAATGTGATGTGCTATGAACAGTTATTCCAGAGTAACAGCTTTAATCAAAAGTCTCCAGCCACTCTCATGTGCACAGGTTCTTGTTAACTTTGTATTTGTCATCTTTTGCCCTGACAGACACTTTTTGTTTTGACTCTTTTGGACATTTTATGTTTGATTGTGTTGGATTTAATTTATTCCTGTTTTGTTTGTATCCCTTTCCTTGTGAGTCTTGTGGTTATTTTAATCCCTGTCTTTGTCCTGTTTCCCTCCTTGTTGACTGTCTGCCCCGCCCTAATGTGTTTCACCTGTGTTCAATCACCCTGGCGTCTATTTAGTCTCTGCGCTCCCCTTTGTCACGTCGTCCTGTTTGACCCAGTTGTACTGTTGATTCACTGCAGTGTTTCCCTCTTTGTCGTGCTCCTGTGTTTCCTGACTTCTGGTTTTGTTCCTGCCTAGGTTTTTTTTTTTTGGTTTTTTGACATTTTTGTTTTGTGATAAATCCAAAAAAACACTTTGATGAAAGAATTACGCAAATTGCCTGTGAAAACTGAGCTCAAAAACCTTGTTTCTCCGTCTCTTCATGCGCTGAGGGCTTTCGATATCCTGTGAAGTCTTTCAGGGTTAAACTAAACAACTGTTGTGAGGCCGCCCGAGCCAAAGCCAAGCAAGGCGTCATAATCCAACCTCTGGCTCATGTTATATAACTTCTGTGTATCTTTGGTCCTCAGTGCTTAACCTTTCTCACATTTGGCCCCTCCTTCATCCTCCTTCAGAGGCTGTCATGTCTCCTGCTGTCCTCAAGGCAAGTGATATGTAGGGTCCACAGTCCGTTCTCTATTCAGTGGTGATCAATCCCAGTACAGGTAGATTAGACTGGGTTGTTGTGGTGAAGACAGAGCTGACCCAGGAGATGGCGGCGTAGCAGAGCGAGATCTTTTGCTAAGATCTGGCAGTCACTGGAGATTTACCCACGTCTCTCTCTCTGCACACGCCACTGAGCCCAGTTTATCCTTGTATCTGTGCTGATGATCAATTGTTGATTACACCAAGAGCCTCCTCCAGCAAATAGGAAACACAAACTAATCAACTCGTACAAAGACGGGGAGCTCGGGCCCAGTCATTCAAAAATAAAACTCAAGGCCAAATAAGTAGACTTCAAAGAAGCGACACTTTGTGCAGCTCTGAGAGGCGGAGTGACGGCGGCAGTGGTTGGTGACTACAGATGTCACAGGAAAAATATGATGAAATAGAAGTTTTGAAATAAAAAAATATCTAATCAAAGAAGAAAAAAAGAAAATATTCCATAATGTGTTGAGTATTTTGCACTTTACATGTATTTTATTGAATGTCTTGTTCCATATTGGTCATTTGGACTTTTAGTGGAACCCAACAACAGATGTAATGTAGTTGTAATGTCTTCATAGGAGTAGTCACAGTTATTGACAAATACTTTACATTGATTTTGTTTTATTCATTTTTTTTCTTCAGTCACTGTATATGTTGTTTTTAAATTACTGTAATTACTGTTTTGTATCATCGTTTCCTTGGTAGTGGCTGATAAGGAGCCAAATACATAAAGGATAAGCATTTAAAATGTCCTTACAGCTGCAGACAACTACATTTATATTTATTAAATGTTTGTGAATTGAGGAAGAAGGCTGAAAAACAACTATTTTAACACAGAATCTGAATTATTTAGCCTTTGTCTTGTTTTGGTTTCTTATTTATTTTACCCTTTAATATCTTATTCAGGATGTCAAGCCTGATGACATGTGTTTGTGTTTATTATTTAGTTTGTGACTTTGTTTTGTCTTGTCATGTTTTTGTGTTGGCACATTTTATAACAACAAAACAAAAACAACCTGAGATACAGCTGCAGTTTTGCTTTAAATGCAAGTAGAGTCTGACTGTCCACGGGGCTGTTCTATGTAAGAATTTCTATCTTCATCTCCGAGTCTCTAACGAGTCAAAACATAAGACAAGACATTCAATAGATTCAAAATTTATTATTTTAATACATACATATTATTTGGGATGTACAACAGAAGACAACCGGATCAATAATGGACGAGTGGTCCAGATTCACCCAGGGAGCCGATCAGCCAGTGACGAGGGTTGAATTTGTTGAGGGGCCGATGAACTCGCTCACTTCAGCCAGATGTATTTGTCTCCAACATCTGCATTATAACCGGGGGCGTACTTCTTCCCAGGCAGCTGCACGGATTAAGAAAAAAAAAGACTGAAGATTAAAACCAGCAGAATCACATGATACACTGAATATAAAGACATGTAATCGACATGTAATGCAGGAAGAGTGTTTATTTCATCAGCAGGGACTCCCTCAATTTTGACAGTTGAATAATCAGGTAATGAGTGAGTAAAAAAAGAAAAACCTTTGTCTCATGTGATTTTAAATGTAATATCATCAGGGTTTTTTTTTTGTCTCAAACAGCATTTTGCTGTAAAATTTACAATAGGAGCTGCGATACATCAAATGTCTTTCAAATGTGCTGCGGGAGATCACGCCACCACGAGTCACAGTTCCTCATTCCCTCCACCGAGGTCCAGCTCATGACAATATGTTGGGTCACAGCCTCCTGTAGCATTATGCAGCCTGATTTTTGCAGCAGGGGAGACAAAAAAAAAAAAAAAAAAGTCTCCAGTCAAACAGAAAAGGTCAGACCCAAATGTTTCCCCTGCAAGACTGATGATACCAAAAGCCCTGTAGAACATTCCACGTCTGACATTTGCCTTCTTGTAGCTACGAGTCGCTCAATATTTCAGGGAGGGAAAATGAGTTCAGTCATGCTGACAGTGCTGCTCCACGTCGGAGAAGGTAGAGAGAAGAAAAGTACTCAGTACAAAGAGAACAGGCACGGGTTTCACAATAATATGATTCTGTAGGGCTTAATAAAGCGCTCGGCGCAAGATTACGCAACTTATTGTTCCATTCAGGGAGAACACCTTGAAATGAGCTACGGGGTTAGACGTGTCGGTTCATCTCCATGGAAACACAAGATCCTCAAGTCCTGCTTCATAGCGCGTTTCACCCTGTTGCAGACTTGACGTGATGACAGTGAACACGTCACTGTGCGTACGACCAAAGGTCAGCGAGGGCTCAGTCCTGAAGTCCAGAGGGTGACATCTGCATTCTGCCTTTTTTTGCTCTTTGCTGCCACCAACTGTCGAGGAGTGGAATAGCCTGCGACAGGAATGCACACTCACTGTAGGATCACCACACTAACACTGTGGGGGGGGGGGGGGGGGGAATACTAATGCACACTAATGCTGTGCTGTAGTGAATAATAAGGATTCTTGTCATTTCACTTCATGCGACTCGTGACAGATAAGGCTGAAGTTTCTTGTGTCCACAGATGAAGTTTGCTTTGTGACGTGGAGGATTGTCCTGCTGGAAGTAGCCATGAGAAGACGCTAAGTAAACGGGATGCACATGGTCAGCAACAACACTGAGATGGACTGTGGCATCCAGACCATAACTGATTGTTATTAAGGGGCCGAAGAAACAAGAAAACGTTCCCCACACCCGGACTGTTGGGTCCACGGATTCATCCAGATTCATCAGACCAGGCGACGTTTGTTCCATTTGGAAACTACGACAGTCTTCAACTATTGTGGTCCATCCTCCTCAAGGTTGGACATGATGTTCGTTCTGATGCTTTTCTGCTCACCACAGTAAAGAGCGGTTTCCTGAGTGACTGTTGCATTTCTGTCAGCTCCGACCAGTCTGTCCGTTCTCCTCTGACCTCTCTCGTCGCCGAAGGTGTTTCCTCCACAGAGCTGCTGCTGCTGCTCACTGGACGGTTTTAGTTTTTGTCTCCACTCTGAGTGAACACTCTAGAGACTGATGCGTGTGAAAATCCCAGGAGATCAGCAGTTTTAGAAACGCTCTCTCTCCAGCCCACCTGGCACCGACAATCACGCCAAGGTCAAAGTCACCGAGATCACAGTTCTTCCTCATTCTGAAGTTCCTGAAGTTTGACGTGAACATTGAGTGAAGCTCCTGACCTGTATCTGTATATACACTGCACCGCTGCCACATGGCTGGCTGACTGGCTGACGGCATGAATAAGCAGGTGTTCAGGTGTACAGGTGTTCCTAACACAGTGTATTGCTAGAAATACTTTCATATTCCGGTTCTGACTCATTGGATGATTGAGCTACAGTGACAAAAATAAACGCTGGTAATGGGGTTCCATATAAATATATTAGATCCAGAGTACATAAACTGTATAAATACATTTTTGCCTCTCAATCTACACTCAGTGGGACAGAATGACAAGATGAACATGTTTAGACCTTTTTTCAAATTTAAAATATCAAAAATTGTGCATGAATACTTTCTGCAGCTACTGTGTGGATGAAATGAAGAGGATAGAGAGACAGAGAGAATGAACAGATCGTCTCTACGTACTGATTTATAGGCGTAGTATTTTTCATCATAGTCGTGAGCCCCGATGGTGATCTCCGGCAGGAATCTAGGTATGTGGGTCAGGGTTGCCACCTGCTGTTTGTCTTCCACGCTGTAAAATACAGAGAACAAGAAAGAAAGAAAAATCAGCCGGGAGCACAGTGTTTCAAACTTGCACGGCAGAGTGAAAGATGATGAATTACAACACATCTGCAGTTACAGTTGTCTACATAATTCCCTTCAGGTTCTCTGCACATTTTCCATAACGAGAATCACAAACAGCAGCTGAGATGATGACACGTTTGTGTGAAACTTCACCTTTAAGAAATCTTACTTTTGTGTAATTTGCATTTCACATGTGAAAATGTGTTCAAGCACTCATCAAGGACTCACAGCATCCTCATGTGGTGGTAGGTGACGTCATCCTGCTCCAACCACGGTCCCTTTTCAAACTTCAAATACTCAATGTCTTCAGCCACCTGCGGACAACAAACAGTTAATAAGCAGTGTACAGAAATAGAAATACTAGATTTTAGGGGTCAAAATAGCTTTAAAAAAATAAAATCCACCCAGCTACTGTCACACTCTTACCCTTTCAACGTCTTGGGGTTGGGTTGCATCGTAAGCGAGCACCTCTGACACTTCACTTAAAAGAAACAAACACAAACAAATATGAATCATGGTTGAAAGCTCTGAAGTCTGACAGTGGCCTGACATCTACTACACCTTTACCTACCTGATTTTGGGCAGAAAAGACTTCTTGTATCCCTCCTCGATGCTCTTCAAATATGTCAGGGGCACATTCTGAAGATAGGACTGAGAATAAAAAGATAGTTTTTTATCAATATCAGTGATTAAAAACATCCAACTTCACACTCCTGAGGTGGATTTTAGGCTGTTGTTCCAGTTGAAAATGGAATATAATCCCCTCTATGGAAAGTTAATGAGAAAGGTTAGATATTTCACATAATTACAGCAGTATCCTGTGGTTTCAGTCTCATTACCTTGCTGCTCTGTTTCAGCTTCTTCTGCACCTCCTCGGCTGGCAGGTCTACATAGATGACAAGGTGTGGAGGCAGAAACTCACAGACGCTAATGTTCTTCACCTCATAGTAGTGCTGCACACCTGCAGGCCACAGGGGGTTATTTCAAGACGTGCAACGTGTGGGTCAGTTTGCTTTTGTTAAAAACATCATAATGTGTTCTTTTTATCAACGCATCCGTGTGAAACCAAATGAGATACTGAGATATGAGGCGTTATATTTTAATAGGAGGTTAAATCAAGGACATTTACTTTTCATTGTGCTGCAAACCGTCCAATTCAGCCAAGTCTTCTTCCCTGTATAACTGCCGAGCTGCGGCTAAGGCTCAGATGGTACTAAACTGTCCTTGACTTCACCCTTGCTAAACAGAAATCCTTATTACAGGCTCTGAGCGCACCTATGGTCCAGTTCTGCCTGCTCTCGCATCTCCAGCTCCACGTGTGTTGAAAACCTTGGATTTATTTTAGACCACAACCTCGTCTGGATTCTTGTAATGTAGTGTTTACATGCATCGGCCAAAACGTATTTGCACAGCTTCAGCTTGTCCAAAACGCAGCTGCCAGTCTTTAAACCAAATCACAAAAGCATGATCATGTCTCTGTTATTTAAGCTTCCCGTCACTGGCCGCCTGTCCATTTCAGAATTCATTTTAAAATTTTACTCTCGACTTTTACGGCCTAGCACGGCATTTCACTAAACTCCCTGTCTGAGCTTCTAATTACCTATCCACCATCCCATGGCTTGAGATCTTAAAGTGACGGGGATTTTGCTGTTTGGGCTCCAGCCCCATGGAATAGCTTGTGAGAGGAACTTACACTAGAAAACTCGCGGTTTGCTTTTGAATCGTCACTCACAACTGGCTTTTGTTTAAATATTCTACCGTTACTTTTAACTGTTTCACATTATTTGAATTTTAGACTGAAACTTTGTCTTTTACTACTTTATTTTATTTGTCCTTTGTTTGTAAAGTGCTATATAAATAAACATATTATCATCATTATTATCTTTTTTATTAGTGACACTGCCATACTCACACTCTTTCCTGATGTAGCCTTCTTTGGACATGGCCTCCAGGAAGACCATGTCACTGAATGGGGAACGCTCCAGGATCACTCCCTGGCCTTAAACACAGAAGATCAAGATGGAGATGTTAATACACTGTAAATCATTTCACACCAATCAGTAAATATTATTACGGAAGTCAATCTACAAATATCACAAGAACTACAAGTATAATTCAAGTCCAATTCCTTTGTTAGCTGATCACGGGAAACTACACTGAACCGCTGAGTCTGTGATACCTGTGGTGAGCAGGTGTTCGATGGCGTCAGCGTACTGAAGCAGCCTCATGGTGTACATCCACAGCTGCAGCCTGTAGCTGTTTCCATCAGCAGCTTTGGGGTCGACGTAGAACTTCTCCAGGCTGCACATCCCATTGAAGTCGACAGAGAGCGGCTGCTTCTCTCCGCACATCTTGTCCAAGTAGAAGGTGTCAGGCTCAGGCATGTAGAGCATCCCTGTAGATACAGAATTATAAGTTTGAGCAGCACAAATACTGTCCACACTGTTTTTCCCACTGCAATTTATTTTTCCAATTGTATTACTGTCACCAAGACAACATAAGATCGTAAAATCAAGTGAAGGATCCCTGCAGTCGGATAGTTACCCAGCTTGTCAGCCAGCTTCTGGGCCAGTGCTCCTTTCCCTGAGGCCAAGTTTCCATCCACAGAGATGATTTTGCTGTTCTGCGTTAACCGTGGTGTCGTCCTTTCGCCCAGTGCATAGGCCCACCAGCCATACCGCAGGCTTCTCACTGAGCTTGTGTGAACACCTGCCTGGATGACAGAAAAAAAAACACCACACTTTAATGAAAACATGGGGTAATCACAGACCAGAGCCAGATAAACACAGAGCTTCCTCCAAAACCATTCTGCCTAAAGTCCCAAAAACCAACTACGTATTTCTACACTGGAACACTACCCTGCCCCAAGTCTACTATTAGTAAATTAGTTTGCAATAATTTGATTTCATTCTAATTTGTTTGTGAATATGCACAAAAATGTTTCAGTTTTTATTGCGATTTAGTGGTACATATATTAACAAAATATTGCAATTAATGAAGTTTCCCACACTGTAATTTCCAGGCAAACAACCAGCGTTGCCCGCTTCATAAACCAGCCGTGACACAGACAGGATGAACTATAGATAAATGATGGTAGATGATATAGATAGGAAAATAGAGACTAAAGACTCCTGTGTCTATTATACACTATAAAATGGTAGTAATGTAATACACCGGTGCAATTACTGTCCCTGTGAAAACTGAACTGTAGTGGCAACAACAAACCGTATACAACAAAGTGAAGATAAAAATGGTAAAAAGAAAAATGGTAAAAAGAAATGGTAACAAACAGTTTGGGAGGTTATAAGGTTCAAAGTGGTGATTCAACTTTATGGTTGCATTATAATGACAATTGTTTCTAATAATCTGTTCACCCCAATGAGTGTGCATTTGTCAGCAATGACAAATTAGCCCCAACTCACTCCTTGTGTTGGTTTCATTGAGTGATAATATTAGCAGGATTTATTTTCACCATTTTAAACAGACACTTGAGGGAACATGAAGATATAACTGAGGGCCGAATAAAACGTAAATATCTAATTAATGAAATAACTAACAGACTAAACTCTGGAGTGCTGAAGTAAACAATGAGGCGAGCAACAACTTTAAACCGACACATTTCTCGATTAAATTTCGCTAGCAGCATATCTGGACTAGCTACAAGATGCTATCTGGACTCAGTTTGTTGTGAAAATGTTACCCATTTACTCAATAATATAACATTATCTACTTCGATGTACTGACAGCTTGTTCTGTTTACTTCTTGGCCGTCAACATTATTAACTAACCAGTAGGAAACTGGCTTGTTGTTGACCGATTGTGATGCTAGCGGCTAGGAAGCTAGCTAGCTAACTCAGCTTGCCCTTGTGAATTAGAAGCGTCCGGCAGGACAGGTAAGGTTCCCATTCCGTGTGTTTTCTGGCCTCACCTTCTGCACAGCATTCACCGATTTGAAAGCATTTGCTCCCGACGGGATGACCAGCCGGATCACCCTCAGGGCCATGATTAACTGTCCTCCAAGAACCCTCCGACCTGACCCGAAAAATCACCGCAGCCTATTCTGCGACTGAATTATACGTCAGAGGTGGGGCCTTTGACTAGTCTTGTCTCATGCAATATACGCTGGACTGTGTTTAGTCAATTGCCTGAATTTATTTCGTTTTTAGCTTGTTTTGAACAGCAAAAATAATAATAATATTACAATGCACAGTAGGTAAAATTAAAAAAATAGAGCTTTTTTTCTAAACAAAACCAGTAAATTTAATTTAAAAACTCTACTGTGCTGTTTGAATGAAAGGTAGTTGATCCATAATATTAATTTGACTGCTGAATTATTTTATCTATAAAAAAATTTTCAGGGCCCAAGTTGCTTGTTTTTTTTTTCTTTTTTTCTTTTTTTAACCTGTAGTTCAAAACTCAAATGTATATGTTGATGAACACATTGATTAATTGACTAATCATATGGGTTCTATTATCAAATTTCTGTGACTATTATAATCATTCTTGTACTTATCTTTGGTTCTGATCATAGACTCCACCCTTTCCATTCATATTGCAATCTGTACATCTCCATCAATCCCTGTGAGGGGCAACTACTGTACATACTGTACTTGGACTGTTTGGCCAACTAGATCCAAGCCTGGTGTGTGTCTGTCTTTTCACTATCATGTGGTGGTATCAGTTTGTTTTAAATAAGCCTGCCCTGCCACTGTTGTCAGTAAAAGCCAAAGCCTATAATGTTTTCATGGCAATGTGACCAACTGCAGTCAAAAAGTCGACAGGAATACAAATTAGCAACTTTTATTACAGGCCCTTGGTTTTTCATCCCCAAGGTTAGTGGAAACAATTGGTTGGCTAGTTGGAGCGCTAACACAGACCAAGCTCATGAGACAGACGGACTAACAATTTTGCTTTGTCTGTTTTCCCATAAGAAATGTTAATGGTCATAGCACTACACTTACTGTCAGACAGACCAAATTTCTTGCTCAAAAAGGTGCTGCTCTGAAAATAAGAATAGTGTCTCTAAGGTTTTGTGTGAGAGACTGTGAACAGCAGGATTTATTCCCCTGATGCCAGTCTTTATGATCTCAGTTTCTTTGTTTGTCACTATGGCCCTGAGTTCAGCATTACATCAAAGGGAAAATTCTAGATGCCAAGCAACCAAGTTACTTTTATAAATGTTTCTGATCCAGCATGAAAATATATTTCAATGCTAGGAATCTTAACAACCTGGACTGAAATCTACATAATGTGGGTCCAAACAATGCTCGGTATCTCAAAATGTCTTTGCAATACAGTAATGACTCAGCAATGTGACAGGTAGTGTAAGAGGTGTGGTGGAGATGCTGTGATTAGAGCCTCATAAGTAGGCTGTAAGTGTAACACTGCTGGCCGACAGAGAGTGATACCCTGACAAATCATCCTATTCTCTTTAATTCTTATTTTACAATGGTAACACTGAGTTCTTACCTTCTGTTTATGGGCTCGTGTTTTCCTGCACTTGCACTTTCCCCTACAGCTACAAGCTCATTACCTTCACTCATGAAATCTCAAGACTTTACATAACACCTTCAGCTTGTCAACATAAGAGTATGACTCACGGGCTGTTTCCTCTGTAGGCTAGGAAACCACCAATGTAAACATGGCCGTCAATCAGCCACACCACTTCATAGTTCATAGCACTAGCTTTGCACAGTCAAATCTGCTTGCACAAACCCGCTGGCAGATATACATTTTATTTAATTAGTGTGGGAACTGCCCAGAACACCAGTTACTATCATCTCTAACTTTTGCAGTGATTTATGTTCCCCAGCTTATCTTCCGACTTCTCTTCCTCTCTATGGGGATATTATTGTAGACGTATTATTTGCAAATGTGGAGAGTTGAAAAACTGTATCTCAATCCATATGTGAGTACTCAGATTTGGAATCTGTAAACAAATCTGTAAATGTATCAAACACTGACCTTTGATGCTGCTTTTTGCATGTTTCAGTTACCAGCTTTCTGCTCTATTTGAGCCACAACACATTTAGCTAACCAATTTGATAGCCAATGTAGCTGCAGTTTTAAAGTTCCTCACGAAACATGTTTTAAACTCTGTTAAATACTTTGCTATGATTAATATTTTGTTTAACATGATTTTGACACATAAAAGGTGAAAAAAAAAATCAAACTAGAAGACGTATCAGAATGATAAGCGTAGTTAATTGGTGATCCTGTTTGTTAGCTTGTAACTGGCAGTGGCGGACACAGTTTCAGCGGTTGTGCTAATGCAAACTCTCGCTCTTTGTACTGACAAAGTTTCAGTGACCGGTGAAAGAGCAGCACATATCCAGATGGTTAGTGTTAGAGGAAACATGGGAGAGACTCAGCCACATGTTTGAGCCTCAGTCAGACCCAGACTCAGATGAGGACTGTGTTGTGACTAAAATCGACAACTAGCAGACATATCAGAATGGTTAGCATAGTTAGCATCTGTTATTTGTTTATGTTGTTTGTTAGCTTGTAACTGGCAGTGGCTGACACAGTGTTAGTGGTTGTGCTAATGCTAACTCACGCTCTCTTTACTGACAAGGTTTTGGGTTTTTGGGTTTACGTCCCCCGTCCATACAAGTCGACCGGATTGGTTACTTATTTTAATGACGTATGAAACCCTTGCTGTCCTTGGTTCACTGCGGTATCCATTGGTGAATGTAAACAAGGTTAAAATCTTGATTTTCATCAAATCAAAATCCCAAGCCCAAATAGTGGCCTCTAGAGGCTGCGATGTGTGTTACACCCCACAACATGACGTTCATAGTCGATGATCTGAGGGTAGATAAAGAAAACACTGTAGGGAAATTATAATCAAACAGGGTTTGTCTTGTTGGAAGCAGATTTCATGGAGTGAGATGTTTCATGCAAGTGGAAATTTTAATTTGATGTTGGCAGCTGGGTAAAAGTCAGTGTTTCATCAACAATATTGCGATTCCTCCTCTAGGGACCATGCATATCCTCTGCAATTTTCACAGCAGTCGGGCCATGAGCTGCCAATATTTATCTTGTTTTGGACAGATGATTGGATTAATGGACAACTGACTAATTTTTACCAGCTGTAACAGCATGGCTTGTGTTTTCATTGTGTGTGTGTGTCATTATGGCAAAATGTGGTCCTGGATCGGGAACAACCATAGAGGCGGTTTTGAGTGCTTTGACAGGTGTTTATATGTCTGTGGATAGATGTTGTCACCACGCTACTTCCCAACCATGCAAGATCCAGTCACGAAACTTTACAGGTGTGTAGTTGAGATCAAAATGAAGGCGAAGCTTGAAGATGGCTATGGTCCAACCCATGAATACGGTGGCCCTGATGGCCCAATGCACTGCAACTTAAGAAAACACAATCAAATAGACAAAACACTAACAAATTCAGAAAACAGCTTCATCAATTTGACAACACTGATGAATAAAGGACTAGTAAATATAGTTTTTGATAAACAGCAGATTGAAGTTGTAACGTGTAGTGAAAGAATAACACTGTGAAGGAAATGTGTGCAAGCAATACACCTTTGCAGCCAGTGTTGAGAGATAAATTCATTCAACACACACACATATGGTACATACACACAGTTACAGTATCAAAACTTTCCTTTGTATACATCCTGACACACAAAGACACCTACCCCCCCCCCACCCCCACCCCCTACCCCCCCACAGGAACCGGAGTAATTAGTCAACAGTAAAACAACAATACTCAACATTCAGGTCTCACGGTTGAAACCCTGTGAGGCCAGCTGAGGGGTTTGGCAAATCTCTCTCTGCCAAATTTCCCCTGGTTTTACAGCAGATTTTATTTCTCTCCTCTGCAGTTTGGACCGGTTTTAACAGTGCCAGCAGGGAGGAGGTTATCTGCACTGTTTATCATTAAAACAACTGAAAAACATGGCAACCAAGATGGTAGCCTACATTTTCTGCTCTACCCTACACCTGCCTGAAACCATACAAAGAAACCTACAGCAGCAGAAACACTCTTCAAATTGACTTTATGAAATATACTATATAATGAAATGACGACTTATCAATAACTAACTGCCAAAATGTGTCACTGTTAATGTCACGTTACGTAAAGAATTAGTTTTACAAATACGAGTTTTACGATGCACCTGGTCTTGTTTTTGTGTTGTTGTTATTTTTTCCAATGGGGTCACTCCAACAGTCTCTGACCGGAGCTGAAACAATTGGTCCATTCATTGATTAGATGATTGAGAGAATTTAGACTAATTGCTTCATTGTTTAAGCTATTTATCAGGGGAAATTGTGAAGTTCTCTATAGAGTTCCAGCTTCTCACTTTCAACGATTTTTGTTTTCTGTGTTTTTTTGTGTTTTGTTGTGAGTTTTTTTTGTTTGTGTTGTTTTGTCTTCACAGAAAACTGAATATTCTCAGGTTCTGAAATGCAATTTGGTGACATCACCATTTTCCTAGACTAAAGAATTAACCTAATCAATCAATCAATCAATCAATCGAGTAAGTAAGTAATGAGTTTGTACCAAATAGTAGCCTAACCAAAATGTTTCAAAATGTGTCGGAAGAGTGAAGTTTCTCAGTGTCAACAGTTTATTTTTGCTCCTGTTGCTCTGAGCACTGAACACTGAAGCTAAGTTGTTATGAACTGAAGGGCAGCTTTCATAGTATCATCAAAATCTATATCCCGTACATAACATTTAAGGGATGTTAAACTATAAGGGGGCAGTGTAAGTAAATGATGTCACGTCTTATTATTATGATAACAAAACATTTATGTTATGTAAAGTGCAACATGTTTCCCTACAAGATCCCCTTATATAACAGTTAGTGTTTCAGGGCAGTTCACAGTAGACTTACAGCACTTGGTTAAAATTAGAGAATGATTAAGATTTTTAGAGAGACATTTTTAAAAGTTAATGCTCATGCTTCTGCATCATTTCCCAGCACTTGACCCTGACCACCGTCCTCCCTTAACATTGACTAAGAGCTTCAGTTGCCCAACCACAACCAGGGCACAGGATGAAAACCTATGGCTTCTGTATGTGTAGACCTACTTGTGGTATGTACTTCCAAGATTTTATAAGAACAAAAAAAAACAAACAAACAACTCTCCTGGTATTTCTGACAGTGAGGTCTCTCCCTCTGGCCTCCCACCAAACACACAGTAACCTCCATACCTAGATAATGACATCACACCACAACTCATCGACCACACAAGTGCAGACGAACAGAAGTCATGATCCTCACGACCTGATGTTCATTTCAGTGGAGCTGTGGTCGAGGGTGTAATGGAGCTCAGTTACATCTCACTGTGTTAAAAACGGCGCCCCCATCTTCCTCCCCCCACTCACCTCCCCTCACCCCCTGTCTTTCACACGCAATTCTTCCCTGCACAGAGGGCAGCGGTCCTGCTTCTCCTCAAGCCTCTGCCTGTTTGAAAAGGACTCAGGATATCTGACGCTTTACTTTTCCCTCCCGTGACTTCAGCTGCAGCATCAAATCTCATCAGAAACCTGTAAAATAAAAACACTGATGAACTTTAGATGGTGTACAAATGAAAAATGTAAGTATATAACAGGAAGTCGGAATCAAGATTTAAATCATGCGCGCGTGTTTTCTGAGCAAAAAATTATGACTTATCATCTGATAATCATGACATTGTGGTTGAAAATGATAAAGTAGAATATGAAACTATGAGACAGAATTTCCTTCTTCTACCCTTCACACATGCAGTGTAGGTTTGCTGACCACAGATGGTGTTAATTTAACAATGTGCAGCTCAACACCCAAACTTTCACACATTTTAACTAAGAGAGTCAAATTCTTGAGAAGGTATATCATAGGTTATCCCCTCTCTAAAGCTATGACTGAATATCTTTAAAAGTTGCATGCTGAGGCGCGGCTTGTGAACAGGCAGCTGCTTTGGGGTCCCAGGCCGTAGGGGGCCCCCTTATAATAAACTGTATTTTCATCATTGACGTATTCATTTATTCACATATTCATTTGTTTTCTTGGTCTCAAAGAGCTTACATGCCGAGAACAAAGAAGAGAAAGCGATCTTCATTTCTTCAGCTTTAAATACTTTGACCCCAGGACGAGACCGAACTGTTGAAATGATGAAATCGAAAAAAAATGTTGCAGTAATAGGTTAAGTTTGAGGGAAGCTCTGCAGTGGGTGGAGAACAATAAAAGCCAGTGAGGTATATCTGGCCTTCCTAAATGAAAACCACTGCAGGGCTGAATAAAAATATTACTGTGAAGTGAAATAAAGACATCGAGCCTGGTGTTGATGGCTGTGCGCTGGTGGCTCTCACACAGGAATGCACCGGGCCAAATAAACAAGCGCACAGGACTGGATTAAACCCATGGGAACAGTTGCACAGCGCTCACCAGCAAACCACACGCCAAATTCTGCGGCGCGGCAGCTGCCATGCTCGCATTTCCCATTTTCCACAGTCCTCAGCTGGATTTCTCTGTTACCCTGCTCAGTGTGGGGGTCTCTGTCACCACACGTAGCCTGTGGGTGGGTTGGTTAGCTTTAACTAGCTCTCAGGGGAGGAGCGGCCGGATAAGCTGAATTGAAAGTGCTGAAAAACTTTTCTTCTCTGTTGATCCATTTCTCAGATGCAATTTTGTAAAAAATCAGGAAAAAAAAGTAATTGTTCATTACTTTTACATTACAGTTACACTTGTATAATATATACACTGCTCTCTTGTTCATAATTTGCCTGACAGATGGTGATACAGTATTTTCTGCACCATCCAGCCTGACACTCTAATCTAGCTTCTTCAGCAGGAGCCACTTTCACAAAAAACAGACTTTGACTACGGCTCAGATCAAACCGACGGTCAGACTTGAGGTAGAAGACATCTACATCCATCTGTTGCACAAATCTGTCTAGCTCTTAATTGTCTGAAGTAGGACTAATTTACCGTGATTTCTGGGTAAATTAAACAGAAAAACACGGCTGACTGAGCCAGCCTCGTCAAACTCGCTCGGCTCTGTTTACTCCAGCAGAAAATTTTTGCCTTCTGGAAGAATTCAAAGGTTACCAGAAGATTTTAGTGGGAAAATTCAGCAAAGAGACAAACAATACAAAAAGCAGCATAAAATCTCAGCTACTGTGGCGTCCTAACGTGGCAGGGCTCAGCTCTTCTGCAAACAGACAGAATGACGGATGTCAGAAATATTGTTGCGGTTAGAATTACTAGAAAACCACAATCTATGAGCTATTTATCTTTTTTGTTATTTGGTGCTACTGGTTAGCAGGTGTCACTAAGTTAGCCCAGGGCATCTAAAATACAATTTGCAGGACACATATGAATGAGGATGTGAGCCCTGGTCTCTGGTGTGACAGTGCTGCCACCTGAATCACCTCCTGGCCACCTCAAAACATATTTGTGTTGCAGTTTACTTCTATAGAAACATCATTTCTAGCAGACAGAGGTTTGCCTGAGGGAGGGTGATGAACTTTTTAGGCTTAAAATGAGACTGTCTTCATTTTTGTGAAACTGTCTAACCTGCATTAAAGACTGGCCTAACTACTACAGACCAGTTCTTAAATATCTCTGTGAAACTGGCCCCAGGAGTTGAGGTATTCTCACCGTTATAGCAGCATGAAGTGGCTCTTTTTCCTGCCTGTTTTCAAATCAGGAGCTTGATTGTTTGTGCAGTTTGCAGCTGCGGTCACATGATTGTGACTTTTCTGACAAGTCATCTCAGATTGCAAACATGCTTGTTGATTGCTCTTCTGGCCCAGTAGATGCCCGGTTTAAAAGCCCGAATCTGGCCCATACACAGCATGATGAGTATGATGCTGAGGACAATAGCCAGATTTGGGCCGTGGGGCCAGGCGTATACTGAGCCAGAATAAAACGAGTATGCAGCCCAAGTGTCATTTTACTATCTTGGATGACCAGTAACATTATGTTTTATATTGTATGCTGAAATATTTCACTTCATAAATCGTCTTGGTGCAGAGGCTGCTGCACACGTTGTTTTATTTCCTTTATGTAAGCTGACACGGGTTTTACTGTAGCCTTGTGCACATAGTGTAATTCACTCTTTCTTTAATGTATGACATAGTAGATTTCAGTTTTCACCAGGAAGTAATTAGTGTAATTGCTAGAAATCGAGCACTACCGCACTCATCGCATCACTGAGAAAAGCAACTTGATTACAGACAGATTACCACAACACAGCTGATGCCCACAAGTATGTAAATGATTAGTGGCATACAATGTGTGTGTGTGATAATGAAGACATTTATGAATGACTGATGATGACTGTTTCTAACCGATCATCAGAATTGGTGTTAAAGGTTTGATTCCAGTGGATTCACAAGATCGTTGCAGAGATCTGACCAACAAATAATCAAGTATACAGATTGATCAGCCAACAAATAAACAAACAACAGTTATTTCAACTCAGAATATCTACTTCGTCTGTGAGGGTGTCATGTCTACACAGCTGGTGCTAGGCCTCAGAATCGGGAGAATGTTACTATGACTGTGAATATGTCTTTTTTTCGAGTTTTGATACCTGTGGCCTGCGGGCAGAGTGTATCCTCTCTCTGAGACAGAGACATAACAGAGCGAAGCCTCCACCTCAGGCGTCTCTCAGTCATCTGTGAGTCAAACTGTCAGCTGTCAAAGATACACTGCAAACACACTGCTGAAT
Organism: Seriola aureovittata; assembly: GCF_021018895.1. Taxonomy (NCBI): domain Eukaryota; kingdom Metazoa; phylum Chordata; class Actinopteri; order Carangiformes; family Carangidae; genus Seriola; species Seriola aureovittata. The sequence continues at coordinate 4,453,519 of NC_079374.1, read as the reverse complement.
GATGAAATCAATTGCTCCCCTTCTTTCTTTCTTTTTCTTCAGCACTTTTTCTGCACTTTGAGGTTTGTTGCAGTGCGTTTGTGTTACAGCTTTTCTCTTTTATTAAGATGTAAATTTGGAAACAGAAGTACATGTTTTTACAAAGCTGACACGAACTACAAAACGGTGTCTGAAAAAACACAAAAAACTCACTCACTAGAGACGTCAAACATAAAAACACCCCCACGGTTTATTTTATTGTTTACAAAACAGTGCATCAAATCATACATTTATAAATTTATAAACAAAAACAACATTAAAACTGCATGTTGAAATCTGCTTTTAAAGATACTTCTTCTGCTTATGTTTTATGTCATGTTATGTGCTGCCATGTTTTTATGTTCTTTGTGGAAAGCAAATTCCCAGATGGGAAATAAAGGTTTCATTCATTTCATTCAGTGACTGACAAACCTCAGGGAATGTGAACATACAGTGACAGATGCTGTTATGAGGAAGTAAAATGTGTCCAAGATAAATAGAATAAAATAAATACGGAGGTAGGGTGTGGAGAGTGGGAGGTGTGCATGGTCTCCATGTTTCTCACTACCACTTTCTCAGAAAGAAGCTTTTCAAATAACTGAAATCAAATTATGACTGCATAGTGCATAGCCTGACTACATAGTGAGCTTCTTATTTCAGAGAGGAGATTAGTAATGGTTTTAATCAGTGAGCTGAGCTGTGAATTGTACATACAACATACAACAACATACAACATAATTTTCGTCCAAGGAAAATGTATCAAAAGAAATAAAAAATAAAAAAAGATAAAAAATGAATAGTAAAAGTCCCGTATTTACACTTCCTGTGTTTTATTTGAAGCGTTGATCCATAAGAAGATATATTTGTGGTTTTAAGAAGCAAAAACCATCTCAAAGTAGTTTTACATCTCCTCTCTCAGGCTTCTCTCTGGAGCTCTAGTAACAACAGGTCGGTGAGCCAATCAGAAGAGAGGAGGCTCTGAGCCTCTCTTCTATTGACTGAGCCAATAAAAAATAAAGCAGATAAAGCAGGTAAAACACTAAGAGAAACCAAATCCTGCAAGGTTTGGATGGTGGGTCCAGGTGGGCGGGGCTTGGTGACTGCTTTGTTGTGACATCACAAAGTTCCAGAAGTCCTGACGGCTGGTTTTAAGGCTCAGTTTCTGAATACAGGCTGTGTGCATTTCTCTGTGGACTGAGGCTTTGATACTTTCACAGTATTAATATAGAAGCTAGACCTGATCTATAATCAAACTACACATGGACAGAGACCTTTATACAATATGGGACTATAAACTGGGTGGTTAAATTATTAGAAACCAGTATTCAACAGCACCACAAACTACATCCTACAAAATGATCATGAAGTTGAAGGTAAACCTTCATGGTGGTAACATTTATTGCATTTATTGCCTGCATTGGTTATAGCTAGTTATAGCTAGGTGTACCTAATAAACAGGCGACTGGGTGTATGTCTTCATTTTTTGCAGCTGTGAGCCGCTCCTCCATTTCCTTTGTGCATTGCATTGTAGGAAAAAACAGCACATTCAAAAAGACATTTCCAAGAGGATGTTGAGTGCAGTCTGACTAAATTTGCCACTTATTGTCCTACCTGCTTAGAAATACATTATACAGCAGTGTACACGGTAGACAGCTCTGACGGCATACATCTGGTTATTTTTGTTCTCGAGCTGTTTCTCATGGTTGGGCTTGGCTCCTTAGTTCAAAGAAAATTAAAGGGAAATCTTAATGCTACCGCATACAATGATAGTTTAGACAAAGTCTGCTTTTAATGTTGTGGCAGGCATTTGGGGAAGGCCCTTTCCTGTTCCAACATGACAATGCCCCTATGCACAAAGCCAGCTCCATGAAGAAATGCTTTTCCCAGATTTGTGTGTGGGAGAGATTTGAGCAGCTTGAACACCTTGGGCAGGAAACATCACCCAACATTGCCGGTCTGATCTCAGAATGGAAACAAATTCCTGCAGCCATGGTCCCAAATCTTGTGGAAAGCTTGAAACTGGAGTAGTGGACGCAGCATATCACCAGAAGAGACGCTCAACAATCACATATGGTGTAATGTTTGTGTCTCCACATACTTTGTTTGAGTGTTAACATACTTTTGGCCATGTAATGAAGTCTGTAGTATGAATAGTTTACAAATAAAAAGTGCCCATCAACTTGTATCTTTTTAACTTGTCCTGCTGGGACAAAACTTTGTGGCTGTTTATCCTCTTTCTTTTTAAGATCTACAGCGGCTTTGACCATACTGGACGTAGTATTGCACTGAAATGTGTTGAATTCATTAACATGCCATGAAAGGAGAAAGGGTTCTGTTTGAGACTAAGGTTTAAATATATGATTACAACAGCATATCTTAATATAAATATAGTTGGGAAAATGACATTAAAGACAGGTTGTAGCTGTTCTGCACCTTTATGATTTACATATTGAACAAAAACAAGATAATATACAGTATTATGCAAAGGTTTTAGGCACTTTTGATGTCTGGATTCTTGTCTATCACACAGTACTGTAAGGGAGGCATCTGATCGGTCCTGAATTCATTCTGCAGCAGAACAACAAGTCCGAACATACAGCCTGAGTCATAAAGACATTTCTTCAAAGACAAGAAGAACAAGGATTCCTGCAACAGATGGCTGGACCCCCACAGAGCTCTGATCTCAACATCATGCAGTCAAGTCTGGGATTACATGACTAGATAGAAGAAACAGAGACAGACTTAAATCTGAACTGAGGCAAGTTCTCCAATATGTTTGGAACAACCTTGAAAAACTGCATGCAAATGTACCTACGGTGGTTACACAAAATATGATTCAGGTTGTTTATTGCACTAATGCATCTTCATTTTACTTTTAGTGCCTACAACTTTTGCACAGTACTCTATGTGCATCAGATATTATCCTGCTGAATAGCTCAGGAAAAAGTCCATTCATGCAACATTTACATTGCCTGAATGTTGAAATTTGCCTAAGTATTATGGAAATTATTAGGGAAACTTTTTTATGTATAGTATTTCCAGCTCTGGTAGGAAATCTCAACCAAACAAGAAAATTTTCCCAACTAAGTCAACAATCTCAACACATTGTGGATGTTACAAGCAGCAGCAAACCTACTTCAGTCATAAAGAGCCCAGTCCACCTTAAAAACACAGCTCTGACGGACTGTACGCACATTTCCTGAAAACGCCCCGTGCAAGAGAAAAAAAAAGGAAAACTTAAATGACTCTGAATAATAATAATAAAGCGGCGTTGTTTATCCAAAGAAGGTGGGTTGGACATAGGCTGAATTCTGCGCCAAACTTTCCTAAACTTCTCCTTCCTCCCCCTCTTCACAAAACTTAGCAGCAGCGTTCAGTCTAGTGCCACAGTTTCACCCTCACAGCACCGCCGACCAAGGTCAGCGACGGTGGCCGCCCACAGGATCTGTCAACGCGGCAGCAAACCTCCGCGGACCCCGGCAACTTTTTTTTTTTTCTTCTTTTTTTTTTTTTTAACTCTTTTTGGTTTGTTTGTTTGTTTGAACATGGGAGTTGGACTCAGTGGCTGAACAAAACCACCGTCCACCGACCACGGATGGAGGAAGCCCCGGTAGCCCAGGAGTGAACGAGGCAAACAAACGTTAACCCCCAACGTCAAGTTTGTGAACGTTAAACGAAGTGACACCATGTTGGGAAACCCGGGGACTTATGCTAACAAGAAGAGGAAGAAGCCTGTTCTCAAACAGTAAGACTTGACCACAACTCTAGTGCTAAAATATACGTCTTTCTGTTTAATTTAAACATTCAAGTTGTCGTTTTTGTGGTTATCCGAGTTTCTGTTAAACTATTGGCGTAAATTTTGAACTAAAAGTTACGTACGTTTCACGTTGGCCAACGTATAAAACAGTAAATGCAAAAAAAAAGTCGGTTTAGTTTAAGTGCTGCAAGTTATAAAAAGATGGGTCATAAATAAAATGCTTAAAATGAAGATAAACCTATTTAAAGTCGATTGCAAACGTCTATCATCGACATGTGACCTGTACATTCAGAGCAAAAGTTATGATATCAACAAGTAATACTCGTTAAGTTTGGTTCGTGTGTGTGCGCGTGCGTACGTGTGTGTGTGTGTGTGTGTGTTGAGAGTGAGTTATGGTCTCTTTTTCTTTTCTTTTTTTCCTTTTTCGCTTCCCACTTTTTCGGACTACCTTAAGAAGTGTGTGTCTAGCTTGGATCTGGCATGGATATCTTGCCCTCGCGCATTAATCACAATCAAGTTGGAGAGTCGGCTGCTGCTCTCACGCGATGCTCCGAGGAGGAGGGGGGGGGGGGGGTGGAGGGGGGGGGGTATGCGAGTATGTTATTGTAATCTGATACGGCCTTGCTCTTCATCGTTCTGGGATCAGTACTGGCTGTGTGTGTGTGTGTGTGTGTGTGTGTGTGTGTGTGTGTGTGTGTGTGTGTTTGTGTGTTTTTTCCCCACCTGTTTTGTCTTCTTGACTTTTTTTTTTTTTTAAGTTTAATGCTCAGAGAACCAGGCAATACATTTATTCATAGACTGTACTTTGGACTTTATATTTCAACACATTTCTGAGGAAAATGTGTTACTTTTAAAACACCACTTTATTTATTTAACAGCTAATAAGATAGATACACCCATAGCTATACATGTGCTGAATATGCACTGTACAATGGTGGTAATATGATATACCATAATACGCGGTACATTAGTGCAAGTTGGGTGGCTATATACAGAGAGCTGCACAAACTTTGAGGGATCAGATTAATTCGATAAATAATAAAAAGTCCAGGTGAGCAGTTTGTCCTGTTACAAGAGGAAACTATTATGCCAGAACACAGAGGAGAACCTCTGTAGTGCAAATTTTAACTACATTTTTGGGAAAATCGTGGCTGCAATAATCCTGCTTCCACATCAGCTTCAGGTTTGTTCCTGCGCAAGTTGGGTAAATTCCTTAAAGCTGCACTCATCAATGTATTTCTATAAACAACAGATCACATGACTGTGTGATGAGAAAAGAGTTGCTTGTAGTGACAAACCCACAGAGGATTATCACTTGTTTCTGATATCGCCTTCGGCTTCATGAATTGTTTTAGTGTTTTTCACGTCATTGTTTTGTTTTTTCCACCATCATCAGCCTCATTAACAGCTTTTTTTTTTCGGCAACAAAAGCTCCGATAAACCCATTGTACACTACTGGCCCAGCCCCAAACAATAGACAGACACTGGACCATTTAGCAGCTAAAAGGCCAGGGGCCGGTTGCACAAAACACCATAGGTTTTCTACAGAAGTATGACACTTAAGGTTTAATTTCTCCTTAGCTGAGGTAGTTACTTAAGGGTGTTGTTAAGTTATTTACAGCAATGAAAGATATTTTACAGCTGGTAAAATTCTACTGTTTCCATGGAGACTGCTAATTTTGCTGTCATTAGCACTTGTGATACCTGTTGTCGCTTTTGGGATAGGAGTAACATTAAAGAAGCTCTCCACTATCTCATCCTCCCGTTGTTTGGACAGGAACTTCACCATGGTGAACTTTGGTCGCTAAGGTCTTTTGTGCAACAATTTAACCGACTTTAAGTTAAGTTTAAGACTAAGATAAGGAGAAAACCTTAAATACCTCAGTGAACATTTTAAGGAAACCTCAAGGAGAAAACTTTAGGGTGTTTTTATTTTAAAGAAACTAAAACTCAGACTTCAAGGGAAATCTTAACTTAAGGTGTTTTGTGCAATTGGCTCCAGATGTTTTTCTTAGGAGTTGGTGGAGACCAAAATAGAGCAAGAAGAGTGAGTATTGGACATCTGTGAGTGACCCAAAGTTTCATACATATAGTAAGTGGGACACTTGAGCAGATAGCTTCTGGTAATCTCTAATTAAACCTCTAATTGCCCCCCCTCACAATTCATAACACAGGACGGGGTCCAAACATTACTTTTAAATTGACTGACACTGAAGTAATAATAAAAGTTTGTTTACAAAAGTAATTGTAAACACAAATTGGTAATAATGCCTTTAAAATTAGTAGCAGTTCTATTTTACAATGATTTAAAATCAGAGTGTAGTAAGTGTGAATAGGCTGTTCCCAGTGTAAATCCCAAAATAAAGAGGTGGCCTGTATGCAGACGTCTGTTTCTGAAGATGTGGGACTGAGCACTGAGGACTGAGGTTTCCTGGACGGCCCAGCTGGGCTCAGCTGCACAAAGGCACCACTGAGGCTGACTGTAAAAAGCTGTGGTCACTCAACAAGGGCATTCCACGGCAGATCTGGCCATCCAAATTCTCTGTTTTATTACCCAGATTCCTTCTGTGTGTGCTGCCAGTGTGCTTTGCCATGAATTCAACTATGTTATTAAAAGTACCTATTTAATGTTTTCTATGCACCACTTTGCAAATGAGAACAAGTCTCCCAGCAGTCTCACAGCAAACCTTTTTTTAGTCAGTTTGCAAGCAACATTGTTCTCATGCATTTAACCACTTAAACACTCAATCATTTACTTAACGTCCAAAAATGCGAACTCACAAGTTCCAAATTGGCGACCATCCTCTCATGACAAGCCCACATTTATAACGCTACTGTAGTCCTTCAGTTTGACAACCAAACAGCAAGAAGTGACAGTGATTTATTGCATTGCTTTTCACACATTGCTGTTGTACTTGCAGTGCAGCACTGTTGAATAAACAGTAACACCAGAGTAAATTCATTTGGAACCTGCTGCATCATTTCTTACCCCTGTACATTATTACTTTTTAACTGCAGCTACATGTTGCTGTGAAAAATAGTCATCTTGAAAATATGGGTTAATTATACTGTAAAGGGCCCATTAAAAGCCCTCCAGGGTGCTAAGTGGTAATGTGTGTGAATGTGTACCTAACACTGTGGATCATAAGTTTATTATAGGTTATACACTTTATAATGTGGCCATTTATTTTAGCAAGCAATGGTATCCATAATAGGATAATAGGGATAATATGCTTCACCAAAGGAAATATTGTTTTGCATAGTAATCTAAAGGGATTGTGAGAAACACACACACAAACACACACACACACACACACACACAAACCAACTGCAGGCAGACATGCTGATAAGAGGTGTGGCACAACGCCAAAACACTCTTGGTGAACACCTACGCAGTTACCCTTTGTTCTTTGCCCTTTGTTTTATTTTCAAAGAAGAGTTAATCACTTTTTTTTTTATCATGTCTAACACTCTTACTGGAAGAATTACCATCAAAGACAGAGTTTGAAATAACATCTACAGTAAATGATGTGTGTTGAATGGAATATTGATCTGAAGTAACTTTAATAGCCCTAACCTCAAGTAAAACTCGTTTTCTTATTATGTTATTATCTCATTAAAATTTGAAAACTGTAATGGTTTTTAATTAGTCTCATAATTCATTATGTCTTATATGGTGGAGCAGGGTAAAACATAAACACATATTCTTGTCCAAGTTCCTGCTAAATGAATATGATGTAAAATATATCTCAGTACAGTGAAGCACTATCTCTAAAAGTTATAAAACGCTTTGCATGTGTGATAATAAGATAGAAGCAACCACTGCTTCCCTCCCTCACCTCTTAGACAGCTGAAGAGGCTGCTTCCTAGAGGACTACACACGCCAGAACTTTCAGCCCAAACAAACTCCAGCCCTAGAGCTTTTAAAAAAACTTTTGGCACAAACCTGACTGCCTCTGAAAAAGTTTTTGATTTGCTCCTTCCTGGAGGATGGTACTTTCAGTGGACTCCTATAAGACACCTCCTCCCTCTGCCCAAAAAATGAAAAATGTCTTCTCATAGAAACTCCTGCATCCAATTCTCCACTGTGTCTCCAGATAGTCCACAGTTTCTCCAGAACAGAGCTAAATACCCCACTTTCACGTCTCTGAAACTCCTCTGGAGATAGCAAATTCAGCCATTTGTTGGCGATGCCTCAGATTGAATCTGCCCTCGATGCCCTTTTCTGTGTGTTCACGATGCTTTTTAATTTTGTTTTGTGCTTTACTACTGAGCAGCATTTTTACCATTTTCTGTGGCGTGAACATGAGTGATTTTTTTTGTTCCCTCCCGGCATGAGCGTTAAGTCAGAAATCTTTACGTTTGTGCGACTGCAAAACTGTTCATGTTCAACAATAATTGCTGCCACTCAGCTCCTTACGATCGAACTGCTCTTGTTGTAACTCAATCATGTTCTTTGTTCTTGTACATTTATGTACAACACATGTTTTTGTATGAGCTCTCTGTCTGGAAAGCGCTCTCTAAGGCCAGAAGCTGCTTTTGTAAACTCACTTCCAAAGTTGCAGTCTTTGTTTGTCTGCAGTCAAACATGCGTATAAAAAGCACACTTTTCATACTTGTGAGCCGATGAGTCATCCCTCTGGATGTGGCGGACACTTCATCTTCTTTAAGCAGACAAATGTGTGTCAGTAGACTTGGTTGCAACATGGGCGGCCTTATATCTGGGGCAGAGGTGTTTGGGTTCATGTCTTAGATTGAACCCACCCCCCCCCCTTTCACTGTTGAGATAAGGAATCCCAATAGAAATCAATGAATGAGGTAAACCTTTTCTACAATGAATGCCCTGATGTCTGCAGCTCAACCCCGTGATCCATAGCAAATCAAGGTGGAAAAAATGGTTCTGAATGCTGGCTTTTGTCTCCGCGAGGCATTTCTCGAGAGTGAGATCAGTCCTGCTTCGTTTCTGAAAAGGTACGGCTCGGGTCTGTGGCCAGCAATTGAGTTTAGGCTCTATTCCCTGCAGACTATTCAGTGGCAGAGGAGGAAATTTAATAGCCTGTCATTAACCGAAGTTTCGGTAAAGAGAAAAATTTAGGCAACGGCAGAGAGCTTGAAGCTTGAAACTGCAGATATGCTACAGCGGTAGTTGACTTGGAATAGCTGTTGATGTTAAGAATACTCTGATGCATTTTAGGGCTGAAACCAAGTGATTTAATGTGATTAGAATTGGCCAGTATAGAACACTGATTCGTTCCTCCTCCTAAAGATTTGGAGAGTAAGCTGGGTCTCAGCCAGTTTAAACAGCTGTATGCTGAACATTAAAACTATCAGTGACTGAAGTTCACTGTCAGTCTCATGCTCAGGGTTTGCATGGTAGCCATGTTTGATCTGATCTGAAATAACAACAGCAGTTACCAATTAAGTTAATTAACCTTAATAATTCATATTTAATAAAAATCAATGCTATTTTTCACTGTGCAAGCTTTTGTTAGTGCTTAAAGATATGTTCTTGACAGAGCGGTTTGGCAACATCAAGGGGAACATTGCTTATCAATACCTCATCTATCAAATTGGGTCACATAACCTCATCAGACTCCACACTCCTCCTGCACAATGCAACTTCACAGCTGTACATCAGGGAGGCTGGCTTGGTGATAGAGATGCCCAATCCTGCAAGAGAGAATTCAGATTCATCCAAGAACTGATTCCCAACAATTAGGGGATGAAAGCACTTTACTAGAACTAGACTAAACTTGTAAGATGATTCCTGCTCAAGTCAAGTTATCTGCAGGGCGCTTTTCCTATAGAGGACTAGACGTTACTATTTATAATATTGATTAAAGAGATCCAGCAATTCCCAACAGGGTTTAGGAAAACTTCCTTTTAAGAGGCAGAAACCTCGAGCAGAACGAGGCCCAGGCCGGGCGGCAGAAATACCTGGGGGTGGGGGGCAGGAAGGAGAAAGGGAGAAGAGAAAGAGAGGATGCTCATGTGCCTGAGGGAGCAGGCAAACTAAGTAAACAAATACATCATCAAGTTAGTTACGATGGAAATTACATTAGTTCATTTTGAGTTAAGTCATAAATCTGCATGTATCTGAATATCTATACTGCCACACCTTCGGTTTACTGTCATAATAAGATACTTATACTCTTGAGACTTATCTATTTGTTCCTGACAGGAATGAGCTGACACATATTTTCATGTGGGTGGGTTCTGAACGGTCCGAAAAGGTTCTTTACCGCTGAATGTACCGGAGGCCTGTTGGGGTCTTAAAAGCTGTGAGCCACTCTGAGTTTTCCTCAGCAGGTGTGTGGTGGAGGGACGACAGCAGCGGTGTCGTGTGCCGTCCCAATTTGCTCCCTTTCCCTGACACTTGGTTTCACTCCCGGTTTAACATGTGTGTCTGATTTGTGAGTAATGACATGTATCTCCAGCGAGCCTCGTGAGTTTGTGCTCTGTGCTTTCAGCATGGGTGGTCAAGAGAAAGTCAAGCGGAGCAAATAAAGCCGCTGTCACGGTAAAACACTGGATTCCATCTTGACAAACTACATAAATAGCCAATGGAATGAGTTGTGGTAATTTTGTATATTTTGCGTGCTGCTGTCTGCACTATTTACTCTGGACTGGAAATTGTTTCCTTGAGAGAGAAACACCACTTTGTCTTGTTTTCGTGTTTGAAAAAAATAGAGAGTGGACTGGCTTTCTTTTTTTTTTGCCTTCAATAAGACCAAACAGACTGGTTCATCTCACTTAAGATAAACAGTCTCGGGCATGGTATGACTTTACTTTCAGATTGGTAGTTAACAGCTGCTATAGGTAGGTAGTTGTTGAGTCCAACCTGAATGTGAGAATCTCCCAGTTAAAAAGTTAGGCAACTAACATAATTGATTTACACTTATTAACCTTAATAACTCCTAATTGAGACCTTAAGGATTCGGGGATGTTAAGTAGCTCATGCTGTCTGTCTGTGAGCTAACATTAGCTCAAGCAGCGTAACTTACCAGGAGTTTATCTTCATTACTGTCACAAGGCTTGGGCAACTGTCCGGCCCAAATATCATGATATACTATATTTTCTCAGGAGGCTGAATTTTTAATGATATAATTATATATTATTACATTTTATAATGTATGGTAATAAGTGACGCTGCCACTAAATAGCAGTTCAAAGTTTTATTTATCTCATGCACAGTAAGCCAAGCAGTAAAGTCAGGGTCAGACTCATTAGCAGGGCAAAAAAAAAAATCGATATTATGGAAACATTGCATATGGTGGGAAATAATAATAATAATCTAAATTATTGAATATTGGCTCATAACTAACTTTAACTGGACAACTTTGTATGTGTTATGGAATAAATATTGTGCCAAACCAAGAAGAGAAAATGGCTAAAAAAGAAGGTAAATATGCCAAGAAGATGTTTTCTCTCTCACTGTCAGTGTTGCTTTTCCTGATTTTTTTATTTTTATTTTTATTTTTTATGTAGAGCCAGTTTCTGTCCACCACCACAAACACTTGGGGTTCATTTCCCAGTGTGGTACTTCCAGCTTTGTACAGCATTCAGACGGCCCTGGCATAAAAATGTTTAAAAAAACAAAAAGTCAGTCCCATGAGAACTTTTTATGCAGCACAGTTCAGTATCATCTGGGAAGGCATGGTTCTACTTTCTGTTGCTGGACTGGGGAGTTTCTACTTGTTCTTTTATAGAGAGCCAAGCGGACTGATACTGATTTGTTTCAAGCTAAATGAAAATAATGATTATTGTGTTGGCATTCAGCAGCTACAGCACTCCTGTATTTAACACGCTTAACAATGGAGCTGATGTTGACTCAGAGGAACTGCAGTATTTATTAGTAACTTTTATGACAGCCTGTTGTTTCTCTGAGTAGGTCTGAAGCTGTTTGCAGCATTGCTAAAAGTTAATATGGCTCATGTTTAATTGGCATATGTCACACTGCACCCCACAACAGATGCCATGGCCTGGCAGGGCCGGTTATCCAGGCCTGAACTGCCTCAGTGTTGGTCCACACACTCTTAATGACAGGCTTTTTCAATCAGCATATTTAACACATCAATAACCAGCTATGTTTTTTTTCCTTTTTGGCCCCACAGAAAGAAAGTCTCTGAAGGCAATGAAGTCGTTAAATCAAACCCTTCAAAGCGACACCGGGATCGGCTGAACGGGGAGCTGGACCGCCTGACGGACCTCCTGCCCTTTTCCGAGGATGTCCGCTCTCGTCTGGACAAGCTGTCAGTCCTTCGCCTCAGTGTGGGATACCTGAGGGTCAAGAGCTACTTCAAAGGTGAGGAATATGTCTTACCTAAGATTTTCTAAAATGTCAAACACTGTCCGTGCAAATGAAACAGGACATGGACCTGGGGAATCAAATCCTAATAAGCCGTTCTGCAGCTCTGACACTCGACATTGCACTATATGAACCTGACACCGCGGTCTAGATTGACATACGGTAACTGCTGCTTCAGAATAATTGCATGTTATTGAAATTCCTAGGAAACATTTTGTTCCATTGGCACCAAATTTCATTTTAAGGCTTGCACATTGTTGCAAAGTCTTCACAGACAATGGAGTCATAACCTGCAAAAACAAGGTTTGAGACAGTTACTAGAGTCATACCACCACTTAACACTGCTGGAGCTGAAAGTGAATTTAGAGCAACACATGCAAATAAACTGGCAGTACCTTTGACAGCTGAGGCAGGAATGAGAAGCATGCAGGAATCTGGTTTTAGGAAACAACACATCCTCAGTGCTCGCAACCTTACTCCACCCTCTCACCGAGCAGCACCTACAATAGTCACAAAACATATATATATATATACGTATATGTGTGTGTGTGTGTGTAATGAAATGTTTTTTTTAAGATCCAAGTCTTTACTTTAAGTTAATTAGACTTGCAGGCACCCTGGTTTGTCTTTGGAAATCTGATGAGTCATGTGCGTGAGTCCATTATATGTGTGAGTCACGCACATAACATCTCCACCACCTGCAAATGATAGTTTTCTTTTGAGTGAAACAGACTAGCTGAGGTGTTGGCAGACGAGCTGCTGAGTAAGTTGCTTTAGTGCCTCTTGGCGTCACTGACGCTAAAATTTATGTGTCTGGTCTCTGTTGCTTTTTGGTACATTGTCGCTGCATTGTTCAACCTTTGTGGTGCTTATACAAATCCATGTGACTCTCACATCGATTAGTGACTATCTTACTAACCAGCAGAATATAAATGAAGTTGCTTGCTTTGACGAGTTATAATTTGTATGGGCTTTGGTTTACTACTATGCTAGCAAGGATTTTTTATATTTTTTAATCAAAGAATTTTTCCCCCAAGAAATATAGTGAAGTAAAGCATTCCAACACCATGAAATCATCAGGATTAGACATCTTAGTATTGATTTTCCATTACGATATATTTGTCTAAGAGGGTGCTACTACACTATGGCAGTTATCCTTCTCTAATGTATTCAGTGCCACCTAATAAGCACAATAACATGTATTGTTATTACAACGGCAGTTTTTACATAACTAGCTGTGTTAACCCAGTGAAATTATGAATGCAGTGAAAGGAAAACATAAATCAATAAATCAGTTTATGGCTGCAGACTGATTCTCTCACTTGCCAACTTGCTTTCAGTGTGAATGGATGTGTTACGTGCAGTCAGAGGAGTTGTGACATTCCAGCGCTGCTTGTTCTCACACCCTTTTTTTTTTTTGTTGCTCTGCAGACAAGATAGGCCGAAGTGCTGGAGTTGCGCCATCGTGTAATCATTTCAGATAGTCCTTTCCATAAACTTTGCACACCTGTGTTTACAACGTGACATTTTTAACTTGTGATAAACTTTCCCCTCGGCTTCGATTACCTGTTTTAAATGGGTTTGCATTGGTTCATAACAGGCAGCTAATGGATTCCAGGGAGCATAAGTCAAATGTTTTGATTTCTACAGTTTGATTCATAGACAACATGTGTTTTATCAAGAGAGGACAAGTTTGTCAGTTTATGCAACTCTAGTCTTTTGAAAGCTACATTACAGGTATGTGATATGTCATAAATTAAAATAAATTGCTTTAAATCATAAAAAGTAGTTATCCATGCACGGCAGGTTCTGCCTGGTTTGCCTCTACTGTATAAATAGATAGACAGCACATGTGAAATATCAGTGGAGACATGTCAAACACCTGGGGCCAGATGTACAAATGATACATACACGCTAAAACTATGCACATGCCATTTCTCACATTTGAACCTGTACTGTAAAAAGAGCTATGCTGCAGCTCATGCAAACAGACGGACAACCTATGCAAAGAGGGTGAGGTGAGATTGCATTCCTAATCTCGTGCATGTATAATTTGTTTGTGCAAATTTCCTGGCTTCATGCATACACAGTTTTAGTGTTTAAACTACATACTGCAAAAAGAAGTTCAGCAGAGGAGAAAGCGGTCATCCTTTTCAGACATACAAACAACAGGATCTGAGATTACATGAAATTTGTGTCCCTCACCAATCACATGATACCGCCATCTTCATTTACAGTAACTCCCTTTCTTTTCCCTCTGTCCCAACTTTGACCCACAGCACTCCAGTCAAAGGTCTAGCAAAGAACATCCCTGCACCAAAGTCCCGTTGCCAAAATAAACATCCACAGAAAAGTGAAATGAAACTACTTTTCTCTGCAACACTGAGTCAACTGCCCCTGTTTCTAAAGTCAGGCAGCCCACCCGAAATAATTTTGTTGTTCTTTACATAGAAAACCTGAAATTCTTGTTGAATGTTAGCACTGATTCAAAAGTCTGCTGCGATAATGGTGGATTCATGTGCAGTTGTTTTGGAAAAAATGACATCCCTAATCAGTTTTGCTTGTGAATGCAGTGCCGGTTTCCAGCTAACTGAGTCTTGTGTCAGATTTTGGAGTTTTGACCACAAATAAACATTAAAGCTGTGGGGAACGCTAACAACTGCAGTGGCATTTGCTCTTTGTAGAGCATTGATCTCATTTGGAAAGTTCTCTGGAAATACACTGAAATCTGGATTTTTTTTTAAGTTTAGTCATTCTCTTTAGACAGTCACGGACAATTTCAGGGTCTGTAATTTTTATTTTTCTTCTTTTTAGATGTTTAAGATCCTTTTAATAATATTTATGTTTCAGTGCTTGGGAGCAGAGTACATTAGTTATTGGCTGAAGACGCCCCATCCACTTCAAGATATTCATTGGTTTCCAAGAGAAAGACAAAGCACGCAATCAGTAGCTGTTAGCAGGCTGTTAGCTGGAAGAACAGGAAGTTGTGGTCAAGAGACCATTCAACAATATGAAAACAATGGACGAGATAAATTTGATGCATGTCTCCAACAGAATATCTTTGGTTTTGCTTCCTACAACCATTTGCATCACCATGTTAAAACTGATAATCAGAGCTTCACAGAGCCTCTAATGACACTAACACGTCGGCACATTGTGCTTACTGCAATTAGCAGCACACTCACATTAACATATCAAGAATATGGGCTGCACCTTGCATTGCTTACCCACTGCCTTTACACACGAGGTGAGACTATCATGGTTTCTGTGGCTTATGAGTTTGTCAAGGCTCAGAGTAACACGGTGATGTGGGTCACATCTGGGTCAACACTCTTCTTCTTGTCCCTCCCCCTGAACTGAGACAAAAATGGGTCAGACACTGTCTGGCACTGTCTGCGGTGACCAGGGTTCCTCGTTAGGGGATGGAAAATTAATTAAGTGATGATAATAATGTTTAAAAGTCATTTTAAACCTCGACTCTTTGAAGAAAGAAAGAAAGAAATAAGAAAGAAAGAATGAAAGAGAACAGGAGAGAAAAAAGGGAAAGATTGCACGTGTGGATGAACAAGAGAAAGGAAACGTAACCGGTAATTATGTAATGTAATTGTGCATAATTCTGTGGTTGAGCAGTAAATTGTAGCTAACGCTGCAGACTGGAGTCTCTGCTAACAGTAGTGATCAGAGATTAACCAGCGATAGTCGTCCCACAAGAATAGCTCCAACGCAGGTTAAATGCCTGTCCCCTGTATGAAAGTGCATTAGGGTGTGGATTAAAGCAGAAAGTCCACAAATGCTTTTACGGGCAGCAAACACAGCCTGTCACCCTCAACCTGTCGGCACTGGCACTGAGTGTTTATAAAAGCCCTGCTGAACAGGATCTGGTCTGTACTCGTGACTTGGCTGTTTGGGAGCCAAAATAAATGTGTTGTTCGTTATTAGGCGGGATATAGGATTGCACGATCGCGTATCTCAGGGTTTTGTTGTGCCTAATTTCAGTCACCTTTAGTAAGTCAAGATACTCTCTCTTTATTCCAACCAAGGCGTTGAATTCGCAGACACTGGATCAGAGTTCCTTCAAATTACACATTAATCCATATGACCTTTATGAGATAATAAAGTCACAGGAGCAGTGTTTACTGTAGAGCTCCTGTGGTTCACAGAGTACAAGTCCGACAAAGTTACTGACCATGCTTCAAACACAAAGGTCATTAGTCATGTGTCCATAAGCTTATGACTAACTGAAGATCCTCATTTTATGTTTCATAAGTACATCTTTGTTTTTCAGCACTTGAGTCGTCCATGTATCGGTGGAGAATGATTAAAGGAGCTATTTCTAAGTTTTGCTATTGCTACATAGCTAACACTAGCATGAACAGCTGTTTACTTACCAGTTTAGAAGAAGTGTTGTGAGTTCAGCATCAAACTTCATTTCCAAGAGCTGTCTTCAGAGGTGGAAAGCAACACCAATGTTAACTCTTGTTTCTAGCACGTTTTCTTCTACTGAAGTTAGCACACTAACCAGCTAGCCATTTCCGATAGCAACTCACTGCAGCCTCCAATCTGCCCTGAAGATGTGGCGCTGCTCATAGGATGTATTACAACCTCTTCTTCTGATGTGTTTAAAGACATCTATACACTGGAGAGCAATAGCTTAAAGTTGCAAACACAGAACTGCATTTCAACAGCTGTGCAGTATTAATAAGCTCTTAAGTTCCACTCTGTATGAAACTCTGTGGAGTTAAATCATTTAAACTCAGCCCTGATTTTAATTATATCAAGTTGGATAAGATGAAACATTTTGGATTCCCAAAACACAGAGACTTTGCTGTCTATCTAAACGAGATCACCAAGGTTGACTCTCGGGGGTTATCCCAGTCAAAACATAAGCCTGGGATGGGTGTTCAAGTGGGGACGTGCCTAGGATTTAAGATAAAGATCTCATAAACCGTTAGGTAAAAGAAAAGGCTTTAGAGAAAAGAATAAACATAAGCAGTGTTGGGGGGGGGGGGGGGGGGGGTGCAAGAGAGATTTACAGACCTGATAGCGAAACAAGCTATTCACGGTGGCCTTGAAAAAATGGCAGATCTCGCTGGGGTCAGCTGGGTTGTTCGCCTCATAGCGTGACTTTATGAGGCATCGCAGGATATTTTGAAAGGCTTGTGGATCACTGCTGCTGACATATTTGTGTGACGCTGTTAGAAATTTGAGAAAAATGTGGACTGGCTTTCCAAGCTCATTGAAAACATCCAGGGCCTGTTAGCAATCACAGTTGATGTGGTAACACCATATTATGTGCTGTAATTCAATATAATTTGGTATTTGAGTGTCTGAACCGTGTACACACAAACCCATGTACATGACACAAGTGTAACAGGAGAATAAAGAGGTAAGAAAAACATTTTAGGATCAGTGCAGGGAAGCCCAGTTTTGTTTATTATTGAATCCTGGTGGGTTCATTATTAGGATTTTTTTTTTTTTTTTTTAATTTGTACATACCCTTAAAACCTCAGTATAATTCACCTGTCAAGTCAGTGTCATACTATGTGAGAGAAGGACATCTTACTGTGGTGACAGCAGCTGCCTGTTGGCTCTTGATTCACGACTCGCCTTTCAGTATATCGTGAGAATGCGAGCAACCGCTGGGAGACAGATTTAATCATGTTTTCATTTTTTTTTTTCCAATTTCCATTCTCTGGAAGGTTTGTTCTTAGTTTCTCCAGCTTTAAACCACAGCACTACATCTCCCTTCATACCCAAACCCCTTTTTTTTTTTTTCCTTTCTTCTTCTTCTTCTTCTTCTTCTTCTTGTTCCCCCGTTGGCCAGAGCCGAGCTCGCCCACCAAGGCTTTCTGTGACATTTAGAGTCTTCCAAAAAATGCTGTTGTTTGTTTATGAGCCGAACCAAAATCAGCTGTCGTCCCACTCAGAGTTTGGTTGTGGGGATCAGAAACACAGAAGATGTATTATTACATTTATTTAAGGATGATGGTTCAAATCTGTCAGAGTTTGGAAGGAATTTGAAAATATAAACTGTGATTGTTATTCAGGACAGTAAACTGGCTGTGTTGATTATAATTTGCATATATTTCCAGACTTTAAGCATTTATAATCGTTTCCATCTACCAGCAGCTACAACATCCAAGCACACGCTATCTGATTTGCCGGGGCTAAAGTTAGACAAACGTGTAGGAGGTGAAGTCGGTATTTCTGGTTCAGACTGTCGCCTTCGGAGAACTTTGACTTACCGCCTGGAGACTGATAAGAATCACGTCTTCAGCGACGTGATACGTGAGGCACGCCTAAAACATCAACCTGAATTTTGCCTTATTTTTTTGCCCTTGTTGTTGTTGTTGTTTTTTCCCCCCTGTGTGTGTGTGTGTGTGTGCCCAGTCCAAAATTGATGGCATTACTTTTCAAGCAGATAAAAAGGAGCCCGGACTGCCAAAAATAGCTCAGAGTGCTGATAAAACAGATGCCCCCAGACTCCACCACCACCACAAAAACAGACGACGTGTCTTGAATAGCGTATTATCTGTTTATTTTGATTTGCCATCATCAAGGTCTTTTTTTTTTTTTTTTTTGCTACAATACACAAACCTTTTCAAACCTGCAGGTTCAAGTGTTTTTGGGGCCCTAAACTACAGTGAACCTGAGAGCTCAATGCACTGCAACTTAAGAAAACACAATGCAAATTCAGAGAACGTTGAGCTCTCAGGGCCACCGTACTAAACACCAAACCCTCCGTCTGCTCATCAAAACGTGTGGAAACGAAAAGAAAAGTCAGTCAAAGAAGAAAATACCAATGAAACTATATGTGTTGTGATTATAAAAAGAATCTGTACGAAAACATGTAATTTTAAATTGTACTTCCTAACTCCCTTTGAAATCCCACAATTAGCTCCATCATTCTTATTAGCAGATTAGCAGTACCCCCGTATCCATAACAAGCCTCGGGCTGCTTCTGCAAACCTGTTTTCCCTCCAAAGCTGCTCTTTTCTTTCTTTTCCTTGAAATGCTTTCATGACACTCTTGTCTGATAACCACAAAAAAAAAAAAAAAAAAATTTAAGCTCGTTTCCTTACCCTAAAGTCATGGAAAGTAAACGGGGACATTAATCAAAAGACTGATGGGAGGATGAACCTATGCACCGAGTGACCCAGCTCATTGGCTGCTGCTTGCTGCGAGCGCTGCCCTTTCCTGCACATCTGCGTGAGAACAGAGATCTCTGTACAGGATCTACTGGAACTAAATGTTTTCAAATCAAGATAATATTCCCCTATGCATTGCTGGCATGCTTTATACTCTCTCTCTGAATGTGGCAGGCATCCAACCCGTGACAGCATTTCCTTTTACTCTCCTTAGTTTCAGTGTGTATGCTGATACTTTAAAGTAGATACTGTTTACAGAGGTTATTTTAATTCAACATACAGGTTTTCAAGGTTTTTTTATTTTTTTTAGTTCAGTTCCAGTTTTTATATATTTTTTGGTTCTAATACCATCCAACATGTTAAATGCTGCCCAGAATATATGACTTTAACCAGCTATGTCTGTGCTTTTTTTCCTCAATATTCAGTGCTTCAAACTTTATTTTACTCTGACTTGTTTACCTGAAAACTCAGGTTAGATTACAGGTAGAAAAACTCCAGCCCATCATAGTTTTTATCGTTTTTCTTGGATTTCTCTTAATTACCCCCATGATGAAAAGACGTCAAATCCTTTAAAGGCTGCCTCATCCCCTGAGTGACGGGGATGTTTGCCTGAAGTGAATCTTGCATCAAAAGCACTCTCTGTGTTTCACCAATCCTATAATGGCCTGTTGTCTGAAACAGGAAGCCATAGTTTGATGCTGAAACGGAGCCTCTCTTGGTGTCAGATTACACCGTGACTTGAAAAACAATTTGAAAGTTTTGGAAGAAGCTGTTGGCTGTAAAATGTTTTGCATAAGCATGTATAATGCTAAATATGGTATGATGACTGTTCAAACCAACAGTGCGACATACTCTCGTTTGTCAAAGGCAAGTCATACTTCTATCTAGGGGTGCATAGATTGTATTGCAAATACCACCATCTTGGATTTTGACAAGCATTGTTGGATAGTTTGGGAACATCGCAGCAAAAGTTAGCTGTCACCACACAGTGAGACTAACAAGGTATAAGTAAATGAAGAAGAAAACTGTATCTGTTAGACAGTGATATCCCGTCACAGACTGATAGAAAGGTATTTCCATATCACATCAGATGACTCATGTAAAACTTAACCTGAGGGCAGCTCCACCATAGAGCAGCCTCCTATATGCCAGAACTTCCCATCCCCCCATGTTGTTTTCTGTTTTCCAGAATAGATGAAATGTATTTTTTATCACTTTGTTGTTTATTTACAAGCAAGAATATAAAATAATTAATCGTACAGTAAATATATTGAGAGCTGGCAGGTGAACAAGAGCGGACTGATGCTTCTTTTCCAGGCTGATGGAGTCTCTGAGGTGTAACTCTGACCAGTTTCATACTTGTGAACAGCGTTTATGTCCACATTTAAGTTCTGTGCATGAAGAGGAAACTGACATTTTTCTGAAATCGTTAATAAACTATATGTAAAAATGTAACGTGTACAGCTATTTTTTTGCAATAATACAACCCTAAACCAATATAACATGACAACGGAATGAGTCTGCACCTGTGCAAACATGAAACTACAGAGTACATATGTGTGCTAGGTCGTGGCCACAGAAAGTGAGGTGTCAGCTTGGGTTTCTAGTAGTTCTACATATTTCCAGAGCAAGCAGCGTGTCAGTGTCGACCCTGATGAACAAAGACTAGTACCAGACAAATGTGCATTTTGTGATCCAGCAAATACATTACCACTGGAAACCTTCTCCCCTTGATGATCCCTCTCTATCAGGAGGTGAATGAAATAATGTAAACTATTTCAGGTATAGTGAATGCAATCATCCATCTAGTGTTAGATGGCGGTGCATCAATCAAACATAAACTCCCATATAAATCTGCCCCAACACCACCAGAACAGCTCAAAAGAAAACATCTGACTTCAGTGTCAATATAAGTGTTTCCTGGCCTGAGGAAACACAGAGGCCATTAAATCATGTCGGTACAGCAGTCTTGGTAAAATTATTTTTGCTACAATATTTTGATCACATATGAACAACACCCCCCTTCCTGCTCTGTGAAGGCAGCGTCTGTGTTTGATGTTAGTGGGAATCTGTGGTTTTCCTCCCTCGCTGCCTCCCACAAACTCACAGGAATGTCTCTCCAGCCTCTGGTCAAGCTCTGGACAAGTATCATTAAACATCCCTCTCCTGCAGCGGCGTGGAGAACCGTTAACTGCACACGAGGAGCTCCGCAAAGCACAGCGCAATAAACTGTTAATGCTGTTAGCGATGGAAAAAGACGGGGAGGAGGAGGAACGCGGCGCGAGGAGTTCTGGGGAAGTAAAGTAGAGTGAAAACAAGCAGACGGCCACAAAGAGGCCCACTTACTCACGCAAATGCTGAGTAGAGAAAAAGAAATACATGAGGGATGTGTTGGATTATCTGGATTTGGGTTTAGCAGCATGGTCTACAGTTGTTGGTATATTTGGCTGAATCAGGAAGAATCAACTATGTGTGTGCACGTCCATTTATATAATTAAATAAAATTTTTTACTTACTTTTATTGCACTTAATTCATAAGTTAGTACAACCAGGAAGGTTGGAAGGAACAAAAAGAGTAATTACATATTCAGCTAAACATATGCACATGGATGCACACAGATATTTGTAGGTAACCTATATACATAGATTCATACCTGCTCATGGATATAGTTACTCTCCCTTATAGATATAGATTATTATTATTATTCTATTATTTATTAAAGGTCCCGTATTTAACACTTTTCCTGTGTTTTATTTGAAGTGTTGATCCATAAGAAGGTTTTAAGAATCAGAAACCGTCTCAGTGTAGTTTTACATCTCCTCTCTCAGGCTTCTCTCTGGAGCTCTAGTAACAACAGGTCGGTGAGCCAATCAGTAGAGAGGAGGCTCTGACTCCCTCTTCTGATTGGCTGACTGTTTTCCAAGTGATCAACTAAAATTGTAGGAAATTTCAGGTAAACACTCAGAGAAACCAAATCCTGCAAAGTTTGGATGGTGGGTCCAGGTGGGCAGGGCTTGGTGACTGCTTTGTTGTGACATCACAAAGTTCCAGAAGTCCTGACGGCTGGTTTTAAGGCTCAGTTTCTGAATACAGGCTGTGTGCATTTCTCTGTGGACTGAAGCTTTGATACTTTCACAGTATTAATATAGAACCTAGACCTGATCTATAATCAAACTACACATGGACAGAGACCTTTAGACGATATGGGACCTTTTAAGATAACGTATTTTAACTGAAGATAACTGGAAATATGTGTGCACTGGTTTTCCCAAAATCCACCTCTTTTGTAAATTCTCTGAGTTTTTAAGTAATTTCCTAAGTTAATGAATGGCCTCTTATCTCATCCACTTAAACCAACAACTTTTATACTTTGTCTCTTCATTTTTAACTATAAGTTATTCTTTCCATTTCTTAGATTTACAGTTACCTTGCATCTTTGAACTGATGGACATGAGGGATTCAGCCAGTTCTTAGTGATCTGCTTCAGGGCTGCGATTCTGTTTTCTATATTAATACCGATCCGTCTCCTGCATTTCCTGTTTGTTGTTTTTTTACCTGCTATGACTCAAGACCAACATGAGTTTAAAAAATTTATTCATTTTTGTCTGATAGCTTCTGATGACAGTGTTGCCGGGCTGCTCATGTAACACACACTACATGCTGATAGAAGTCAAAGGCCTGCAGCTTTGTGTGTGGTGGATGTGTGATTGTGCAGGTCAGGGTGTTTATGTAAACGCTGTGTGAGTTCTAGCTGAGGGGTGGGGACGGCCTATGTATCCGTGTTAGAGGGGAGCGTTCAGGGGCCCCTTCCCTCCTTAAAGAAGTTGCGTGACAGGACTGGACTGACGGGGTGGGAGAGGCCATATCCTGGGATTTTCCTGTAGTGGCCGTCCAGATAAGGGAAGCACTCTTGTCGGCTATTGCTTACAAAAAACCCCCCAGGGACCGATGCAAGAGGACCGAGTGTGTTTGTGTGTGTTATTTCTGTGTATGTGTTATGTGTGTGCGGATATGCAGGCTGCCAGATCAGTTTTCCAGCAATGAGAAAACCTGCCTTCTGGCCAGGCACCAACAATTGAAGCTCGACCAAGCCAGAGAGCTGGCTTTGCTTATTCTGCTGCGCACTCATGATCTCACATCCAGATTATTTATAGATCCACAAATGGACACAGGGATGTGAGAATGCAGTCTGCATAGCAAAAGGTATCACACCTGAGCAAAGTCATTCAGTCATTCAGCTTATGAACGACCAAAAACAACACAAGTATAAATAAATAGGTAAATGTGCAGAAATAAATCATTTAATAGACAAATAAATGCAAAATAAATACATTTTGGTAACGAAAGATGCTACATTTATTTATTTATAAATGACCATATGTTAATTAGGTAGGCAGTGCCACCTCAGTCTAAAGCCTGATTGGTTATATTGGTGTGCTCGATCAGATGGATCTACTACTTCTGCCTTGACTTGACTGATACACAGGAGCTTTAGCTTGCTACTACATTAACAAAATATATTTATTCCGCATTTATTTATGTGTTTAATTTGTTTATTTCTGCATTCATTTATTTAGTTATGTATACTTCTGTTATTTTTTCCGTCCTTCACAGGATTTAACCGTCATACAAGCATGTATAAGAATTCAGGATAAATCTTGACTTGTTCATGATAACCAGTTTCACAATGGAACGAAGTGCATGAGCTGCTGCTGCAGGGTTATCTTAACCAACTTCTACTTTTATTTGCATATTTTTGCATCATATTCGGGATCGTGAATGGCAGCACAGACGTGTTCAACCATTTCAACCATAAATATGAAAAATGATTCTCATGTTTCACAATACAACTCTTCAGAATTTGAGAAGAAATCTAAACGTGACATGACACGGTGGGTGTGAGGTGATTACATATACAGAACTAGCAGGTGATGCAAATGTAGGAACAATAACCATTGTACTTGGTGCAGACTGTCTTTTGATTAGGTGGGGAAACATCTGCCCACACTGGAGCTTTGGTTATCTGTTTATCACACTCACACATCACCCTAATATAAAAAAAAAGAGAGACGTTGCCAGGTCCCTCTTAATCCCTTACCTGGAAATGGTTGTCTAATCCGTCTTTGTTCTCTGGCTGCCATGTGTCTGACACTCGGCAAATCACATGAATGCGAGTGGTATCCTTTTACATCAGGTTCTTTAAGTCACAGGAAAGGAGTATGTTATAGTGACGTATACAATTACATTTCCATTCAAACGTGACCCAATTGTTTAATTCATCAGAGGACTTAATAAAGGCTGAATGTAGTTCACTCTCAAAGTGTATGTTATTTGACATTTTGCCAGGTTAACTATATAAAGGACCCATTGTAGATTTCCCATTCAGAAAGTATTCAGACCTCATGCTAAAGTCATTTAAATTAATTTTTCCTTCATCCTCCATCAATCTACACTCAATACCTGAAAGATATTTCAGTTTTTCCTTTTCAGGGAATTTGCAAAATTTTGCTTTTCCATGATGGAGTGTTGAGTGTAAATTGATGAGCGAAACAATAGATTTAAACAACTTTATCATGAGGCTGCCTACAGGACAAAATGTGAAAGAAGTGATGGAGGTCTGAATACTTTCTGAATGCACTGTAACCAGTCACAGTTTAGAGATCAGGGTAGAGATCTTCCATAACTTTGCTGCAGTAGTTTATGACTTAAATAATGCAAATATATGTACTTCATTTCAGTGGAATAGCAACAATGACACGTCAGACATTATTTATATCTTAGTACTGCCTGCATGTGGTTATGGCTCTGAACTTCGTTAGCGTCAGTGATGATTGATAAGAGGCCGGCCTAAGAAAAGACGTTCAGATAATATTGAAATTCACAGGGAGTCACTTTTGGAACCGCGAGTTTTTAATAGAGTTGTTGAAATTAACTGTAGTGACCTGCTCATCCCCTGATTCAACATGAGTGGAATAATAAACATCCAACAATAGCATTTCAGATCATTTCATCAGGAGGAATTTATTATTATAATAAAGGCTGCTGGACTAAAGTGCGGGTTTGTGAACTGGCCTATTTGAACATTTCTGGAAAATAAAAATGACTTTGAAAAAGACAATTTAATGCCATCAGTGAAACAGCACAGGACTCACCAATGCCCAACAAAGGACATCACTCAGGGAAGAACTGTTATTGTTGAAGCTTTGACTATTATTCCACTTGGTTATTAAACATCCAACAGATAATTCAAGGTCAGGAGATGAGGTCTACCATTAGAGAGTGAAGTAAATCAGCAGGAGAAGCAGTCTGACAGTTTAACTATATATTACAAACCAAATTATTAAAACTAAGTGAAAGTGAAGGTGAGCGTTCAATTGACGATCCAAACTGCCAGCCTCTAAGTGTCAGTGAGGTTTTGTAGAGCTAAGTAATGGTTCAACTTTGACCTGCTGTACCGTAGTTGTGTGTGTTTGCAGTCTTTCAGAAAATGTGGTTGAAATGTGGATTTTTTGCACAATCAGTTTCTCATGCAGTACAATTGTGACTCAGTTCCCAGATCTCAGTCACTTCTGTTTCTTAAAAAAAAACCAATTCTGAATATTCCTTTTAACATCCGCAAGGGGTCTGACGTGAACCACCGAGGCCTTTCATTACTTTAAATCCCTCTTACATCCCTGTCAGTCACACAAAGTCGATGTAGCTGAGGGATATTTTTATGTCCTCGCTTCAAATTCTGAAAACCTCTTTCATGTTAATGTTAATGCTACCTCTGCTGATTCCTCCTCTCTGTTTTCTCACCTTGTGCGCAGCGACCACGAAGAACAGCAGCGGCAGTCTGACGTTTCCTGGACTGAACGGACACAACGGGAACAGCGTGGACACGGCGGGCTTCTCTGAAGGGGACCTGCTGCTCCAGGTACCAGACAGGAATGAGTTAACAGCTGTAAATGCATCTTAAAGCCTCACATTTGTACATTTAAACATTTAGTATTTATTGCCTCTAACGCCTCTGTACACTGTCACAGCAAGTTTAGGACTTTGGTTTTACAGCAGGCAGCAAGTCTTACCTGTAGGTGTTTTGGATTTATTTCTAACTCCAACCAGCAGCACCTGTGAAACCGCCAGCTGTCATAATGATAAATTAAAGCCAGGCACTCTAAAAAATATTGTAATTACACCTTTAAACAGTCTGACTGAATCTTTCTGCTGCTGGCTGAGGACACAGTCTCATGGCCTGATTGATTACTGAGCAGCCTGAGGCTAGCAGGTGCATAAATACCTAGTCAGGCTTTGTTTATTTGCACGCTGGTAGTGTTGTGTCGAGCTAATCCAGGTCTATCCATCCAGGAGGAAGTTGTGACAGGTGACGCTGCTCACCTTGGTGCCTGTTGCCAAAAGCCCCGGCCATGCTTTTGTGACTTTTAACAAAACCTTGTTTATTGACGATCACCTGTCACGTACTTTTCACACTTTGCTTTGCAAAATAATCACAACAGGAGGTGATTATACAAAAGGACCTTTGAGAAGCAGCAGCTGTTGACGTTATTGTGGATTATAAGCAGACAGCAGGATTTACAAAGCACAAACTGAAAAATGGCTTTTATTTATAATATTTAATTTTGACAGAATGAGACCTAATTTGAGTTTATACTTATCCATATCTACTGAATATTTGACTATTAAAAACTGGTGAAAAGTGGATTATAAAAACATCTTGTGTGAGTCAGATTTATGGCTTTTATTCCTCTGAGGATTGTGGCTGATCTGCAGTAATCAGTTGGTCTATGTTGTTTATTTTCTCTCAATTTTTCCCTTCACTTTGTGTTAGTGGAAACATATTCAGAGCCGACCTTGCCACCAGAGGACCCTGTTTACTGTAAACTCTGATAAACAGTGTCCTCTGACAGCAGCAAACACTAATGACTATTTGATGCATGTGGAAATAAAATCCAGAATAAAATCAGTTTAACCTTTCACTGCTCGCCTGCTAGCACTCATATCCCATAACAACATATTTGTCAGATAAGACGAGATATTTTTGGGGTATTTGTGTCCTGATAACTGCTGTGCATGCATGTGTGCACTATATGTGCATGCACTTTAAAGCTACTTGAAGGAACCTGTGTGTGTGTTTGCTGTCTGACTCTCTGTTCTCCTGTGCAGGCGCTGAACGGGTTTGTGATGGTGATCACGTCGGAGGGATTGGTGTTTTATACCTCTCCCACGATCAAGGACTACCTGGGCTTCCATCAGGTGAGCTGCTGGCATTCTTCAAGCACTTTAATGTTAGATTCAAAATTCTTTTTTGTTAATGTCAAATACTTCATCCCTCTTAGACTTGAAATGTGGCTGTTAACAGTTGGTATTTTCCTCCTTTGAATTCATGTCGGTGACAATCAACAGAGGAGTGATAAGAGGAGGTGGGGAGCGCTGGTGTGTCTGTGAGGGCGATAGCTCATGATTCACATAATTCTCATTTTCATCCAACCACGCAGAATATGGAAGCATGTGCATTTTTCCACGTAGTCATTTTGTCACCCACAGGTTTTGACAACAGGATCAAACTCCTTATGAAACCAATACTGAGCACTGAGTCGTTTCATGTGTTCAGTATGTTTCTAAACACTCGTGGCTTAGCCAGGTTTAGTGCAGCCTGAAGTGGTACACACCTCATGTCCACAAGTTATTGAATTGTTGATAAAGTGTTGTGTTCCCTCCTCTGCCCACAGTCAGATGTGGTTCACCAGAGCGTGTTTGAGCTCATCCATACTGACGACCGAACCATGTTCAGACAGCAGCTCCACTTTGCTCTAAACCCCCCGTCTGTTGACCTGGATGGAGACGGTGTGTATAATGTTGGTGCTTATGAATGGGAAAATAAAGCTTTTTTTTTTTTTTTTTAAATTCAAGTTTTAAACATGTTTTTATCTCTGTGTTCTCAGTCCTGCAGAGTTGTGGTAACACAGTGATGTACAGTCCGGAGCAGCTGCCCCCAGAGAACTCTTCCTTCCTGGAGAGGGGCTTCGTGTGTCGCTTCCGCTGCCTCCTGGACAACTCCTCTGGCTTCCTGGTTAATACAATACTTTAGATTAAACTGTCAAAAATAGCCAATAATGACATCTGATCCAACAACATCTGATGCAGCTCCTATTAAATACTGGGGGCCAATTCAACAAACTAAAACACATGTTTTTGCTATGTTACATCTTATTTTTTTCTTCCCTGATCCAGGCTCTGAAATTCCAGGGGCGTCTGAAGTACCTCCACGGCCAGAGTGTTTTGAGGGACAACAGGACATGTAACAAACCTCAGCTGGCACTGTTCACCATCGCTATGCCTGTTCAGCCTCCATCGATTGTGGAGATCAGAGCGAAAATGCTCCTCTTTCAAACCAAGCACAAGCTGGACTTCACACCCATGGCCATCGATAGCAGGTACGACAGATTCTCCCTTTCTGACTTTGTTATGCTCCATTTCAAAACACCATCTTCCAGCTTGACTATTGGTATTTTTTGCTTGTTATTTATTTCTTATTCCAGCTGCACAAACTTCAAGTTTTTTTCTCTCTCTCTCTCTCTCCAGGGGGAAGATTGTTCTGGGCTATTCAGAGACTGAACTGTGTATGAAAGGCTCCGGCTACCAGTTCATCCACGCAGCTGATATGATGTACTGCGCCGACAACCACATCCGCAGTATGTTGGCAATTTCAACATGACTTCTACTTTAAATATTAATGTTATTTGCTGTTTGACGGAGATGCAAATGCAAAATATGTGAATGAAAATAAAAACAGTAAGAATACAGTAGTAAGTACAGTGTGAGAGACTTAATTAAAAGTCAAGTTAAATAAATAGGTTTTCAGCTGTCGTTTGAAAGTATCTGAGTATCTGTCACAGCTGATTCCATAGTTTTAAAAAGCTGCACTGCCTGTTTTCTTGTGTGTAAAATGTGTGTGTATTTAAAAGCCTGGCAGTAGAAGCGCTAAGTGAAGGATTATAAAACAACAGAGAATCTAAATGTATGCCGGTCCCAAACCAAAGCTTTAAAAACAAGTAAAAGGACCTTAAAATCTATTCTGAAAGATACTTGGAGCCACTGCAGTGGAGCTAAAACCGGGGTAACGTCTTGTTGTGTGTGTTGTGTTTATCACAGTGATTAAAACAGGAGAGAGCGGGATGACTGTCTTCAGGCTCCTGAGTAAGTCCAGTGGCTGGGTGTGGGTGAAGGCCAACGCCAAGCTGATCTACAAAGGAGGACGACCTGATTTTATCATCGCGTATCAGAAAGTTTTAGTGTGAGTGTTTGATAACTTCTCCGTCGGAAAAGTGTGTGTGAGCTGCTGAAATTAGAAGATAGATGGAAAAACACGTGTAAGGTAACGCACTTATTTGGTCTCTTTCAGCAACACGGAGGGTGAGGACCATCTGCGCCAGAGGAGGCTGCAGGTTCCCTTCAACTTCACCACAGGAGAGGGCGTCCTCTACAACACCAGCCCCAACATCGACATCACACAGCTTCAGTTCAACAAAATGTATGGCAACAATGACGTGAACAAGGATGAGACCCCCCGCTCTTTGCTGGACTGCTTCCTGAGGCAGGATGAAACAGCCTACACCCAGACAGTGGACCCGCCCTTACCTGTGGATCAGGTGTTCATGGACACCCGGGCCCTGGTCAGCATTGCCAGTGACACGTGGCAGGAAAATGGAGCTTTTGTCACCACAGGCGAACCCGCTGTGATGAAAGACGAGGCCAAGCAGTCAGTGATGGCCGTGATTGACAACTTTGAGAAAATGGCTCAAAATGGCGACTTCAGTGCAGCGCTGCAGAATCTGGAGATGGACGACGCGGAGCTGATCGAATGGGAAAACGCTCTCAGGAGAGTAAGTCAGGAGGAGGATCACCAGAACAGTGTCAGGTCTGAGCTGGACGGCATCCTCACAAATGACATATTTGATTACATTGATACGGTTTTGTTCAAGGAGAAGGGACAGGACTGTCTGAACTCCAGCCCTCCCTCCTGCCTCACAGCTGGCAACAATAACCAGCACGACCCCTTCACTCAGGCTGCCCACTTCTCAGCCACTCAGCTCTGTGAGCCACAGCTGTTTCCGACACCGAGCCCCGATCAGACTTTCTCTCCCATGAATGGAGTCTATGCCCACCAGCAGGATACAGGGCAGGGCTTATTAGAGTCCCAGATATTCAGCAGCACCCAGAAACTCTCCCACCAAGGTCCCCTAATTGCTCCTGCTGACACCAACCTGCCCCCTCTTCAGCAGCTGCAGCTCCAGGACATCTTCAGTCCTTCGATAGAGCTCCCGGAGCTCGCTCTCCCCGGCGCCTCGGCTGATGATCCCTTAGCCCCTTTTCAGTCCTGTGGGCAGGTTCCCATCAGCCACTTGGGCTGCCCTCAGGGGATTTCTGGACAGACGCAGTCCAGCCAACATCTGCTGTGTCCTCAAAACAACTTGCGAGCTCCTGCAATGGCAGCAAACGGACAGCTGCTGCAGAGCTCTGTTAAACAACCAAACAATGTAACACCCAGCGTAATGGACATTTTGCCACCGCTGATTCCTTGTAATGACTTAAGTTCCTCTACTACTCCTAATATTCCCATCCCCTTTGCCACAGCTTGTCTGCAGGGAAGCTCCCCTATGGAAACACACAACCAGCAGCTTCAGCAGTGGCCGCAGAGCCAGCAACAGAAGCTGCCTCACGCTGGCATCATGCAGAACGGACATGAGCCGATGCCAGCGTGTCATAGCCAAACTTCAGAAAGCCAAACATTCCCACACACTGGCCTTTGGCCAAGGAGTGTCACCAGACTGAACCACACTCAGCAGGGGGGGCTGGCATGTGGCCAGGCAGCTACTCACAGCAGCTGCATGTTCGACCAGCACTTTTCTTCCAGTCCAGCAGGGGGCGACATGCTGGCTCTCTCTGGGTCCTCCGGCCTGAGAGAGGCGGACACGTCCATGGAGCAGACTCTGCAGGGTTCCTGCTGCTTCCAGTGGCGGCGCTGTGAGCCTGCGGCGGGCACATCAGCCATGAACCAGGAGAACGGCAACATCATGTTCCCCTCAGAGCACACACTCAACATTCAGCACTACCTGGACAACAGACAGACACAGGTGAACAAGTCCCACTGTGGGTGGGAAATTTCACTTGAAGAGAAAATTAAAAAAAAAAAAGAATGATGACAATTATTTTCAGGCCATAATTAAATATATTATCACAATACATATAATATAATATATTTTCAGATTGATTGTTTTGTCTATTTATTCTATTTACAATAAAATAAAACAAAGAAAAGAGACACATTCTTCATATGTGAGAAGTTGGAGGTGGAAAATATGTGGCACTTTTAATTGATAAATGACTGAGTTGATTAATCAATTGTCAAAATAGTTGATTAATTTTTTCTGAAATTACTAATTAGCTACTTGACTAGTTGTTTTCTCACATAAATTGTAATAAAAGAAAAAAATAAAACCAAAAACTGTTTTATTTTGAAATGACCTTTATCAATTTGCTGCATCTTCTTTATAATATTATGGCTTAATTATCACTCGTCACAAACAGCTACTTTACATTTAGTTTTTTGATTTTCTTCCTGTGTGAAATCCTCCTGTGTCTGCTTCCTTTAACTGTGTTTTATTCTCTTCTCTGTTCAGCAGGATTAAAGACTTTCATCTGAACTCCTGCTCGAGATGCAGCCGCGCACCTGACGGAGCAGAGCCGAGTCCTGTCGTCACTGCTGCTGCAGCAGAAGGACGAAACACAGTATAGTTTGCCTGTATCAGTGCTTATCCTCAGACGCTTATTGTTTTGTATCACTCTCTGTCATATTTACTTCGTCCAGTCTGTACAATGTTTAAATGCTGTTGCTCGTCAGTTCTTAGTGAAGATACACTATAATAATAATGATAATAATAATAATGATGATAATAATGAAGTATAAAGCCGCGAGTGCGTGTGACAGGATGGAGCTTGAGCCGGCTACGAGGCCCGGTCAGGTGATTCAGCCAAAGAGCCAAAGAAATATGTTTTTATAAGGGAAACCTTCAGCCAGGGTCATCCATTTATTTCCCAGATTTAGATACAAAAAAGAAAAAACTGAATAATAGAATCAGTCTAAACTTTTTGACGCTGACAAATAGAGACTTTTTTAAATGGAATTTGTCATCATCAATGTAAAAATGAGCATGAAAAATCATTGAAAAACACAGCAGTGCCATCAAATTCATAATATTGCAGATAATAATCTGTATATTTTAAATGAAATCCTTAAATGAGTTTGATGTAAGTGTATAAATACAATCTGTAATTATACTGTATAACATATTTGTTTCACTAGAAGGTCTCGTATGTACAGAACGCATCAACGCCTGATACATGTGTTTATCTGTGTGCAGTATAAAGTCAGAGACCAACAGTTAACACGTCAGGAAACAACAGAAACCTTGGTTGTCAGCAGACTCAACTCTGAGGGTCAGGTTTACTCTGCTTGCTGCAACTGTCAGGGATGAAACATTCTGATTCGCTGCGTTATTATTTCCATTTCAGTGAAGTATTTACTAAAACTGAAAATAAGCAATCGCTGCAGTCGAGATTATTTGAATGCACTGCTGCTAATTAAGACCTGTACATGTTTTGTTGTGTTCTGTAAAGCAATGCTGCGAATGCATACAGTAAGTCCTGCGCCAGTTCGCTCCGAGAAATCAGCCCGTTAAGAATCACGTAATCTGTAATCAGATTTATACTGAGACTCGCACTGGTTTGCACCTCGCTGTGTGTGTGTGTGTGTGTGTGTGTGTGTGTGTGTGTGTGTGTGTGTGTGTGTGTGTGTGTGTGTGTGTGTGTATGTGTATGTGTATGTGTGTGTGTGTTCTCAACTGAAACTGAAGAAACCAGTTCACATGTTTTAGATCAGCGATCATGCAGTTATCTCAACAAAATGCTCAGTGATGGCAGTAGATGCTCGTCTGGTCTCAAAGAAAACACTGATGAGGTTTTCGGGCTTGTTGATGAAAGCTGTGTCCACATTCAGGGGTCACCTCTTTTGAATGATGCAACCAGCAAAAGTGGGTTCATTCTAACAGTTACACACAACGTATGGTGCGTTCAGGCACTCTTGTAATTTAGAACCTTCAAATTTCTCACTGCAGGCCCTCAAATGGACAACGAAGGGATAAAACCCGGTGGTTAAATTAACTGGCAGGCGTTTCCATAAAAACATATGTGTGAAGTGGTGAACAATGTAGCAGCTTAAAGATAATATATTATAAGTATATAATAAGGATTTTTCGCTCGATTACTTTTATTTCATTGTTGTACATCATGTGATGTATTTTCCAATCACCTATGACCAACTGAGTGCCGACACGTGATAAATAAAATGTGTAACTGACTTTACAATATTGAGGACAGCCTGAATCCACTGTCCAACAGATGACGGATAGACTTCTTGACTAGTCAGCCTGTTATGTTGTTGACTTCAAAGGATGAATCCCTGAACCGTGACACAGCCGATAAATAAAAACCGCCTCCGTACACACAACTCTGCTGCAAGTTTTACACCTGCTTCTCAGAGACACTCAGGCAAAAGATGTAGGTGAATGAATTTGCAGCAGAATTCATAGATTTCTATCCCCCCCCCATATTTTATGATCTTTCGTGGGAACAAACCCACACTGAGCCGTATACAGTAAAATCCCTATAATTGTTCTTGTGCCTTCTTGCTAAATAGGCAGCTGAAAAGTATCTTCATATAAATGTGTCTGTGCCTTCCTGTATAAAGCATCTTAGAATAACGTTTTCCTCAGTAGCTCTTCTCCCTTTAGAGGTGCACTAATTTAAGGGAAGCCGCATCCATAGTACTGTCCTCTCTGTAAATGAATGAGATTGTATCCTTAAGTGCATTTCAAGGCTCTGAGGAATTCCTTCAAGTCCATTTTTTCCATTCACACAAACGTCCCTAACAATGGAAACAAGGGAAGACTTCAGTCGTGACACGTGTCCGCAGAGATATTAAACGTGTTTTCATTAATGAACAGAATGAAAAGAGTATTTCAAGAATGTGTCTCACAGTGCATCCGGATCATATTTACTTTGATGTGTCTGTTTCCTGTTTACGCTCTTCAGTCTTCAGTTGTGGTTCCTTTTTTTTATTTTATTTTTTATTATTATTATCTCATTCTCACCAGATGTTTGTAATATCCACACTACAAAAACAACATTAAAGGTTTCAGATTAACGTGAGCAAGGACAGCATTAACGTGGCAGCATTACTGTACTCCTGCTGCACTGTGGGAAATCACTCAGTATTTTACCTTTCCTTAAGAAACTATTGTTGGAAATACCATTGAAAATTTATTTTTTTAGAAAGTGATATCTTAAAGGAAAAGGTTAATCTGACCTTCTCTCTGTCCCGGCTCCTCGTTGTTCTGTTGTGGTGGAGACGTCCCTCTCCCTCCTGCAGAGGACCTCAGCGTCAATCAGACCGTGGAGACTAAAAGGACAGCTTATAAATGATGTTGGACTTTGATACAGACATGTCATGACCAGAAGCCACTATGAAAAACCTGGAGCCAAATGTTTTCTTCACAGCGTTGTTGATATTTTTTAAACTAACATGTGCCTGGACAGTTTGCCATATTTCTGTTGTTTGTTTTAAAAAAAAAAAAAAAAGAGAGAAAAATCACAACTATTCACTTCATTGTAATCCACTTTTATTTAGCCAAGTAGTTATACTATCCATATCATAATATATGTTAAACAAATAACCAGTTAAATGCTTTTTCATAAATACATGTGTGCAATGATTAAAACTGTGTTTGGCTCATTTTATTATAAAGTCAGTGTTCATTTTCATGTGTGGGTTAATTTAAAGGGATCAAGGTCCCAGAAATCCTGCAAGGTTGGATGGAGGGTCCAGGTGGGCGGGGCTTGGTGACTGCTTTGTTGTGACATCACAAAGTTCCAGAAGTCCTGACGGCTGGTTTTAAGGCTCAGTTTCTGAATACAGGCTGTGTGCATTTCTCTGTGGACTGAGGCTTTGATACTTTCACAGTATTAATATAGAAGCTAGACCTAGACAAAGGTGAAACTTTACTGGTGTGAAGGGAAATTTGGAAATTTGGGCAGTGACAGATACAATCCCAAATCTTTATTTAAAGACCTTTCTCTTCCCTTTGTCAGACCTTAAACTTCATCTTTAGGTTGGCAGAGACTTGATCTCTCTGCTCATGGCGCTTGTTAATAAAACCCTTGTTTCCTGTCCTCCCTCACGTCCACTTGTCTCCTGTTAGGAGGCGACCCGGGACAAGAGACACAGGCAAACAGAAGTGGGTCAGTTGTTTGCTTATGTTATGTCATGAAAGGCTGAGTCCGTTTCAGATGAAGTGGTCTGATCACAAACACAGAGGTGTGACAGTTCATTCTTATCTCTACTCTATTGAACACAGCAGAGCAGCAACTGAAAGGCACAACAAATGTGTGTGAACTGAGTCGACCCTCTGCCTTTACAACTTTGTCATAGGGATGAACTTAAAGAGTTTACATTACAAAAACAGAATACTCTAGTGTCTCCTGGGACAAGGTTTGCTGGAAAGAAACTTTCTCACTGCTTCAATTATTTTGTACTCCCTTTTTTCTAAGATGGTAGATAAAACAGAAGCATTGATCCACTTTTATTAAACAAGGACAATGCACACTATCAGCATGATTAAAATGTTAATGTGCCAACAGCTGGCCAGTTTCCCTCCGCAGCCTCTGGGCTCAAAGGGAAGCAGGATTTAGACGAGACAGGGCGGAGACTCTTCCCATCCTCGCTCCAGCGTCCTCGAGCCTGTGACCCAAAAATCAAATGAGGATGTTCCACTCCCTTAAATGTGTTGCAGAAGAAGAGAGGAGGCGAAGCCGTGTCCTATGAGGAAGACTTTTACCAGAACCTCTTTTTATGTGGAATGGTCACTGCTGCTTATTTTATGGCAGGGAGGCGGGCGGCTGCATGTGGAAACTTATTCTACTGAATTTCTTCCATTTTTTGATTGGGAAAATACGATAGTCTATTAATCAATACAGTAGATTGACAGGGAAAACACCAATGACCAACGAATTAATCAGTTAAAAATGCCAAACATTCCCTTGTTCCAGCCTCTCAGTTGTAGGTTTTATTGCTTTCATTTATCCTATGCGATAATAAACTAATTGTTTTTAAGTTTATGGGCTGTAGGTCGGACAGAAAAAGCCATTTGTTCTTTAGAAAATGCAATTATGGGTATTTTTCACTCTCAGGCCAAAAATTAATTGAGAAAATAATTATCACATTAATCAATAATGAAAATAATCCTCAATTGCAACTGGCGGCAGGAATAAGGGCAACACTGGCAGCTGTGACATTATTGCTGTTTTCATCAGGGGGAATGTATGAGGTGTGTGTTAGAGCTGAATGATGAATGAGTATTTAAACCAACTGTGTGCTGAGGTGAGGATGTAAAGCTGGAGGTGGGGGGAGAGGAAAAGAAAAAGGGAAACGATGATGGTTTGTATCCACCAGAGGGCGCACTCAGCCTGTCCTCAGCCTCCAGCACAGGTTCACTTCCTGCTCATAATTACAGGTTCAGGTACAGGCATCAGTCAGAGCTAATCAAATTAATTACAGGTTCAGTGTCTGTGTGGATAATATGATTTTTAGGCTTTTAGCTGTGTTTACATGACAGTATGATTTAAACAATGTAGTGCCTGTGTTAGAGTGACAGCAGACTTACAGTTTCTAACCTTTGTGCCAATGGTTGATTACATTTCAATAAGTTTCAAACAAACATACTTTTGCACACCTTCTTTTTTAATCAATTAAATTTCGAGATTAAAATTTTCAGATTTGACAAGTCTGGGTGTCGTGGTTTTTGATCTGGTTCAATGTGTCTACATGAAGAAAGAAGCTGTGAAATGTCCCTTTTTTCATTTTCACAAACAAAACAAAGGTTTCACAATTTATTTAAATTTTTTATTTTACTTTGACTTCGATGCTTCTGTATTAAGACTTTAAATATCATTGTTATCTGCAGCCACTGCACAGAACCCTTCATCTTCTTTTATTTGAAAAACTACAATATGGCTGCAACATGTTTTTTCTAAAATGACCTGTCCTGTTTCCAACTTCAACATGTCAGACTGTGGGTTAATCAACATTTCATAGTTCTTCTGCCCCCCAGTGGCCAAGAAAAACAGGTAGTGCAACATCTGCATGAGCAGTGTGTGACTCACAAAATATCTGGTCACATTTTTGGAAATGTAATGTATTATATGTATTTACAGTGATTTAATTAAGTCCTTCAAGGCTTTTGTGTAGACAAATATTTGTCATATATAAGATTGTTTATTTAATACTCAAACCAGTCCTCAACTGAAGCAGACATTCATGCACCTATCCTGACAGCTGATCGATATTTGTGATTAACTGTGATCCACCGCATCTTAACTCAAGTGTTTGTCTTTTATTGTCATTTGAAAGGTTTCCACACTGAAAACTGAGTGATCTGTGGCAACAGAAGGAGGAGCTCATGTACAGAGCAGCTCATTAGTTTCCATTCATCTGGCTGTGGAGAAGGGAGACTGCATGGACATCCTTAGTTCTCTAATGTGCTGTGATGATGATGATGAGGATGATGATGATGCTAGAAAACCTCCCAGTTCATCTTCCTCTGAGGAAATGACAGACCAATTGTTGATGAGTTTGTTTATTATTCTGTCTTCAGTATTCACAGGTTCAGTTTCTTACCTGCAGCTTCATTCTGCTGTTGTTGACAGGTGATGGTAGCAACACTTTTAAGAACAGAATTTATAAATATTAAGCTGTGATTAAGTGATGGATCAACTCTAGCACTGTCCCCACCTCCACAGGTGAAAGTATTTACCAACTGACATCAGCAAGTTTTCTGATCCTTCATTGTCAGTGTTGTCGGACAGCATTTAAATATTTCTAGTATTTATGTTGTTGATTAAAGCGAGCTGTATATGAAGTTAAAGCTGAATTTCACTGTCATGTGTAAGTTTGCTTAATAAAAAGAAGCAGTTTAATCAACAGTGCAACAGAATCTTTAGTAACAAGTATAATTATTCATCATGAGTCCTAATGTGTGAGACAGTTAATATTTATTTGCTCCAGTAACAATCTCCCTCTAAATAAGTGATGCTGTTGGAACAGCACACTGATATATATATAATGGCTGAGGACTATGAAATATGAACTCTAATGTTTTAAACTATTGACAATGTGTTACAGCTACAGTGGAGTCCAAAAGTCATGTGATTGTATGTCTGACACAGGGCAGAGAGTGTAATACGACAGTGAGGGTGTAGGGAACAAGACTGGACAATGTTATGGCCACAAGTGTTACATTAAAAATTACTATATTATCATATAAGACACTGTGTGTATGTTTGGGAAGAGAAGATCTTCATGTGTGGACACTGCAGGTGGAGGTGGTGCAGGGCCTCCTTCATCGCTGCAAGAGGTTGTAGGTGTCCCCAAAGATCCAGACCTTGGCTGGATGGAAAAAAACATTATAATAGAGAGAAATCATATCAATGTCTTATTTTAGAATATAGAGAAAAAGACAAAAGAAACCGCACTCTGATTAGATGATCACAGATATCTGAAAATACATTATTCCCTCATCTGAGTTGTAATAAACAGTCTGCTGAACCGTTTTACATGAAATAACAATAGAATAGAAACTAATACTGAGTTTGGAGTCATTGTGCAGGTGAACATGTCATGATGGTTCTCAGCTCTCAGTGATGTTCTTTATTCTGACAGAGACAGAATCATTCCAACAGATGTTTTAACTCCTGTCATCAATAATGAAATGAACTAGAGCTGAAAACTATCCGACTAACACTGAACCAAACTTAATATGAACTGCTCTGCTCTTTAACAGCACGTCCAGACACGACAGTTCACTGTAATAACGGGATCGTTTAGTGGCCGTGACTTACCGACACTGACAACCCGCTGTCTCTGTTAACACTAAGTTCGGTGACGTCACCTTCGCTTTGCAGAACTCATTTTAAAACACGTTAAAACATGTTTTCCCTCGGTCTGTGGTTTTAATACAAGCGGTTACACCACAGTAACTTCAGCTAATATTACAAGCTTTCTCCTCGTATATGTGATATTTACCAAATGTGGACATGTATGAAATTAGCTACTAAGATTATTTTAACACTGAGATATAAAGTTTACCTCGAATTATGAATGCTAACTGTGTTAGCAACGACTTCTTGCCGTGTATCCAGGAGCCTGCTGCGGTCAGGTAGCCGGTGTAGGCGGCCGTGCAGAGCAAAGACTCTCTCTCTGTTCTTGTTATTACAGCCTGTTGCTGCACAAAGCTCTGGCATTTTAACACTAACTGATGGATTACTTGTCCCTGTCGGAGCAGAGAGGAGGAGCCTCCGACTCCACGGCCGGCTTCTCCTATTGGTGCCGTAATGATCCTACCAGCCCTCACCACAGCTGCTGCCGTTTCAGCATCAGAGGAAGAGAGTTTAAGAGCCCGGCCCACACATCATTAGTGGCGGCTGATATGATAGGCAGCTCGCCTCTACCGCCTTTTTGAACCTTTTTGTGTAATTTGTGATTTGGTTTGAGATGCTGGTAGTGATTGTTGGGGACTGAGCTAGGTTTAAAATTCTGATTGTGCATCACACTGTTAGACACATTAGGAACAGGGGTGCTGCTGCTGCTGCTGCTGCTGCTGCTGCTTTTAATGTCAGCTCTATTGTCAGCCCGTGTTGTACTGACACAGTAGCGATACGGGCTGAGCAGACATGGAGGCCCGTGCTGACACATCCAGGCCCAGCTAACGGCGTGTCTGAGTGGATTTCGGAGCATGTGGCCTGAACTTTAGTTTAAAATGTTCAAAAAATGAATTAACACTATCAACAGCGTGTGAAGCAGCCACAGTGATAATGTCATGATCAAGACCTTCTGTTGTATTTCAGAGTCATCTACTGAAATGCGCATGCTCACCAGCCAGCCCCGACCTGTCCCGTGTTGTAATGCCACTTTGTGACACTAGAGGCTGTGTGAGTCCGCGGAGTGTCAAGTCTGCCCTCAGTCCCACGAAGAAGAACAACCTCCGGCAGCGCTTGAAGTTAGAATCACAGAAACACAGGAATGGTTGAACCTCCTAAAAGGTAAAATTCATCTGTATCCAGAAGGACCTGCTCCCGACAAGAAACACGTTCAACGGCAAAGAAAAGAAGCAACACGAGTAAATCTCGACGTGGCTTTCCACCGCTGGAGAAGCTCCTGAGAGTGAAGAGATGCGGTTTGATGCCGAGCTCGCAACTTTCCTGTTAGCTTGGTAAGTAGCATCAATATTAGCTCTTTAGCTAAAAGTATAATCAGTGCAACGACTGACAAACCTTACCGACAAACATTTCAGGTGATGATATTGACGTTGTCGACAGACGTTTTAGCGGTTACTAGGATTGTGTCTGTTGCTCTCGGCTGTTGTACAGCTAGTGACGTCAGTAATTTTAGGCTCATTTTTTAACTGATGACTGTAACTTGAGATTGTATGGACCTCGACCGAGTGAATACACGTCGATCGGTTCACAATGTTGTAACCACTTTACATTACTGTTAGGGGATCAGCCATGATTGAAAGTGCACTAGGTTTTTACATTTTTCAGGAGATTTCAGCATCCCTCTGTCTTTATCAGGACCTGAGCCAGTACAGATGCAATTCTGCCTCCACCTGTCTCACCAACGGCAGAGTCCAGACACATGCTATCATTCACTTTTAAGCGACTTGTCTTATACCACTGATTAAATCAGACCCACAATGTATACTGCTGATGAATATACCACTGCCTATTTTTATGTATATGACAGTATATCCATATTTGTACTACTGAATCTGTGAGATATATATATATATATATATATATATTATTTTTTTTTTTTTTTTTTTTTTTAATGAAAGCTGAAAATCCTAAAACAGTCTGTCTGTGTTCCAGGTGCTGGCCAGACTCTCCCTTAAGCGAAGGGTCTGTCCTTGGTACAAGGGGGACAAGGACAGTCCTTTAACTTCAATGTCCCGGAGGAGCAGCCTGGGCCCTCCAGCAGGAGTCTGCCTCCTCCTCCTCCAGATGATGAACAGCATGGCCCCTCATCCAGTGCTGTTGGTCCTCCCCTCGCTCCAGCACCTCTCCCCTCTTCTGTTCAGCCACCTCCTCTGCCTGGACTACCTATACCCAGGACCAGAGTGATGTCTGCAATTTACAATCAACTGTAACTGACAAATTAAAAGCAATACAGTTGTGAATGAAGGTACAGGTGAACTTCATCATCACAAGACAAGTTTGCATAATAAAGAGAGCTGGATAAATCTTATTTAGTAAAAGGTAGAAATTATAGCAGAAATGTAAAAATAATACTTCATAGCTAAGTGAGGACAGTGCAACAGTCTGACAGGTTGACTGGAAGTTATTGCAGCCGTCCATAAGTGATGGAGGGAAGGTGCAAAAAGTCCAGGAGCCGTTATTCATCATCAGTCTTAGTGTGTGACACAGTTTACATGAAACAGACTCAGTTTGAGGGAGAAGACGCAAGGTAAGAATATGTTTTTACACTGGTTTTACAGTTTAACGTTAGCACACATGCTAACTTCAACTACAATAACATTACAAGTTACTCCTCACATATATATTTGCCAAAGGGATGTTGGGTAATTAGACATGCGGCAGCTGTCTTGTCGGCTAACTGTATGTTACTGAGGAAGATGGGTAGAATATGAAGGTGCTTTCCACCCATACAACACAAACTAAGCTCCTCCCAGTCTGTATGAATCCCTCTGCTGACTACACGTTCCCCTGCGGGCTGACAGGACGACCTTGACCAGCTGACCGACTGAAAAAAGACCACAACTATCTTCATCGTTCTGCTCAGCTCCAAGCATGAAAAACACATTTACGGCTGTGGTGGCGTCTGTCCCGGGGGACACACAGTGTCCAAACAAGCACAAACCCACACCTTGTTTTCATTTTCTTGTTCCTGACCCTCCACTCCTGGAGGCATGAAGGGCAAAGCGCCTACAGATTTCTGCAGTAGTGTGTACAGGCAAACAACAGAAATATACAGTACTATAGTATGACTGTGTTTGGTGGAGTTTGAGTCAAAAAGATGAACATAAATGGGCATTTTTATCATCTGTATGTCTCTTTTTTTGTCCTTAGAAAATGACAATATAGGCGCATCCAGGATAAATTGTGATCAATAAATTATTCACAGTGAAGTAGTCTTAGATGAAAAAGCTGCTGTTTTTTGGCTTTCAGCTCAGCAAGTAACACTCGTAAGTCAAACAGCCACTGCACCAAAAATACTCATTTGCATTTACGGAATAAACAAGACTGGAAAAACCATTTCCATTGTTTAGTCCAAGTCCATAGTTTCCCCAGGCCCCTGTTTGGTGAGTTCCCCAAGAATTATTTCTCTACTCAGGACGCCCCCAGAGGTCCATCACAGATATGAGGATATTTTATTTTCCTTGATACTTATAACATCTAGTGGTGCCATGAAAATGTACCCAGGTGGGAAAAACACGAAAACACTTCCTATTTTACTACAAGTTTCTGCAGATGCCAAAGAGCACAGATATCATTGTTTGTTGAGTTTCTTTTGGAATATATTATGAACTGCAGTAACATTTTGACATTGTCTGCCCTTGAAAGCAAAATCAGAGCTGCTGTTTTCTGCCTTTTTAACACTGCTATGACCTGGAGAGAGGACTCGGCCTTTGTGCTTGTACCTTGAATTATTATATGGCAGGTAATGTGCTGGTGAAATCGAGGGATTAAAACTATAAACTTATATTGTTCCTTAGCAGCTTCAATTAGATAGATCGTAGATAAGTCATGTGCAATGTTGACATTTTGTTGAGGATAACAAAGGGCAAAAATGAAAGTGTCATCCTCTGGGAACCTTGAATGTCCTGCACCTCGGTCTTTGACAGACTAAAGGACAGAGGCATCAGTCACTCTCAGCTGCAGTTAAACAAACTGTACATGTCTTCGTGAAAGGGACGAAGGCTCTGCTTTACAAATGCAACAGTGAACACACTGAGTCGACTGCAGTGCAGCCTATCAGCACGTTGGCCTAGTTTTCTTTCTACATGTATTGTGAGGGGGGGGGGTCTTCAGCACCCTAAGGGGTCTGATGAGGTCATGTGACTCAATGTATGCATTTCCATAGCTGCACATTTAAACATATCTGTCTTAATGTGCTAGAGCAGGTTAAATCTTTGAAAATTAACTGTCAACTGCTCTTCAGTTTTCATTTTGATGCCCATGAGTGTAAAAATGAAAATGCAAATGTGATTACTGCATTTTTTGTTGTTATTTTTACTTAAATAACTCATACTGTGGGAAGTGGGGTCACATGACCACTGGGCTGAACAGGTGTGCTTACTGGGCAGATCACGCAGGTGCCTTGAAGGCTCTTTGTTCTGTGTCAGTTCAGCTGCTTCCCTCTGTCATTTCACCTTTGTTCCTGAGTGCGCTGAGTGAGTTCATTTCTCTCCTCATGTCATGTTTATTTTGTTGTTAAGTAGTACATCTAATCTCCTTGGTTTGTTATCATGTGATTATATATTTAGAGAGAAATCTTTCTCACCTAAAGGAAAACTTTTTAAAATCTTTCCAGGTTTCCTGTTTACAGCGTCTATAGTTGGAGCTGTGTTCAGCCGCCTCCTTTGAAACTGATGGGAGCTTCCTGCATAACTCGACCTTGAGTTATCAAGTAAGTGAAATTCATTTTAATTAAAAATGTTTCTCAGTATTGTTTTGTGAACAGATGCCTGAAATGTCCCTGTTTGCCCTGCGATGGAAAGTTTGTCATGTTTAGTATGATTGTGTTTTCATAGGGATGCCAGGATCCTCGTCAGGCCAGTATATTC
Source organism: Seriola aureovittata (assembly GCF_021018895.1). NCBI lineage: Eukaryota > Metazoa > Chordata > Actinopteri > Carangiformes > Carangidae > Seriola > Seriola aureovittata. The sequence continues at coordinate 4,409,313 of NC_079374.1, read as the reverse complement.
CCACACAACCAGCAAGAAATGGTAAGTCATGGGCATGACTACACTCATACCTATATGGGCTCAAATTAGGTCTATGTTATTATTACTTTATTTATTGATTAAACTCATTCAGCAACCTGGTAGTTTTATGTCATATAACATACATTCCCTGTTGATATGAAACTAAGTTTTGTGTACAAGCTGTTTCCAATAAACTTTTAATCTGAGTGAGCGAATTGGGAAAACTGGGAAATGTAAAAAGTTGACGTGAGTTTTTTCTTTCTTTTTTACTTAAAACATGACCTAAATAATTAATCAATTATCAAAATGCCAGTTTATTTTCCGTCTTTATATAAATCAATTAATCCACAAATCACTTCAGCAATAGTACAGCTTGGTTTCTAGGTTCCTGGGGAAATGAAGCTGCCATAGTGAGGGTCATTAAGGGCCCAAGAACAAGTCTTTGCCTTGGGGCCCCAGAGATGGTTATATTATTAGTAATCTTGGTAAAAACAAGAGGTTAAAACATGTTCTTAATTTCCACACCGATGTTTGCCTACAAGTAGAGTCGTCAAATAATATCCACTAAGTTTTTAATTGCTGAGTGTCACCCCGAAGTTTCCAAACATAATCACAGAGACCTGCAGCGTCCTCAGAGCCGTGGATAAAACTGAACACATAAGTAAAAATTATGGAGTGTAGCCAGAACAACCTGCACTACCTAAGACTTTTTTTTTTTTTTTTTGGAGAGTTTGCAACAGCCGTAATGTAACAATAGGCCTTGTTTTTTAAATTAATAACATTAATGACTCTGTTCTAACAGGTGTCCCAGTAAACTATGACTGTAAACCAGCATGCACAACACCAAGACCCCGAAACTAACACAGCCATCTTTAATGTCATTATTTCCACCTGTAGGTTTCCTGACATGTCAAACTGAGAAAAGGCCAATTACCAAACATTAATATTGATTTAATTGACATGATGAAGATAAAATAGATTTTTTATTTTTATTAATGGTTTTCTGCAGCTTCATGTAACTCACAAGGGATGACAAAGAAATGATAAAATCATTATTTTTTTTACAATTAAATTTTGATACAAGATCAATCATTTTGTCTGACTGAGTTAGGGAATTTCCCAAAACGTACAGTGGTGTCGTTTTCAAGTCCGCCTGAATGTTTTCATCAGAGCTGCAAAAATCTATCACTCGAATTATACTTCCAATAACTCTATTGATCATCGGTTATTTTTTGCTTCCCCTCCTCCTTGTTTTTGCCTCCTGATCACACACTGACCGCAGCTTCTCATCATTTCCCACCGTAACACCGGCTCAGATAAACCGTCGCTGCAGGTGAAGGCCCACAGAGAGCTCCGGTGAATGTTGAAATGAATTCACTGTACATTATTTAAAAGTCTAACCCCTGACCCACATTTCAGCGCGGGCCACTGCAGGCTCAACATAAACCTCCATCTCGCCTCCCGCGCTGCTGATTGGACGGCGAGAGCAGCTCGGGAAAGCGCCGGCGAGAACGCGCTCGGCCTGTGTTTCCAGGAGACTCTCCCGCGTGCCCGCGCACGCACAAACACTCACACAATCAATCCCGCCGTTGCCTCTTTTCTGTAACTACATAAGAAGCTTCTTGAGCGCGCGCGCGCGGCCCCGTTAAAAATCTGTGTCGGGCGTGCCCGCCGGTGGAATGCGCGCACCTGCTGCCCCCCCCCCCCCCCCCCCCCCCCCCCCCGAGCCCCCACTTCTTTGCAGCTCTTGTCCGGCGCTAATTGGAGAGCTCCGCCGATGTAGATTATAAAATGTAAATACTTGAAGCTTTTCCAGTTTATTTGAAGTTGTGTTGATGAAGAGGAGGAAACATGAGGAGGGTTTCTGAGCGGACTGCGCCTCTTCAATCATAATCATCCTCTTTTTTTTTTTCTTCATGAGGATGAAAACACAACATCGCCTTTTTACTTGGAGCAAGTTCATCTTTCCATGAAGCCGATGGGACAAGTGCGAGCTTATTTTTCCAAGTAATCCTTTTTTGTCGCAGATCACATTCTGCTGCGTCACTTCTTTTTTCTTTTTTTTTTCTTCAGGTTTTGATTTTTTGATCCGAAGTGGAAAAACAAGGAAAAACAAAACATCCTGCTCGACACAAGTTGCCAGTATTTTCAGTTTTTTTTTTTTGTTTGTTTGTTTGTTTTTAATAATGTGTCAACAGTGTTGATGTGGAGGATTACAGCAGAATATTTCTTGGTGGTTTACATGTAGCGCAGAAAGAAGCGGTGTGTGTTTGTGAGGGATTCGTCCGAGGCTTATATAAGAGGAGCCGTCATGTATGCAGGACGCAAGAGGAGAAAACCAGTTCAGAGAGCGTAAGTTCATTTTAGTTTGTTTGTTTTTTTTTTTAAATATTTTTTTAATGCCACTTCCGGTGCTATCAACTGAAAAATTAAAATTAAAGCATAAAATCGACCTGTTTGAAATGTGATTCGTCCAAATGCACCTGAAGCCGGAACACGAACGGAAACTAATTTCTTCATCGATTTAGAAAAGAGATTTTAATTTTAAAGGTTAAAATTTTATTCTCGACGCAAATTGATTTTAATGCACGTGTGAGCTGCTGAATATTTCTATGCATTTCTAAGGTGCTTCGGGAGGTTCGAGGCCTGAACGGGGCGGAAATGTTCTTGCAGGGTCGTTTTAAAGCTGCGGATTACAGCAGGCCTGCAGCATCACCGGCATGATTTTAACCTTCAGCACTTCCTCCTTTGATTTTTTTTATTAATTAAGCTATTTTTAAAATGAACGAAAAGATCGCACAATTAAATGTATGTTTTTTTTTTTTAAAAATAATTAATTTTACTGACTCACTGACTTTCATAGCCTACATGGTGTTACGCCATTTTCTGTCTAAACGCCCTTCAGAGGATCAGACTGACAGTTTTTTCTCTCATCAGGCTGTTTTGATTAATTTGTGATAATTAATATTGCCTTAACAAAATTATGTATTCAATAGAATAACATCCTAATATGGAAAAATGTTTTGGAAACAGTTTCCTGGCTCTATTTAGGCTTTTTTTTTTTTTTTACACAAACATTTAAATCCTGAGCTGAGATCAGCTGAGATCTAAATTAAAGATAAGAAACCTGATGTTTTTATACAGCCTTACATTAACTGTTTAGCTGTGACACCATAGCATCAAACCGACACCATTTCCCTGCCAGTGATTCAGAAATCTGTGTCATAAATGTAAGTAAAAGACAAATAGATAAAGAATCTAAATCTGCTTTGACGTGATCTTATGTGACTGACTTTGGAAAAGCTCCAAACTGCTGCTACACATGATGAGAACGTCATCACACTGACCTGCGACTCCCACTGTATGTGTGTCAAATCACTGCTGTAGGTTTGGCTTCGCTAATAATGGAGTAATTCTTCATGCATGTAACTCACGAATTAACCTGTGATAGGTACATGTCGCAGGCGGTGAGCGAGACGGTTTCCTCTGAACATGTTTTAATCTGTGAGAATTTTAATGCTGATCAGCAGTGCATGATAATTCCTAAAAAGGAGGCTCAGCTCCTGCAAATGTAGGACTCACGAAACAATCCTGAATAATCCTCCTTGTGCTGAGACAGACGCAAGAGTGTGAGACACACAGATGCTGAAATTTGACTCAGGGGATCAGATTTGGGACACACACACACACACACACACACACACACACACACACACAACTAAACTGATCATCAGTTTATCTGGTTCCAGCTTAATTTCCTTGTAAATCAAGGTTTAGTTAAATTATCCATTAAGACATTTACAATATTTACATCCCAATAAACCAATTCTGATTCAAACCTCATCAGTTTATAATATATTATTGTTGATTAGAATGAGAATAATAATTTTACTGTGGCAGTCAACACACACACACACAAGCACACAACAGGAAAGAGCAGCAGCGCCGGTCGGGCTCAGTGACATCACTGATGTGCAGTATAAACAGATCTCCATCCATCCAGACTCATGCTCAGTGATAAAACGCGTCAGTGTGTATGAGTTAGGAACAGTCATGGCAGCCTCGCTGTAAGACTGTCGACCCGTGTCGCCGTCACGTTACCCGTGTTCTCTGTTTGTGGAAAAATGTCTGTAACTTTTGATGCACAAACATCTGAACCGTGTATGAACCCACACGACTCAGTTCAAAGGTTGTTTACATCAGTCAACAGCAGTAAAACTAACCTGTATTTTCACTTTGAATTCATAAATTAAACCTTTAATTAGAAGGATTTTACCTTTTTAGTTAATGTTTAAAAAAAAAAAAAAAAAAAAGTCCTTTGTGTTGTTTTATTGTTTATTGTATGAAACAAACAAGATTGGGAAGTAGGACACACACAACCACATTTATATTATGTCAGCATCTGGGTGTAGCCATGAAAACATGTTACATAACCAAGTGTGTGAGTGTATAGACTGAACAGACCAGTGGAGCCAAACCATTTAGGATTGTGACCCCTGAAAATGAAGAACTGAGTTCGGGTTAGATCTGATTTAGTTTTAAATATTGGCTGAAGACGTAAAGCTGTCCAGTATCTTGTCACTTTATCCTGTTGATTTATGTTAGTTAGATTTATAGGCCGTGTATCGTCTGCAGTGTTAATAGAATATCCCATTGTTGACTCAGATGTCAACATGTTAGCATAAATAACCTGTAAATAAATTGAAGGAGCAAATGGTCAATAGAGTGAATGGAAAGTAAGTATCCAGCAACAATAACGATAACAGATGGATTCAGAAAATATAGATAAATAAGACGGACACGATCTCTACAAATGTACCTGATCGCTTTCATTTTCTACATTTAATACATCGACTCAGCAGTAATTGTGTGTCGAGCTGCAGAGACTCAAACACAGGCCTCAGTGTCAGGATCACACTGAGAATATTGTTGAATTCTTCATCAAATGAACATAAATGTGCTTTATGTGTTTGAGCTGCGAGTTCAGATTTTGTTTTAATTTACACTGAAAATAAAATCTGTGGCTCAGTGAACATGAAACATATTTTGTTCCATGACGTAAATCGCACGCACAAATGTCAGCTGTTGTTCTTTCAGGCTTTGTGTGTGTGTGTGTGTGTGTGTGTGTGTGTGTGTGTGTGTGTGTGTGTGTGTGTGTGTGTGTGTGTGTGTGTGTGTGTGTGTGTGTGTGTGTGTGTGTGTGTGTGTGTGTGTGGGGTTCGACTAAAGCGTGTGTATCATAGGTCGTTATTTGTTTTAGAGATTATTTTCTTGATTTAAAAACCCTCCTGAACGGAGCAAAGTTCAGGGTTTAACTATAAAAACCAGCCTCCGCCCGTGTTTGGTGTTTATTTAAGATATGTTTCTTTTTTTTCTTTGTTGTTTTTAAATCGATATAAGTTTTTATCATTTGAAATTATTTGTATTTAAGTCTTTCAGACTACAGTCGTCACTAAAGTGGTTTCACATTGTGACGCACAATATTTTGTATTTATTTATAAGTATTTATTTTTTTCAATTTTACCTATTATTATTATTATTATTATTATTATTATATAATCAAAATGTACCTACTTAAACACTTTAATCATTTAAAAAACTAATTTTTAAAACATGTTATTGTTGCCTTGTAGAAGTCGTTTTTGTTTCATGAGGAAAAACATGAACGAAATACATCAACACAAACATTGACAGACGCCTGGTAGGCCTGGGTAAAATAAAAACAAACTTTATTATATTTATTCTGAGTGAAATATTTACATAATATTATTATACATTACTTTCACACATCTCCCCAAAATGTAGTTCAGCATTCACACAACAGAAACAACAAATAAAATGCTAATTCACAGTTGTACTGTATCATTCTTATGGAAAGTGCAAATCACAAAAAGGTTATGACCTTTAGAAATACACTTTCTCACTTTGATGCTGTAATAATCCTCAAGTCACCAAAACTCTGGTAAAGCAGGATTTAATATTTGAATCCCAAATTTAGTGTAGTTCCACCATATTGTTAAAGTAAAACCCAAAATGTGTGAGAATAAAATCAGACAAAATGAGAGGAAGCTGAAGAGATCACGTTTTTTATTAGTTTTGATTGTTTGTGTTGTGACTTCTTTATCCATCGTGTTGATCAGGGTGAAGCAGCCACCGGCTGAAGGGGCCAAATCCAACCCGTCCAAACGGCACAGAGACCGTCTGAATGGAGAGCTGGAGCGGCTGGCCAGCCTGCTGCCTTTCCCCGAGGAGGTCACCGCCAGTCTGGACAAGCTCTCCATCCTCCGGCTGAGCGTCAGCTACCTGAGAGCCAAGAACTTCTTCTCCGGTAAATCTGCAGCACTGGTCACGTGACCGCTACCGCTCGGCTCATAACAGCAGTTAAAGTCAAAGGTCACACACGGGCCTTTTGTGCTGTAGGTGGAAGTATTCTGTGCTGTGACTAACCCGAGATGTAATATGATGGTTCTAATATCGGGAGTGTTACGATCTGTGTTTGTTTGGTCGACTGTGTTGCATAAGAACATGGATGCGCTGATCTCATCCGTCACATAAACCTCTTTCCAGTGAGCAGAACAGTTTTGGGGAATCGTTTCGTTTGCTGTGAAACTCGCGGAGGATCGATATCAAATTAATGAGTTCGGTGTCCAGCACAGAGAGAGGTCTGAAGCAGCATGTTTAGCCTAGCTTAACACAAGCGTTGACAGCAAGGGGAAACTGTTAGCCTAGCTTCATCAAAATAAACAAAATAAACCTCCTTCTTGACATTTAGCATTTTACTCATTGAACAGCAGTAGAAAAGACATTTTAGGGGCAATTAATGTCCTTTCTTGAGCAATTACAGTCATAAGTTAACTGATTGCAACGGCATAGCAACAGCATAGCAACGGCATAGCAACAGCATAGCATAGCACATGTCAAACACAGATGTCACACAAGTAGGTCTAAAATACAGACACTAATGAAATAAAGTAGCACGGCGCTCGGAGTGTGCAGACCTCCTCCGAGGCCAGTGTCAAACAACACACGCCAGACTCCATAGGAAGAAATATAATTTAATGAAAATGATCCGGATCTGCCCCAAACTTTAATGAGTTCTTCCCCGGTCCATGCCCCATCCCTCCACCGAGTTCGGTGCAAATCGGTTCACTTGACTCGGTTCGCTGACTCGTAAACAAACAAACAAACAAACAAACAAACAGACCTGAGTGAAAACATAACCTCGTTGTCGGCAGTGATAAAAATCGTTTAGGAGTCACAACCTCAGCAGCTCAGTCGTCTTTAGTTTTTAGTGCAGAGTAAATGTACGCAACATCTTTAAAGTCCCATTATTGAAAACACAAGATCATTCAAAGTCATGTTGACATGTGCCTGAAGATCCAGCTACAACAACAGCAGCAGGCTTACGTCATGTGGTTCATTTCATTTGTCTAGACAGGCTGATACACTTAAAGAAATATTAGTATTAGAGTCAAGACAGTCAGTTGTGTTTTTTCTTTTTTAGACAGCAGTCATGTATAAGACACACTGCCTCACAGGAAATTGTCATGGGAGTTTTAATTGTTAAGTCGTCGATCTTAACTCTTCGGCAAATGCAGATTTCCCAAATTGTGAGATTGTTCTTTTTAAGCAACACAAAATCCTAGAAAACTCTTTAGCATCTTTGGTTTGTAATCAACAGAATTACAGACATCTCTGAGCAGGAAGCAGCAGTTTAAAACCTCGGTTATTGCTCAGGTCGCTCCGACCTTTATGAGATTGTCACAACATCCAAGTCGCTCGCTCTGTGTTTGTGTTTCCCGACATCTGCCGGCTGGAGAGAAGAGCAAGCGGCCACCGCCTTATCCAGATGATTTCATACCAGGGAAAGGGCCCTCAATATTTTATTTAGACCCATGTCTACGTGTGTGTGTGTGTGTGTGTGTGTGTGTGTGTGTGTGTGTGTGTGTGTGTGTGTGTGTGTGTGTGTGTGTGTGTGTGTGTGTGTGTGTGTGTGTGTGTGAGAGAGACGGGGATTAGGAGATGGAGCTTTTGCTCGGGGTCCATTAAAACTGTACACCAAAGCATGGAGAGGAGCTTGCATGCCAGTGGATGGGATGTGTACGGTTCTTCTCTACTATGCGGAGTGAAGACATTGTTATTTTAGGCGGTGATCTTTCAAAGAGAATGCTGCAATGCGGCCGTCGGATGCTCTTGAAGCATGAATAATTGAGAGAAAACCCTCGAGTTTAAAGAATTTATGAAATGAAGTCAGAGCAATGTTTGTTTAAGGCAGCGGCTTTTTTGAAAGGGCTGTTTGGGGGTGAGACGGACAGGATATTGCACCGGCCATACGATTGTGTTTTCAGCGGATGTAGCCAATGCATTTCATATTTTTATTGTGTGTGTGTGCGCGTGTGTGTGCGCGTGTGTGTGTGTGTGTGTGTGTGTGTGGCTGCTTTGTTCACATGTTGTGTACGTTTAGAGGCTCCAGAAGAAATGAAAAGAAGCAAGTCTGAAGCATTTTCATCTTCAGAGAAATTTCTCTTTCAAGAGGAAAAAAATCAAATTAAAAGTTGATTTATGAAGCAGGTTTAAAGAAAACCAGCAGGGTTGACCAAAGTGCTGTAGAATAATATACGAGGAAAAACACACAACATGGAAACAGCTCAAACGTGATGCATTAACTATCGCACGGTCTGAACATGGAGCAGCTAAATAAAAAAAAAACAAGGGATAAAAGTGGAAGATGAAAACCTTAGGGACGCTCAAAAGCCAACAAAAACGTAGGTTTTAAGATTAGTCTTTAAAATGTCCACAGGGGGAACACTTAATTAAAAGAGGTAAACTGTTCCACAGTTGTGGGGCAGCTACCGTAAAAGCCTGATCACCCTTTCCCCTTAAGCTCGCCCGAGGGACGGCCCGGATAGAACCAGGGACTAAACCTTCCTTCTTGTATTTTGCTTATTGAGCCGCAGCAGAAAAGAGCTTTTAATGGCAGTTAATGTTCTTGACCAACAACAGAATAGCATCACACACGTCTAAGACAGATATAAAATACACACACAGTAATAAAGTCAGTGCGCTCAGAGTGTGCAGACCTCCACCAATCAAACAACACACACCACAGACCGTAGAAAGATAAAATCTAATTTATAGGAAATGATCCGATCTGCCCCAAAATTGAACAGGTTCTTCCCCTCGGTCCATGACCCAACCCTCCGACCAGTTCGGTGCAAATCAGAGATGTTTCTCTTCTGAGAAGTGTGTGTGTGTGTGTGTGTGTGTGTGTGTGTGTGTGTGTGTGTGTGTGTGTGTGTGTGTGTGTGTGTGTGTGTGTGTGTGTGTGTGTGTGTGTGTGTGTGTGTGTGTGTGTGAAATGTGTTATTTCCCATTCTGTAACACATGGAAATATTCACTGGCCACTCAACCTGTCAGGGTGAATTATTGATAGTGGATTTCAGAACCAATAGGTCAAAGTGTAGCCTATAGACAAACCCTCTTGTCTAACTGCATTAGCCTACTTCCTGGACAGTCTCTAAGTAATTAACGAGCTCAGGGCTCTTACATTAAGGAAGCTGCTACCACACAGAAGAGAAAGCTCCGAGGCCCCCGAGGGCCCGCCGCTCAGTGGCTGCCTCTGTGGTCAGCCATAATTTGTTGTATGTAAACAGCACGAATCCTGCACGTCGGAGGCATGTGAGGGTGGGTGGTCTGAGCCGGGACTTAGCTCCGGTGCAGTCCGGGAACGCTGCTACTGCTTCCAGGCTTTGTTTGGCTCGTTTGGAAGAAGTGTTAAACGCTGGGAGAGGCCCGCCTTCATTAACTATTAAAATGCATTAGGTTTTCGCTCTGCGCTGTGCGGATGTGTGGTTCCTCCTGAGTGTCCGTGTTTTGAAAGGAAGGTTCATGATTTGAAGTTTGAACACTCAAGCGTCACGCGCCGCGCGTGTAATTGAATATGTCGCAGGAGTGGAACAAAGCCCCGGCAGAGCCCGGTTAATCTGGCTGACGGTATTATCCAGCCCAGCTGCCATCTCTGTTATTGTCTGGAGCCACAATGGGCTCGGCCCCTCTCAGCCAGTCTGAAGAGAGGAGGAGGCGGTGACTCTCTTAAACCCCGATAACGCCGGGATCACCCCGCTCCGGGTGTGAAGCACCTTTCAGCCGCCTTCACAACTGTCGCCTGCCCTGTCCGATCACTCACGCTCCCAGATTCCCGCTTAATGAGGGAAATATGGAAATGTGTCCCGTGTCATTTTGTGTCCCCGTCGCTCCAGGTGACGAGACGCGATGAGTGTCTTTGTTTTTGTCGTGTGCAGCTTTGTGATGACAATGCAGATTTACACTTTGCTTCACGCCATGTTACCGGAGGTTTTTTTGACTTCTCAGGCCACGACCTGTTTGCAGCAGTTGGTGCGGTCATGGGTAATTTCGCCGTAGAGAATCAGTGATGTGCTTGTTAGAATAAGTCTGCTCTCTCCTCTTTATCCACGTGTGGGGTGAGTGGCTATAAAACCTGATTTGAATATTTGCATTTCTTTAATGATTTGGGAGATTCCCTCTTCTGGTGCCAAATAAATTAGCTTTTTAAGGAGAAACAAACAGCTTTGTTCAAATACTCTGAGCCATGGTTTCTGTATTCTAGATGTTAAAGGCGTCGTCCTGTGGAGGTGTTGTAGTGAGAGCGAGAGAGAGAGCGAGGGGATGACATGACCACGTGCTCTACCAGGTGAACCAGCAGGGAGTTTTGTTTGTATCTGGTGCTCACACACCGTCTTTCTGATGGTTTCGCCCTCTCTTCAGAACTTTCTGCCGTTGTTGTCATTTGCTCAGATTCTGCTGCTTTCCTCGCCGCACACTCTGATACACGGCCGCGTTCGCAGAAACATGATGTTACACGATGTCTAATGCAGGTCAGCGAGGTAGACGACGTGCAAACACAAACTTATAGATACAATCGACACAGCATCTCATCCGTTTGTCCAGAGTGCAGTGATCGTTTGCTTCCCTGACAGTCGTGGTTGCACAGCTGTGCTGAGAGCTGCTGTTTGTATATTTCTATCTTCCTCTCGTTAAGCGCGTCTCCTGCTGAGAGCTACTTCGACGTGACGAGGTTTAGCGCTTCATGTTTTTCATTAAATAGTGTATTTACTGTAAAAATCTTCCAACCTTCCAACAATTAATCAGTCACATCTTGTTTGGTGTGTTTTTATTTTACTGCCTGAGAACTGGCCCTACATCAGTGACAGACCGGCCTGTAGTTTTTCTTTGCTGAGGATTGGTGGAGAAGTTGTTGCGGTGTTTACGGAGGAGGAAACCCTGACAAGATCCTGGATGACACAACTAAGCCAATAAGAGCTCTGCTGGGTTTCTTGGAAGAGTCATCGCCTGCAGCCAAATGGCTTGATCGCCCTTTTTTTTTTTTATCTGTTCCTGTCCCTTTTCATTCACCCCGTCCATCCCTTCTGGTTCTGCTCTCATTTTCCTGAGTTTTTAATCGCAGGCTGCCATAACGTGGGTGCTGTTACGTAAGCGCTGCTCCGTCAGATGGTCGTTCCTGTTGCTCTGAGTTTCAGCCAACGTCACAGCTACAGTTCGGAGGTCACGGTTTAAATCTGCGGCGGACAGGAGATGAAATTATGACTAATCCTGTGATCGTATCGCAGCTGCATGACTGTTGTTAAAGTGAACCGCGGCTCTTTGAGATACACTCCATTGTAAATATAGACGGAGATTAGGAGAAATAATCCCTGTGGACTGCGGAGGGTTCACTTTGCTGTGGTTTGGTGTCGGCTGAACGCTGCGGGTTCACGCGTGTCGTTTCAGGTGTTTTCAGACTCTCAGTCAAAGGTATCCAGGATACAACTTTTTCACTGATGTCAGCTCGTGTTTGGGATACATCCTCCAGCCAGAGTGCACAGTTTACATTAAAGCTGCACAAATCAATAGTTTTTATTTGAACAGGGGATCAAACGACAATGTTTAATATGAACGACAGACGCACAGAAACAGGTGGAGACCGAAATGGAGCTAATAGGAGGAAAATGTGACTTAAATTTCTCAAACATGACTTTCAATTCAAGTGAATGTGCTTTGCGTCTCCTGGATGTGTAAATGGAGCTTGTTGTGCTGCGCCCCCCCCACCCCTGCCCAAATATACCAGCTACTGCAGGTTCAAGGAAAGGTCTTTTAATCGGTGCATTGATGAGGGAGCACAGCGTTTACCACAGTTTAATGAAGCAGCCTCGTCTTGTGGTGAGGAAAACTCAGAACATATTTCCACTGTGTGAAAGGAAAGAGAAGAGCTGAACGATGGTCATTTGCTGGTATGTTCACTCACACCTGGAAACTATGGTCTACAGTGCAGGTTATAGTCTGTAGCACCACAATGCTTCATTTATAACGCTCTGTTGTGACACACTTTACCTTCATAAAATGTGCAGCTCCTTTTGGCCTTATTGTGATTTAACTGTTCAGCTTCACTTAAACCCTTACACGTTTTTCCACTGATTTCCTCTGGCGACATATGAAGGACCCAATCCACCCAGTGACAGTGAAACACTTAAGTTTTTCAACTGGTTTCTGCTGCAGATCACGCAGCAGTAGATGGTCTCCATAAGGAAGACCATTATATCTATTATAAAAAGCACCAGCATACAATGTCTTCCCTTAATCGAGTCGGCAAACATGGAACCCGCAGAGCACACGCATTATGCAACTCCCACTGGATCAGGCCATGGATATAGAAAATAAATTATGTAAAACCCTGTTCTGCTGCTAATAGAAGGAACAGCGGCTTCGTTGTGCACATGAAGCCGGCGTGTTCTCCGGCGGCTGCGGAGGGATTCAGCGGAAATCGCACAGAAGCAGCATCTCGATCTCCTTCTTAACGTCGCAAATAAATGTCACTGGAGTTCACGTCAGTCACTTCTCTTTCGTTCAGCGAGGGGCGGCAGCTGCAGAGCGCGTCGCCTGATGAGAGAAAACGAGGCCAAATAACTCGGATTTAATGAAATTATTGTCCGTACATCGCTGCCATGACACGGCACGCACGGGAATTGGCACACAGCTGGAAATATCTGTCAGAGCTACAGTGCGGCGGCGTGTCTATAGGCCGCCCCTGCTCCGGGATTGGTTACGTAAGCTGAGCGGCCGCTGTGAAAGTCTTGTGAAATGTCATGATACCATCTCTGTTTTGTTTCCGAACGAGGGCGATGATTCGTTATTTGAAGCATCGCCGCCCCTCCCCCTCCTTCCTGTAGGTCATCTATCTGCACACAAATGAAAGGCAGAGCCGATCAGCAGTGGGTCATCCCTTCATGACGACCCTCCCCTCCCTGCCTCCCTCCCTCTCTCTCCTCTCTCCTTCCTCTCCCTCCCTCTGCCCGTCCTTCCCTCCGTCCTTCCCCCTATATGGCTTAACCCCCTCCCCCCCCCGGCGCTCGCTGATCACGATACAGCGCTGAGAGGAATGCAGGCCACCAAAGGGAAAACCTGGTAATCAGGAGTGACCCCTCCCCACCCCTACCCCGCCCAAATCCCATCACTCCTCACCTCCTCCTCCTCCTCCCCCCATCTCTCTGGATCGCCTCTCATAAGCAAATATGCAACCATGTGATCACAAAACCTCAGGAGACACGAAAGCAGCACAGGGTGCGTGCTTTCCCCCTGCATTAGTGACCGCGTGTTCATGTTCAGCCTCTATATGTGAGGCTGTGTGTGTGTGTGTGTGTGTGTGTGTGTGTGTTGCGTGCATCCATGTGTATGTGAGTGAATGTGGGGGTGGTATGTGTGCATCGCGTGTTCATTTACTGCAGTGTTCGGGGGGTGAAGGAGTTGAAACGTTCTATATTTACTCGCTGCCATTCACACTCTGCTAGAATAATTAACACACAAACACACTCACACACATCCTGTATGCATGCACCTCGCTGTGTGTGTGTGGCTGCAGGAGGACACACTGACACACACACACACACACAAAGTGGTAAAATTTAATATATTCTGCCTCAGACTAAATCATACATACCCCCGGCTGTAGATAGCATTAGTGGAAAAGGCAGCAGCAGTGTGTTCACTTAAATACACTGCAGACAGCTAAAGACTCATTTAATTCATGGTGCCCTGTGATTGGCTGTTTGTATCGCTGCAAACAGGAAACTGTAGTAACACACACACACACATATACAACATGTCAGTTCTCACTACTGTCCATCCTGAGCAGCGCTTCCTGATTAGCAGCTACCATGTTACTATAGCTACAGATTAACACCTGAGCTGAGAACTCCAGTCACTTCCAGTTCCTGCCAACAACAAACACTCATGTGACGTCACAGTCAGAGTCCATGGAAGTTATTGTATGCGTTTTATCAGTCTACTTTTCCCTCATTGTAAAATAATAATCACGTTGGAGCTGATGTGGACCTGATCATTCAGCGACATTATTTTCAGGCAGGTGGCAAATTAAGTGTCTCAGTAAGAAAAGGCTGAAGAAAAGAAGGCAAGGAGGAGGAAACTTTTACGAAAGTAAAATTGATCTGCAAATAACATCCAACAGACACTCGGTGAGCAATCATTAACTCATCGCCATGTGATCAGTAACTGCAAAGGAGCTGAGGAAAGGGGGGTGACGGTCGGACAAATCGTAAATTGGCCGCCGATCGAATCTTTGGTGCAAAAATCGATTCCTCATTGTTGAGGATGTCCGTCAGGTTCTTGTGATAGATGAAATCTCTTGTTGGGATGTTCCTCCTCGTCATTTATCACCATAAACTGTTGCGGTTAAGATACAATCAGAGGTACTTTAAGTTTGGTCGCTAAGGTCGTCTGCGCAACGGCTTAACTGACTTTAAGTGATTCCTTAAGTATAAGACCAAGGCAAGGAGGAAACCTTTAATACTTAAGTGAGTGTTTTGTGTCGGTGGCCCCTGGTGACTGTGAAGGCCACAGCATATGATTCACATTATTCTCACACTCATCAGACCATCCAGTGACGCCTTCCTGCACTGCGTCGTCCTGCTCCCTCTCATTTCCCAGGTTTTCCCTTTAATTAGTCCCTCGTCTGTATGTCGGTAACGTATGATGGAAACTGACCCTGGACTTTTCGTCTGGTGACGTTTGAGTCTGAAACTGTGTCATATGTTGTGTTTTTCCTCAAGCTTCGTTTGCTATGATTTATTGTGCAAAAAATAATGCAGCACAGTGTGTCCTGCAGCCTCCGGCCTGTGGCTGCAGCCAAGTCCAGTCAGTTTTGTCGCGGTAGCATTGTTACCTGAGGCGCATGCAGGACGCTGTGGGTGTGAAACGAAGCGTGACTCTGCGTCTGCATGGGCTTTTTCCCCACGTCCAACTGATTCAGACAGATTTCGGAGAACGGTTGTTGGAGCGCTGCGCTCATCCAGTCGGGTGCAGGGAGGGTTCATGATCATTGAGAGCAGAAAAAAATGGTTGATCGTGTTCAGCCTGTGCGTCAATGAGGAAAACTTTAAGACACTTTTAATGTAAGAATCATGTAAACAGAGAGATGGATGATCAACAGGAGTGAGGAAGGTGTGACCTCCTCCTCATCCATGAAAGTAAAAGTAATTGTGTACGTTGTGCTCGTCCTCGCTGCCCGCGCCCTGACTCTGAATCAGTCCTGGCACGGATCCAAAGTAAACTGCGGCGCTTCCGCCTCCCTCTAATCGTCAGCGTTAACACATCCAACACCGTGGGTTTCTGTCACCACGTGCCCCCCCCACCCTCCCACCCCACCCCCACTCCCACCCCCACCCCCACCCCACGAGCTTAATACGCTGGGTTAATGCCGTCCAAATATAGCCCTGTTTCATGATTCAGACTCCTGCTATTGTTATCCCATGTGACCTGACAGCAGAGACGTGCGATATGTGGTGTAAACAAACGATACGCAGCCGTCAGTCACTGACTGGGAAAATAATCGAATAATTATTGTTTGATTTACATTTTTGTATTTAGTCTTAAAATACCTCAAGAGAAAGTGTCACCCAGTGGTTTTAACAGCAGCTCTGTTGCGTTAAGTAACTTCTGATCCCAAATCTTTCCTGTGATTGGTTAAAAACACTTTAAGTCTCTTTTGGCAGTGCCGTGTGTGTGTGTGTGTGTGTGTGTGTGTGTGTGTGTGTGTGTGTGTGTGTGTGTGTGTGGTCGAGGGTACATGGTGGACTGCAGCGACACTGTGACAGGATGCCAGGGTGACATGTAGGGATTGAGCAGGGAATTGAAGCAGGGCGAGCACAGAACATCCGCACTAATCCGGTTGTAAATAGCATGATGGGGCAAATTGAAAGTGGTCAAATATTTGATAAATATTTGCTGTGTACTTTTACTTTTTTTTGGGGGGGGGGGGGGGGGGGGGGGGTCTCAGCTCCTCTGTGAGATAAACCCCAGTGGACTCCGGGCCTGGCTCTGTGGTGGAGTGCTGTCAGTGGGGTTTGTGCTGGAGGCTGCAGGATGAAGGTCAGGACCAGAGCCAAGCTGGACTCTGGGTCACAGTCCAAGCACAGAGAGATTTGTCTCCTGAAGGCGTTGACAACTGGATTTTGGTTTGGGCCGGGTCTTTTGCGGTTCTGTGACTCTGCCCTCAAAAATTTACATTTGTGTTTTTGCAAAAGTGCCATGTTCTTCATGGGTGTATAGTTGGTTTACAAAGTGCTGGGGTCTGCGTCCTGAATGTGTGTGTGGTTGTAGCTTTGAGATGCGAAGGTCCAGCTCTTTACGTCGGCCGTGACTTTTCCAGTATTTAACCGAACGACACCACAGTTTTCCTCATGAGGGAAAGAGATCATGGAGGTTTTCGGAGCTCAGGCTTCTCAGTTGTGTTTGCCAAACTAATGATGATAGCTACATGAGCTAGGCTAACATGAGCGAGCTAAATGCTAAACGCACAGCTGCTGACACACTGACCAAACTTTACAAACTTTGATTTTCTGTTCTGCACATGCAAAGATGTAGAATGATGTTTTCAGCTTCAGGTGCTTTACTGTGATCAGTTCAATAGACTTCTAATGAAAGTTTACCTCAGCCTGTCTGTCCCTGATTACTATAAAGCTGCATGCACAACGGATATTTAATAAAGTTATAAAGTGTTAAAATTCAGATTCATTGGCAAATGAATGGAGAAAGCTAATTGTCCTTAACTATGCACAACTTGTTTACCTGATCTTCTTGCACCTCGGTGGGAAACAAACTATTAAAATGAAGCTTCACCTTCCAGCGACGACAACAACACGCAGTAAAAGAAAAATGTCTCCAAACGCAGCTGAAGTATGACAAACTGTCTGATTTTCAGGGTCACTGCTCGTTTGTCAGGTTCGATCTATCAAATACTGGAGCAGATACATTAGCCGAGGGCCGGCGTGGGGCCCAGTGAGAGGAAGAACCGCACCGTGTCCGGCAAACAGTCGACTGGCCGTGCTCATAGAGTCTTCTTCTGCAACACTTTACTGCAGCTCCGGAGAAGATTCATAAAATCATTATTCAGATTTCTGTGACCGATTGAAGAAATATATCCAAGTGACAGCAGCACAGACAAGTCATTCAATTTGAGCTTCAGCTCTGAATCATGTTGTTGGAGCAAGAGAAATTTCACCCGCTGAGTCGACTCTGATTCTTTTCCAGTGCAGCTTCCTGTGTTGTTGAGAACTGGAAGAAAACGGCGGATAAAACAGAACTTCTGTCTTTCAATTCTGGGACAGCAAAATCTGCGTGTTTTTATTTTTCCCCACTGTCGATTAACAGATGAAAACTCAATGGTTTTCCAGCTTGAGAAGATCCAGAAATCTGGTGGTTTCAGAACTTTGTGATCAGACTCAGAGAGAGAGCAGCTGGTGAAGATGGTGGAGACCAAACACTGAGCCAAAAGAAAGAGAGAGGGAATACTGGACTTACTTTTGTCATAAAGAAGCCATTAAATTAGCCAGTTCACCATATTAACCTGATGGTATGTTACTGCTGCCTTCAAGTGGCCAGAAATAAATACGTTTTTGCAGGTTTAAAGAATAAAACCAACCAATTTTGGTTATTCAGGAGCAAAGATAAGTTCCTTAGGCAAGTTATTTTACAACTCAATAATACGTAATGATGTTATAATAAACCTTACATTTTAAATGAAACTTGGACAAACTAAAATGTACTTTATTTCCGTTCTTTTTCCAAGTGTAGGCCGATGAAGAGGTAACTGTGCAGAGCAGAGAGAATGGTCTGACCTGTCTGATGGGGTTTTAATGTAGATTGTTTGTAAACCTCCGTCGAGCTACGATGAGCATGTATGGGAAAGTCAAGCTGTTCTGTTGAGCACGCCGGGAACGCCTCTGGGTGATGGCTGGAGCGCTACTATGCCACATGTGTGTGACGGCAGTGGGAATGTAAATTTTTCATTATGTACACTTGTGCCCACTGAAGCTTGATAACAAGATCTGCTCTTTGTCCTCCTCTGGCCATTCAGGAGGCTTTGTGTTGGCCCACTTTTTCTGGATGGGTTCTGATGTGTAAACTAGCAAAGTACACACACACACACACACACACACACCGCAGCCACAACACACACGCAGTAGTTTTTATCTTAACATGACCTTTTGTTTTCTCACGATCAGGAAATAATTATATATGATGATGATTATTATTAGAATGATTAATTATATATGATCAATAAATATATGATAAACATAGTGATGACAAAATAGTTTGATCTTGACGTCATCTTTGATCTTTTTGTGATCACTGGATAATCGTCTAAAATCAGCAGCCGGAGAGAGCGGCCATGCTGCTACCGCTGCGGCTGAAACGAGACCGACTGTCCCATAATGTTCCTGCTGTCGTCGTAGCGACTGATAGTGAGCCTGAGCTCCACAGTGATCTTACAGTAGTCTACAGTGACCACATCACAGACACAAGGCCCTGCAGTAATATCATCATCGACCCATAATGTTTCTGTGTGTCTGTGTTTGGGAACAATTAGTTAAATTACGAATCAATTTCAAATCAGCTTTTGCTGATTATCACACCAGAGTCTCACAAATGCTTTTATAATGATCAACGAGGCAAAATAAAGCTCATTATGTCGAGACATGGAGACACGGGATCATGAGGGAGGAGAGCACGAGAGGATTCGATGATCACAAGTGAATTAAACATAAATACTCAAACCGCTGTTATGAAAAGAGTGATTACTCAGATTTTATCTTTGTGCTTTTGCTTTTATTCAGATTGTTGGGCATCATGGGTGATCCCCTTTCATACATATTAATTCTCTATAAATATGTGGACCCTGCACTGTTTTGGACAAATGAACATAAATGAAACAACATTAGAGCTGCTGCTGATTTCAAACCTCAACTTGAAAACAACTAAGTGTGTTTTCCAAGTAGAAGAGAAACTTAGACTTATTTCAAGTAATTATGTATTTATTTATCTATCTATTTCCCATTAAAGGAAACTCTCAGAGTCTTTTCATTATTATATCCGCATGATGGCTGAAAATACAAAGAATAAATGTCCAGTGTAATTACCCAGAGCTCAGAAGATGTGTTCAGATTATTTGTTTGTCCAACCATCAGAGATATTCAACGTAACAGAAAGAAAACCAGTAAATCCTCACATGAGGAAACAGGAAGCAGTGAATTATGGGCATTTGTGCTTGATATCTGGTTTAGACGATTTGACAATTTTCAATTTCTGACTAATAAATTAATCGGCTAATTGTTTCACCACTAGACGGACGGCGAACAAAGGGAGAGAGGGGGGAGGACCTGAAACAAAGGACCCAAACTGGAACCAGGAACCTAGTGATCATATGAGATACAGAGTAAACCAGTAGTCCGCGAGTAAACAGCCATTTATGTGTTTTTGTTCTTTTAGAGCTGTGACATATTTTTCCGCCTTTCATGTTTTAGTGGGTCAAGAACGCCACACTCTAATATATCTAGCATATGCGATTCATCGCCCACGCCATTTCCTCACCCAGTTGGATTATGTCACACATTGTTCTCTAAAAAAGTTGATCCAAGATTGTCCGTATGGGAACAGGGTCAGCGGCGTCCAAACCCAAAGCCGTGTCTCGTGTGACGGTACGAGCCCATATGCTATCCAGTGTCTGCTCTGACACTCCTGACACCGCCCCGCCCCTCAGATGGACTCCCTGTTAACCCCCTTCGCAGACAACAAAAGATCTGACCCAGAACCCAGTCACCCAATCATGTCATACGTCACCTTTGGGGTCAAAGGTCGTCACGGGTCGCGGCACACTGCTCCTGCAGGGGTCAGAGATTAATGTGCTCGACCACTGCTCTCTTTCTCATGACATCACCGCTGCTCATCGTCTCACATTATAGACGTAACTAATTATTATTATTATAGCATCAGCTGCAACTTACAATATATTTTATGATCATTAATCAGCTGATTTATTGATCTATTGATGTTTTCAGTCAACAATGCTGAAAAATCACTAATAGGTTGATCCAAATATTTCACTGTCAGTCAGGGAGGAGCGGCTCATCCTCACCACTGAAACCTACATCGTTTCCTCTTTCCAGTCTTCTTCTCCTCTTTATTGGTGCAGATTGTGATTTGTTTTTATTGTTAAAGTCCCTCCATGAAGCCATGATCATTTGATTGACTTTGCTTGTGTTTTTTATTTGCAATGTACAGCCAATATCCCAGAATACAGTTCTCACACACCGGCAGCAACAGTGACGACTGACGGGGATTTTAAAACCAGCTGAAATGAGAACCGTCACTGTGTTGTCATAAATGTCAGATACGATGGAGACGCTCAGAGGCAGAGGACTGTGATTACAGAGGATTACACACCAGGTTCCTCTGAACTCTTATTCCAGGAAACTGAAGGGATGTTTCCGTCAGAAATAGAGTTTCCAGTCGAGATTTCTGCAGCCCGTTTCTGTCATCTGCTAGAACATATGATGCAAACAATAGTTCCCTCCCTACATAAGGTTTGCTCCACACTTTTTACAACCGTGGCTCAGGAGGCAGAGCGGGACGACCACTGATCAGAAGATCGATAGTTTGGTCCCCGGCTCCTCCAGTCCACATGCTGAAGTGTCCTCGGGCAAGATACTGAACCCCACATTGTTGCGTCTCTTCCATCAGTGTGTGTGTGAATGTGGCATTTTTTGTGATCTTTAAGAGTAGAAAAGCGTAATATGATGTTCGTTTACTATTTATGCAGGAAGGTGATCAGAGCTGAGGGCTTCTCTCTTCTCTCTGGAGCTCTAACAAGAGCAGGGCGTTTTGTCTTCTGATTGGCTGACTGACACACAGCCAGGCCATATGGCGGGTGGTCTGAGATGAGCCAAACACACGGTCAAATTCAGACTAAAATGCTCCGATAGTTCTGATAAAATAAACTTTATCTGGTCACTAACGTTTCTTTCCTTGTGAAGGTTGTACAATAATATATTGTCTTCCTGACCTCCAGCGATTGTGCAGCGTTTCCCCAACATCCGTCTTCCTCGTAGCTCGTTACCACGGCGACAGAATGGCTGCTTGGTGTTGTGTTGTGTTAATAAAGTTAGCGTCAGCGCGGCTGAGGGCGACAACTGTGTCTTTGTGACATCACAATTTTGATTTGATTTTTGATTTTTCTGTGTCTTTACATCGTCTGAATTGAAGTTCACACACACACACACACACACACACACACACACACACACACACACACACACACACACACAGCTCATGGACGTCACAGTTTCTGTGTGAGCAGTGGTCCCTCCACTTGTTTAACCCGGCAGCCCGCTCACCCCTTCTCACGCCTCCAGCACCAGAGCCGGACGGGAGGGGGGAAAAAAAGTAATGATGTCACGCTGGGAAAAAGGAGAATCCCATTAGGATGAGAACAGCTGGGGCCACCAGCCAATGAAAAGCTGGGAGGCAGGGGTAGGGAGGGGAGGCAGAAGGGGGCTGGAGGGGGGAGGGATCAGGGGCAGTGGTAAGACTGGGGGGTGGGGGCATGAGCTGAGCTGAGCTGAGCAAGCAGTAAAGTGCAAATATAGTGACGCCTGAAGGTGTTGCCTCATCTCGCTCGAACGTGGAAACAAAGCCAGAAGACGAGAAGCTTTTCCTGCCGCAGCTCTGACACACTCTCTCTCTCTCTCTCTCTCTCTCTCTGACTCTCTGACTCTCTGACTCTCTCTCTCTCTCTGACTCTCTCTCTGACTCTCTCTCTCTCTCTGACTCTCTCTCTCTGACTCTCTGAACACAGATGCAGCTTCACAGCAACACGACACTCCTCTCTGTCTCATTCTGCCCTGAAATCTTAATTTGATGTGTTAATCTTTGTGTTCTGTTGACATCAGCTTTACTTCCTTGTTGTTCTGGAGCTCACAGGTCCCTCTGTTTGTGTAAAGAGTGTAAAGTAAACAGTTTTTCTGCTTTAAATACATAAATGTTCTAATGTTCTTCTGACCTTATTTTTAAAAAAGGAAGAAAATGAAGCGGTAACCCGCTTCCCTTCACCACAACCTGGGCACATTAACTGAACACGATACAAAATGAGTATGAAGCATTGCTGTTGCACCGAATCATACATGAACAAATATATATTATATATGAGCTACAGTATGTTTGGGCTCAGAGAGGTTCTTTTATAAACTAACTATTATAAAACTCCAGTAACATAAATCCAAATAGATAATAATTTTTGATGTGGGAGGGGTGATGCTGCGTAAAGTGATCTGACATGAGCAGGTGAAGATCTGCTGTATTTAACCATGTTTTACAGTGAATCCTGTTTTGTAGGTGACATTTGAAAAATCAACAGCAAAAATCATGTTTTTGAGCTAATTTCATTCCATTAGGAAAAGTCATGAATCATTAAGGTGATAAACAAAAGCCAGAGTCTCCAGGACCCCAAACACAACATTAGGGTTATATTGTCTTCCTGATTAACTGATGATCGTTTGGTCTCAACAGTGTCAAAATAACGTGGGAAATGTCCTTCACAGCTTTTTAAATCACCTTCACGTTGCTTGTTTGGTCAAACCAACTGTCCAACATCAAAATAATATTCAGTTTACTGTCACATGACACAAAGCAGAGGAACAAGTCCTCAGGCTGAAAGTAGTTAGTTGTTGGCATTTATGCTTAAAGAATGGATTAGTTGCAGTTGACTTTCTTTTTGTAGTTTGTAGAATAAAATATGTATCTGGGTTAGAAAGACAGTAGGTGTGAACAGTTCAGTGCTGTACGGCTGCAGGACAGCAGAGTCTCTGGAGAGACTGAAATAACAAGAGTTTTTTTTCTTCTGTTGTAATTTTTATCACTGACGCTCTGATGTCATAGTAACTATGACATAACTAAGTTAGACAAAATAAAAGGTCTGGTTTTGGGGAATCAGACTTTTCAGGTTCCATGTGGTGAATGTTTCATGAGCCGGGAGCGGACGTGTCTGCAGCATCTTCAGCGTATGAAGCATGAGGCGGTCTGACAGTCACAGCAGTGCTTTGCAAACATTATCACAGGACTAAAGCCCGTCTAACCCCCCCCCCTCTCTCTCTCTCTACAGTCGCCCTGACCAGTCGAAACGGTGTGACTCCGCCCAGTGCAAATGATGACGACAGTAAAACAGCGGTGGAGGCCAAGATCCCTGAGGGTGAACTCCTGCTGCAGGTCAGTGTTCAGACTGCAGTTGTTGTTATTTCTGCTCCACCCACAGTCGTCTGTTCTGTGTCATCTATTTAATTCCTTTTTCAATTCAATATCTGAGATTGTTTGTTGCTATAACTACGTTTGTTATGCTATTGAAGGCCAGTGTCTGTGGATGGGCAACGGCACCGATTTAATTTGTGAGTCTGGACCGCCCATGTTTTATTTTCTTTTTTCTTTTTTTTCTTTTTTCTTCTTCCTGACAAGTGCCCAAAATCTATTTAGGCCAATGACAGGGGCTCAGAGGCTCAGGGCGGCTTACCACTCAATATGTCTGGCACTGTCTGCTGTGCCCTCATGAAACATTAGTGCACTGTTCAGTCACACCAGTCTGCTGCTGGATTCGACCTGTGCCCGGGACTCATCATATCATCATCAGTGAATATGGATTCATTTCAACAGATATTTCAGCCTGTTATTCCTCAAATTATCGTCATTGTCGTCCTGAAAGAAATTTCAGGGGTTTTTACTTTTACAACCCGAGTCATCTTCATGGAGCTTCGGCCATTTGTTAGTTTCGATCACATTTAAAGGAATAGTTTGACATTTTAGAAACTATGATATTCACTTCTTGATGAGTGAATTGATACCATTTTCCCGTATGGTAAATATGAAGCTAATAGGTTAGCTTAGCGATGCAGAACAGCTAGCCTGGCTCTGTCCGACGCTAACAGATAATGCCTCAGTGTCAGATCCACTTACATCATCTCACTCACTGACTGGAGTCGCAGTGATTGGCTGCGTAGCGTCATGTGATCAGTGCCATAAAGGTTATAGAAGCTGCGTCGATTGAATAATGGTCAATAATATATAGTTTATACATCTGGGGCCACAGTTCGCCTCTCAGTAACCTCTGCAGTGGATAAATGCTTCCACTGTGCAATGACGGTGAATAAAGTGACTTGAAGTCCACAATAAGCAGAGCTAACGGAGCCAGTGAAGTAGAGCAAAAACAGAGCGAGAGCATCAACTCCCCCCTTCCCACCCCTCCCTTTCACCCCGCCCCCGGACCTCTGGACATTTTACTGGAATTTCAGGTCACTGTTCAGTGTTTTAAGAAAAGGCGATCGATGGGCCTGTTTTCCATTCCAGTGGAAACGGAAAAAACAAAAAATAAAACCCAACCTCTCGTGGTTGACGGGGGTTCTGTGCCCTCTGTTCTGTGTGTGTGACTGAGTAGAGGGCGAACTCGCCGGCTGCCAGATCTTTTTGGGATCTGCTGGAGTCATTGATTTTCCAGTCCAGTTCCTCCCAATGTGCATCACACTGGCATTCCAGGAGAGGAGAGGAAGCAGCCGTTCCCCCGACCCGAGCACGGAGGTTTTCCTTCTTATGATAAGCCCCACGTTTCCCCAGCTTGTTGGTAATGAGAAATGAAAGCTCATTTGGAGAAACAAACTCAGTCAGGAGGTGAGTGTTCCACAGGGGGTCTCTTCCTCCTCTTCCTCCTCCTCCTCCTCCTCAGGATGAAAGGGGGAGATGGACAGCGAGCCGTCCACGGACACAGGTTTATTTCTGAACCCCTCGAGTCTGAGCCGGTTTCTTCACATCAGACAGTCGTGAATTATAGAAGAGCAGTGAGCGTTTCAATTATTCAGGCTGAAAATGGAGGAAACGTGGCGAAATGTTTTAATTGTGTTGTCACTTCTTTAGTCATTATTCAACAATAAACACACAGAACCGGTCGTTGTTGACAACAGACGACAACCTGCTGTCTCTCTCTCTCTCACTCTCTCTCTCTCTCTCTCTCTCTCTTTTGTGCGCCCTCACTTCTCCCCAGCTCGTCCTCACGACTGCAGCAAATCATTTGCAGATGGGAGGTCAACAAGTTCACATGAGCAGACTGTGTTGCCCAAATTGCGGACTGTTGCGCAACCTTTCACGTCACATCGGCTTCCAGTAGCAACGCAGCATTTCTCCGATTTCGTTTTCTACATTTGAATAATGTTTGGAGGGATATTACACAAGAGGTTGAATATTTTAACATTAGTGCATTAAAAGTAACTGAAAAGCTGAAACATGTGGCTCCAAAACAGATTTTTGAGAATACGTTTGGTTGCTGTTTACATGAGAATCTCAGCCCTGACATTTGCTCGCTTGTGTTTACTCTATCTCGCGGACAGTTGAGGTGAATCACTGGTTGTATTATCACAAAGAATAACATGGCGTCTCCGGCGTTAGTCATCCCTGCGCCCCCGTGGGCTGATTTAGGGAAGAGACGGCTGCGCTCGTACGAGCGGCTGTGGCTCTGTGATGAGGACGGGCGTGTTTGTTTGCGTTTTGTTTGGTACATGTCTGTCAGTGTGTTTTATTTACCAAATGTTCTCATACCGGGGGAGGGCACGTGTGCGTTTAGTGAGGTGGAAATGTTGGACCAGCTGTTCCCCTTTTGAAGAGACACAATGAGTGCGCTCCATTTCACCTAACATGCTACTTCATTTTCCTTTTCCTCTCTTTTCCTTTCTCATTTTCCTTTTCTTCTTTATGATTTGAATGAGTTTACTGTAGCGCTGTCATCTTGTCATCACAAACCTGCAGATCCACTCTCTACAACAACTGCAGCCATGGCCCCCTTTATAAAAATTAAATAACCTACTTTTGTAGAACAGCTGTAAAGGCAGAGAGTTGATTGCCTCACACACTACACACTGTACATGTCCGTATGCTTCATATATCTTTGCTGACTAAGGCGTAATAGTGGAGTGGATTCCCAGCAAACGCACAGAGCTCTGCCATGTTACTGACACAGGTGAACTCCTGCCAATGACATTGTGTTGCTTTATTTCCATAATGAAAGCTCTTACAGAATGAATGATAAGTGTGCTAACTGTGTGTGCATCCTCTGTTTGACCCGCAGGCTCTCAACGGGTTTGTCCTGGTCCTCACAGCCAGTGGCACCATCTTCTTCTCCTCTCACACCATCCAGGACTACTTGGGCTTCCACCAGGTATCGTATCACTACCAGTGTTTTTCTGTTTCCTGTCGCCTCCAGTAACCGTCCGAACATTCTCCACAACAGTATTAACATAATCACAATTAGCAAGAGAAACAGCAGAGGGTTAATGGGAAACCTCCTGTCGTCCTATTGTGGTGAAGTTACAGAAATCTGACACAGAAATAGCCGCTGTGTCTGGATCACAAGAGCTCGTACAACATCAACACCAGCCTGTATTTATGACGTGGTTCCACAGTCAGTAGACTCTGCTGTGATGAGCAATGGCTCCTTTTTGGTCCTGTAAAAACCATCTGACAAACACCCAGCCTCAGCTGAATCAGCAGTGAAGCAGACATCACAACTGTCCTTGAAACATGAAGTTGAAACTTGACAAAGTTTAGTGGACGATTGATCATTTTTCCTTTTGGTTATGTCGAGTGTGTCATTCGCCTGAGCTGCAGATGAGTCTTTCTGCTGGTAGATCTCCGTTCTTTGGGGGAATCCAGAACACTGGAGTCACGAGGTTGAGCTCCTGTAAACTTGTATGTTACCAAGGGTCCATTAGCAATCAGTGTTAGAACAGGGCTACTGCTAGCTTGGCTACCTTGTCACATGCACATGATCATGTCTGCATATAGTCATCACTCAAGAGATTAATTAACATTTACAAAATCAGAGAGCGAGGTGATTGTTCCAGCATCTTTAACATTTTAACTCGTTAGTTTAGCGTCTAACCTCGCCATGATTTAACTCCTGTATTTTGTGGAGCATGTGTCGACACAGAGGTGCAAATCCACAGAGGCAGGTACGTTATCGTATTAAAATTCTTAGAAGCTCTGTGTCTGCGGTCGATGGCGGGGTCTCGATGGACGGCTTGCGTGCAACATCTGCTGGGAGCAGCTCGGGGGTCTTGCTCGATGCATCGGTCTACTCCCTGCATGGTGCAGAGTCAGAGGCTCAAAACAGCAGCAAAAAAAGACCTGACCTATTTATAGCTTGGCCTTTTGTAGAAACCACTAGTCGCAGGAGTGAGCTGCTTTGAGCAACACATCTCTGCCCTGCAGCTCAGCTGAGCAGCACACACGGAGCCTCGGCTGAGTGCACCTTTCCTGACTTTCGGTAGCCATCCAAAAAGGGAACTTTGCTTTTGAACGCAATGTTTCGGAGAAACTTTCCTCATGCAAACTGCTGGAGCCACATGTGACAGCTGCTACTAATACTGACACGGCTGCTGCACTAGCCTACCACTAAAAATAGCACTACCTCTGCAGGAGCATTAGAGTAGCACACCGAGTTAGCTAGTAGCTCCTCTCTAGCAACTACCCAGAATATCCATAACGTGCAACACAATGAGAACATCCAGAAAAACCCTTATAACCATCTAATAATGCCTTAGTGAGTATTTAGCAACGACCTGAACAGTAACCACCCAGAAACACTGTGTCAACCACTGAACAGCTCTTCACTACAAACCCCACAGCAACTCCTGGCAGCTACAGTGAACATGCTAACATTGACCTGCCAAGACAACGAACAGCTGAAGTGAAGTTTGTCGGCAGATATCCATAGAAGTTTTAACCTTTTTGTAGTTTTTATTCATCATTTAAAGAAACAGTCACATAGGACACAAACTACTGGATATGACGTAAGGCTTAAGCTACATCCACGCTCATGAATTTTCTTTTTAAAACGGTGCTTTAAAACAAACCGATCTTCGTCCGGTCGAGCGTTTTAGCTCCGTAGCAGAAACGATCTCCGTCCATACTAACACACCGGAAAACTCATATCACATGACCATTCATGTACACTGGGCGTTTTAGGGTAGTGAGTGTGGCGTAAACACAACAGAAGTGATGCATTTTGAAACTAAAACAAATCATTGTTGATGTCGCCTTAGAGTGTTTTCACATAAAGGAAAAAAGGAGTTGAATTCTGAAGTAATTTAATATAAACCCATTTGTTTGTCATTATCTTGAAAGCCACTTAGCAGCAAGTGTTGGCTGTAAAAGATTGAATCAGCTCATTGATAGCGACATAAGAAAAGATTAATTTCCCCTGCAGGGGCATCGGTGTAAAGAGATGCATAATTATTTAATAAAACGTAAGTCTGGTCACTGGGATAATATAATTCATATTTTTATTATGGATTTGTTGCTTTTGGATTATTAATATCAGGTACATAATGACTGACCTTTGTAAACAATGATGACTCCCATTTCTTTTTCAGGTGTATAATTTAACCTGTGTCTCTATGTAATGGGCTGATTCTCCGTCTCTTCTCTCCTCTCAGACGGACGTGATGCACCAGAGTGTGTATGAGCTGGTCCACACAGAGGACCAGCAGGAGCTCAGGAGAAACTTGCACTGGGCTCTGAATCCTCCTGCCGCTGCGTCTGCCGTTACCCAGGACTCCCCCCAAGGTGATCCCTCCTTCCTCCCTCCCTACATGAGCCTTTCATTACAACCACGACAGAACCGTGAGGTCCTGTTTGGACTGGATACTCTGGTCTGAAGTGGAAACAACACACCAAATCAAGGAGTTGTCACTTAAAGGTTGAACAATATTTGACTTGAGCTTGAACAGTGTTTCTGAATTTGATGTTTCTATGCAAATAAATCAGAAACATTTGCATAGAAACATCTAACCCTGACCATGTGAAGAAACACTGTGCAGCCTGGGAACTGCAAGCTGTTGGAGGTCATGCACATTTTATTTGCATATGCACAGACACTATATTGCACTGCAGCCTGGAAGCTGGTTTGACCTTACATGCACTGTGAACAGGTGTCCAGGTTTTCGTCCAATCAAAAACGTCTTTCAGTAAAACTTCCTGTGCTTCTAAAAACACGGAGTTTAAATATTTAATAGGAAGATTTGAATCTTCTTTCTGCAGTTTCATCCCAAAAATCTGTAGCACTGCTGAATGTGCTGCACTCTTCTGCAGCCCTCAGTGTGTGTGCGCACGCACGTGTGTGTGTGTGTGTGTGTGTGAGAGAGAGTGTGTGTGTGTGTGTGAGAGAGAGAGAGAGTGTGTGTGTGTGTGTGTGAGAGAGAGAGAGAGAGTTTGGACATCAATATCAGAGGGTTAAGTACACACAGTTGAGGCATTAAACTGTAAGACCATCCTCAGGTCAGGTCACATGACCCTGTAATCTTCACTGTGGCTTATGAGGTGAACTGGTCCCAGATCTGTACTTGGGTTTTAAGATGCTTATGTCTGTGTGCTTTGGTTCTGAGCAATGTGTTTAGGTTAAGACCTACAGCCCCTGACACAGCTCACCCGCTCCTGCACCGACCCCCCCCTCCACCCCTCCGTAGCTACAACAAATGCAGTCACTTGGTGTGTTAGGTCAGATCTAGCTCAAGACATCATTACATAAGTGTATTTTGTACAGTGGACGGCAGCTGATGATATGAGACAACATTAAAGCATAAGCATAAATACAGGCGGCAGCTTGAAGCCAGGTCAATGTCACAGTTATGACATTATGAAGGTAAAACAACAGACAATAAATCAGGAAACACTGTATTACTGTGGCACATGAAGATGACACTGTCGAGGAGTTCAGTGCATATTCAAGAAAATATTAATAAAGATACCGTTAAACTTACTTAAGTTCTGTAATATGAGACCATGATGTGTAATATATGAACTGGAGGAATCTGAATCGACATGCGACCTGGAAGAGCCGGGGATCGAACCACCAACCTTCTGATTAGTGGACAACCTGCTGTTGCAGCTATAGACTGATACAAAGATGTGTTTTTCTGAGTGAATTAAACATTTTGTAGTTTTTAAAAAAAAAAAAAAAAAAGTATGGCTTTAGTTTTATTACTTCTCATAATTCTACAATATGAAAACTCAACAGTCTCCAACCTGCACTAAACAGAGGAGAGAAGAAAAACAACTAACAAATATATCAACTCCACACACACACACACACACACACACACACACACAAATGTCCAGTAAACATCCACAGTACCACTGTCACATGAAGAATCATAGTCCTTGTAGAATAAACATATAAAATATTGTCCATAAATATAATTAAATTGTTACTTCTGCTGCAGTTTTAACACCAGATTCTCACATTAAAACTGAATAATCATTGTGGCTCATATTTTGTTTCCCACAGATATGGAACCTGACAGCAGCTCCGCTCTGGTCACCTACAACCCCGAACAGCTTCCCCCTGAAAACTCGTCCTTCCTGGAGAGGAGCTTCGTGTGTCGGTTCCGCTGCCTGCTGGACAACTCCTCCGGCTTCCTGGTAGGTCACGCGTCACACAGCGACTGAGAGGAAACTTGGATTTGTCTCAGTGAGACGCGTCGCTTTGTAGATCACAGAAAATACTACTACAGTCAGTCATTTAACGCTTTTAAGAGACATGAAGAAGAACATGGTCTTTTTAAATGCTTCAAAGGTTTAAAAAATAGCTTCAGGCTGAGAGAAGGATTGAGAGTGAATCAGTATTTTTAGTGACATTTTGGTAAAAAAAAAAAAAAAAAAGCAAAGTGTTGTGGGCGTAGTGAGCATATGGATGAAAAGCAGAGAACTGGATTAAGCTGAAGGCAATGGGTGTCACAGACTTACAGTAGAGTAGTCAAACCAATCTGACACAGGCAAAGGGGATGGGGGATATTTTCCTAAAACACACTCCAGTGATACCCGAGGACACGTCAGTCAGAGTAACGCCTTGCTATGATTAGCGCCTACTTTGTATTATTTTGTGCAAATGAATGAATGGGCCTCTCAGATATTTGCACATTTGAAAAACGGTTCTAAACTGCTTTCCAGGCTTTGAACATCCAGGGCCGGCTCAAGTTCCTGCACGGACAGAACCAGCGGCAAGAGAACGGAGGGAAGGCGCCGCCGCAGCTCGCCCTCTTTGCCATCGCCACTCCTCTGCAGCCTCCGTCCATCCTGGAGATCAGGACCAAGAACATGATCTTCAGAACCAAACACAAGCTGGACTTCACACCCTTGGCCTGCGATGCAAAGTAATGAAACTTCTGTTTTACTGTTGACTGCCACTTGGCTCGTTGAGATGGTTGTTTTTGGGAGGCTAAAGCAGTAAATTCAGAACTTAATGTTACATCCTATGAAGTTGTTCACTAGTTCAGTCATATATGATCAATGATGAGTAACTTATTGTCTTTTTGCACAGGGGGAAGATAGTTTTGGGGTACACAGAGGCTGAGCTGCGCGTACGAGGATCCGGCTACCAGTTCATCCATGCAGCAGATATGTTGTACTGTGCAGAGAACCATGTCAGAAGTAAGTTGTGTCACCGTGCCAACCAAGCTATAAAACCCTTCTTCAAAATATATTTAGGCAGAATTTGACGCCAGGAAAATGTTTTTTTATTGACGTCATTCACTTTGTGCACTTGTTCTATTCAGTCTTTAACTTCACTGCCACTTCCAGATCAACTGGTCAGCATCAGCTCAGTGAAAATAAACAACAAAATGAGAGGGTCATTCACCATGTCTTTTAAGTATTTTTTGGCGGTATTTTATTTTTATTAGACAGGAGCAGACAAGAAGAAATGGGGAAACATTTAAGGAAACTTTATTGGGTAACAATAAAAAAAACCCAAAGATATCAAAGGTATCAACTACTCTCAAAGACACACAAGTAGCAGTTTATCAGATTTTATACGATTCTGAAAAGAGCATAATCCTCTATACTGCTGTCTTTACAATGAAGCTGGCTGCATGTTAACACAGGGTTAAGGTGGCACAAAAGAGGTGGTTGTTATGAGGTCTGAAGCTGTTTTCTAATGTAATAAGAAATGGTTAGTCTTTGCTGTTTATATGACAGAGCCATGCTGCTATTTTAGATTCAGTCCTGCCAAAAAAAAAAAAAAAAAAAAAGTTGAAGAGGTCCTGTTGAACCTGGTCAGAGAGTTCAGACAGCTTTCACAAGTAATCCTGCTGGATTATGGAGCAGATTGAGCAAAGCTGCAGAGCTGCCAGAGGAGAGGATAGGGCCCACAAATCCACTGCATGAGCAAAACATCAGAGATGATCCATACAACAGTGGCGACACACAAACACTTCAGAGCACAGATATGTTACCGACCGCTCTCTCGTCACTGGAGCGCAAGGATCAGGGTTTGCCGATTATCTTTGTATTCATTTTTGTCTTTAACACCTTGCATGCTTGGTGCCCTCTTCCCAGCACAAACTCTCTGATCTGGTCTCTTCCATTCAGCCTGACTTTATATCATGTTAGAGTCGGGTTTGTGGCTTTACTCACCTTCCAAATTTACTTTTCATCCTTCTCAAAATTGTACAAAAGGATGACGGAGCACCAGGTTTATGGATTCTGACATAGGGCTAAAGGGAAGACACAAAGTAAGCAAAGTTGGGGAGGGTGGCTTTGCCCCATCACATGGACACATTTTAGGACAAGGTCCCTTTTTTACAACCCTTAAGGTGCACTTCTCCAGACTGTGCACTAAACACAGTGGCACCCATGTCCTCTTTGGACATTCCCCACCAGCCTGAGACGACGATTGGCCTGAAGCCACATGACCACAGGCCCAACTTATCTTTGAAGAAGCCCCATAGGCAGAGATGTGTATGTCCACATATGATAAGCTGTTTTATATTTTCTCTTCTCATACCTGTCTTAAGTACATGTTACTTGTGATATGTTTTGTGATGACCCTGATTAAGGCCACAAGCTGAAATGTGTTGGTCTAATAAAGTTCTGGAGTTTTGCTGGAGGCTTAAGGCATTTTTTATATCAAGATGATCTTGTGTAAGTCCCCATGATCCAACCAGTGAGTAATTTGTAATATAAAGCAGTGGAAGCACATTACTGAAAATATTTGTAATAACTAATAACTCCTGAGAGGATGTCAGTCAGTTGGGTCGTCAATCAAACACTTTGGTTCACGTTCATCCAAAGGTTTCCTCAAGGTTCCTGTTGATACTCATGGTTCCTAGAGATGACTGCTAATGTTTCTGGTGACCTTAACTCGCCATCAGCAACTAGTACAACAATTAGTACAAGCACACACGACACAACAAACACAATAGACGAAGCACACAGTACAATTACACAAGTTGACAAAGAGACTCCAAGGAGAAAGGTATCAAAAAATAAACAGGTGAGATAGGAAACTGCCCCTGTCCGCCAGGAGAATCATACATGACAAAACTAGAGTGCAAAACAGAACTGAACAAGAAAACAGACATAAATAAGACAAAAGAACATGGGCGGAGGAGCTAGACTATCAGTATAGTATATAGATTAAGACAGAGATTACACAGACTAGTAGTTGGGTCTCATCGAGCATTGTCAAAAATGGCTTCCACACCTTCTGGAAAAACCTTTGTGAGTGCTGTTTGCTATAACGAATCTGTTCCATCCTAGCAATAGAAAGCATCTTGTTGAGCCACCTCTTGAAATGTCGGGGCGATGGAGACTTCCAGTAATATTAAGGACTCCAGCGTTTTACCTGTACTTCTATTAAGGTTCTAGGACTAGAATCCAGAGAGAGTTTCATTCATTAATGTTAAGTCTCTCTTTTTTTTACTTTGGTATGAAATTCCATCAACATGCTCAGTTGTATAGTTTGGACACTTAAATAACGCAACCTTTTTTGGATTTACAGCCATTGAGTTTCTACCCCTCTACCAACAGCTCTTGACTCTGTCCTTGCTGAAATGAAAAAGTGCTTTCGGCAATGTTAATTTTCTTACAAAGTTCACTCATTATAACTGTGTTTGTGCTCCATATTGTGTAGTGATGAAGACTGGAGAGAGTGGTCTGACTGTGTTCAGGCTCCTCACCAAGGAGAATCGCTGGAAATGGGTCCAGGCCAATGCCAGGCTGGTGTACAAGAATGGCAAACCAGACTACATCATCGCCACCCAGAGGCCTCTTTTGTATGTTCCTATGATCCCTTGATTTATGCAAAGATTTTAAGAGTTTATCCCAAGAGGGAAGCATGCTTTATGTGATGACGTTATGTGATGACACATTTTTAAACATTTGTGACACTTACAAACACCTTCAATCACGAGAAAGCGGGTAAGAACCAAACACAAGCAGGAAACGTTGATACCGTGGTGAGATCTCCAGATGATAATTATGTGTTCTGTCATTGTAGGGATGAAGAGGGAGGAGAGCACTTGCGCAAGCGCTCCATGCATCTACCCTTTACCTACGCTACAGGTGAGGCTCTACTCTACCAGTCCAACCATCCCATTGCAGGCTTTAGAGATGGAAGCCTGGAGAAAAACGGTAGCAAGTCGAAGAAGAGCCGGACTGACAGGCTGCTGAGGGATGGTCTGGACCCTGGCTCCCTCCTGGGGGCGTTAATGAGTCAGGATGAGTCGGTGTACGTTTGCCAGCCCGCTCTGGAGCCCAAAATGTCCTTCCACAGCAGCTTTTTTGGAGAGCAGATGGGCTTCTCTGACTCCGAACCACCTTCCAGCTTGCACAGAAGCTGGGACGAGCCAAGCAACGGCATGGTAGTTCCAGGCATCACAGAGCCAAACACAAGCTTCGACCCACTGCTTGCCACTCTGGACTCCCTCTCCTTGGAAAGCCAAGGTGTTGTGGACGCAGACGAGGGCGGGTGTTCAAACGGTGAGCTATTCGGAGCTCTGGAGGGGTTGGGGCTGAGTGCTGAGGACCTGGAGCTGCTGTTGCTGGATGAGCGGATGATCAGAGTTGAGATGGACCCCGAACGCGTGCCCACTTTGGACGACCTGCTGACGAATGACGAGATCCTTTCATATATCTACGACTCCATAGAGGGAAAGACTGATTCCGCAGAGCACGGAGGACAGGTGCCTCCTAGTACGTCCTCAGCGACAGCCACAACACTGTCACTACCTGAAAGTAATCCCACCTCTGACGCTAACGTGCAAATGCAGTTTCCTCACCATAAGCCTCCCCTGGTGGGGCAGGCTCCCATCGTCCAGCTGTCCCAGCAGATGCAACAGCACCTCAACATGCGAACAGGTAAAGTAGCACATGACTGGGGTCAACAGAGCGACCACTTGGCAAACACGATAGTCAACGGAGAACTGCTGGGGCAAAATCAATCTATTCCCAACGGACAGTGGACTGCCCAAGACATTCTCACCAGTGCAGGGATACAACTGGACCCCTTTAACAAACAACAGACTATTTTCAATGGCAAGGCCTCAGAGCTGGATGGCGAGCTCCATCAGCAGCAGACACATCAACGCTACCTTCAGCAGAAGCAACCGAGGATGCAGAACCAGGGCTCGCAGCAGTGCCATGCCAAACAGAAGGCGGCCAACCTCAACGGACTGTGCGGCATCTCCAGCACGGAGCATTCAGCCGGGAAATCCCAGTGGCAGGACTTCGGATTCAGTGAGAGTCTGGGCAGCAACCCCTGCCTTGATAACAGCCAAAAACCTCTTACAAACACCTCACTAGATTCTTGCATGGATTATAGTATGCCTGACATTGACAATGCAGATTACACTATCAGTGGAAGTGGTTTGCTTGGGCGTAGCGGGCAGCAGCACGGGGCCGAGTCCATGGTCTCATCCTTCCAGGGGATGAACCACAAACGGCAACAGGAGCAAATCCCGGTTCCTTTGGCCCAGGTCATCTCCAGCCTGTCGCAGTGCCCGCCCCCCAACGCCTCCCTGGAGCAGATCCTGGGAGTGGGCAAGCCCTGCCGGCAGCTGGACCACTACGGCCACATGGTGACCTCGGAGATGCCTCATGAGCCCAATCATAGTAAGGTGAGGTCACTGAAACACTGACACGCTGTTATGACAATGAAATCACAGCTAGCTAAAACAGTTTGAGTTTGGGTGTTCAGTATGTATACTTACTGCCTTTATGGAGCTTTCAACTGCATCCTCATGCTCTTCACCACTGGGGAAATGGTTCTTTGCAAAAAAACATATGTTATTATCAACATGTGTTTAACTTTTTTTCCTCTTTTTAAAGTTCAATACTTTGGTCTAGAGCTGCAAAAATTAATCGATTAATCAGTCTAAAGAAAACTATTTTGATGCTCAGTAAGTAACTGAGCATCAAAATAGTTTTAAGTCATTTTTCAAAAAAAAATCCCAAATGTTTGTTATTTCCAGGTTGTCAAAAGTGACATTTTACTGCATTTCTGGGTCTAACATTATATTAAAATGAATATTGTGGGTTTTTTGGCCGTTGGTTGGACAAAACGAGACTCTCCAGGATATTGTGATGGGCATTTTTCAGTTTTCTGATGTTGTACACATCTTTATCGATGAATTGAGAAAATCATACAGAGTAATAATCATGAGTTGCAGCCTTACTTTGGTCCTCAGTGTATTACAGTGATCCCCAGAGGACGCCTTCTAGTGACCGTGCTGATCTGCAGTATTTTCATCCAACACCAACAGCAGCTCAGATTTTCCACTTTGACTTTACCACATATTAATGCCCAGTTGTTGTGATATTTGCTGTCGATGATCCTGACACACAGCAGATGACTGATAATTTACTCACACTCTGACCTTTACTCTAATGGTTATGCCAAAATGTCCAACTGCAGCCTCCTAATGATAAACTGTCAACATTTAATACAGATTCTTATTGGCAGGCAGCTGTGACATTTGCAGATTTAATTCATGCTCATCACAAAAGGAACCTTCTAATTAAGATGAACACCTCACTGTCATTTTCACATGTCCACAACATTCAGAATCCTGAAACACGCCTGTGATACGTTTGATTAATGCGCCAATATTCCTTCATTCATTTGTTATGCTGTATTGTAATGTATGTGCAGGCGAACCTCACTTTATCACACAGATAAAACTGTTCTGCTTATTGTCAGTCCTTGGATTCATTATTATAAAGGGCAGTGTGTTTTGTGAGTATCTTATTGTGACTCCTACTCACGTCAGGAGGTATCAGCAGCTAAATTGTTTAGGACTTGTTCACTCATTTATTCCCTCCATTCAAAGCTAGTGCACATGAATGTACATCTTTTTATTCTCATTATAAGTATTTCAAGCTATGAAATAGAACTACGATGTGTGGATATTAAATAATGAGACTAATGCTGGTTCAACTTTGACTAAAGTCCATTAAACCCTTGGTAAATGGATCAAAATTGAATCAAATCAGATTAGTCATTGCTCCCCTAACACTGTGTGCCAGAATAAGAGAATAGGTCAATCCAAGGCAGAAATGTAAAGATTATTTTATTTTCTGTCATGTGCTAGGTGCTGCCCCTCAGCAGGCTTTGGCCAATCACAAGAAAGTGGCCTGAGCTAATATGGTCTGTGTCAGTCAGTCTCGACTGAGGGGCTGCATAACTTTCAGATAAATAAGGAGTTTTACTTAAACTGTGTGTCATGCAAAGCTTCTCTAGCGGAGTACCAGAATAACAATATAGAGCTGGAAATGAGCATAATAGGTCCTCTTACAGAACAGGCACGGAGCTGTGCTTGTTCTACATCTGTGTTTGGTTTATTTAGGTTCATTACTCAGGATCCAAAAATGGAAAAGACATGTTGTGTCAGCACAATTTGTTTTTCTCTTCCTCTCTCTTTCTATTTGTGACGTACGAAAAAAGGCCGGGCTGCACTATTGTTTTCTAAGTGTTTGAAGACAGGATGACAGGAGATGTAAAGGATTTGGTAAATCCAGTACATGAAGTTCATTACTACATGTATTGTGGTTTCTTGCCTGTAGGGGTCAGGTCCTCTTGATGTGTAAACAATGGTGCAAGAGATTTTAAGGACTGAT
Organism: Seriola aureovittata; assembly: GCF_021018895.1. Lineage (NCBI taxonomy): Eukaryota > Metazoa > Chordata > Actinopteri > Carangiformes > Carangidae > Seriola > Seriola aureovittata. Next base: position 4,370,967 of record NC_079374.1, on the reverse strand, counting down.
GAGATGCATCAGTTTCTACCAGTTTCTTAAACAGAAAGTTTGAGATGTAGTCGTATGTCTGTGTTTATGTCTATATGTGTCTCGGCTCGAAAATACTAATTAACAGATTCAGATTTACTGCTGAAACTAGACTCACATTAATCAAACTAGACTCAGGCTTTTCTGTTATTTTGTCTACCACATTGATGGAATGATTTTGGCTAAAGTGATCAATTAAGTGTAAATTAATAGTTTAAAAATTCCACTCTGAGTTCTTAGATTTGTGGTTGAGTCTATAAAGTGTTGGATTTTTCAGGCAGGCGCAGCAGACGATATTTTTAGAGCAAAAAATATGATTATTGCTTTTATACTCAAGCTTTTGTAATCATTGAAAATTGCTCTCACTTCCACAATTTTCACTCATCATACACACTTATACTCCTTTCAAAATAAATGTTCCTTTCCAATCCAATCATTACAACCTCACACTGCAGCCAAACATTGTTCAAACCCACTCCACTGTATTGTAAAGTCTAATAGCAAAGATGCCAGATACATCAGGCTGAATTTGGGTGAAATGTGTATAAAACAGTTTCCTTTTGATTAAATGATGCAGACGTAAAAAAATTCAATATTTTCTTCCATAGCTTCAATGAGGAGCTGGAACAAGCTGATAAAGCATATGTACAGTACGTGTATTAGTGCTCCAACCCTGAAGCCACTATCGCTATTAAGACGTACACTTCCATACATATATGACCGTATTTCATAATATCCCTTCCTGCCCTCTGTATTCATGACGTCCTCTTCCCTGCGCAGATGGAGAACGGCTGCATCCTGAACAGTGCTTACCCAGGAGGCTGTGCTCTGCCCAATGGGAACGGACCAGCGCCCCCTGCTGTCCAGATGCCCGTCCCTGAGACGTTGTCCAGCCTCCCCGACCCACCAGCCACGGGCTTCTACCTCTGACCGTCTGACCAGGAGCAGTCCTCTGTTCGTGGCCAGAAACACACCATGACTGGAGCAGCCTTATACATCTTGACACCACAACAAACAAAGCTGAATAAACGTAGGCCTATATTATGTTTTTCTTCTTTTCTTTCATTTGGAATTTGGAATTTTTTTCGTGCGTGTGTGTGTGTGATGGGGGGATTATTGTGTTGTATTTCAAGTCATATTATCATATGAGTCCTTTGTTTACAATAATGCAGTCAAGAGTGCTCAGTTGAGTTTATTTTAAGTGATACAGAGAGGTAGGTATGAGTTTTATAAATCTGCATTCAGATCTAATACAAAGCACATTTTAGATTTTGGATAGCTCTGGGATTTTAATTATTCACTATTTATGACATTTCATGCAGGAATGTGTTATATTTTATGTACCATGAAAGATCAAGATAACACGAGGAAGTGAAGCCCTGAAACATTTTGATCGATGGGGTTATTGGTGGGTCAATGACTGATACCACTTTACCACTGGAAGTTCAATACAACCCATCATTTGCAGTAGGTTAAGGGATTAGATTTAGATTTTGTCATTTTTTGAAGCAAAAATACTTAATAACATTTCCTGGTTCCAGCTTCTCAACTGTCAGGATTTGCTGTTTTTCTTTCTCTTTAATTAAATTGAACATCTTTGAGTTTAAAACTGTCATTTGGACAAAATAAGTCGCATTGCGTGACATTTTACAGACAAACCGATTTATCGATCAATCAAGAAAATAATCAGCATATTAATCGAGAATAAAAATAGTTGCAGCCTTGAATTGTAAGATTCAAAAACCAACAGATGCAGATGAACTGAATTCATGAATGTACAGAAACAGAAAGGAGAGGGTCTGACCAATCTGACCAAGCACCAAATGTAGTTCTGTCACTCTTCTAATTTGGTATCAGGGTTCAGACGATGTGCTTTGCTTTGTATCTGAATGCAACACACACACACACACACACACACACACACACACACCACACACCCTGTCAGTGTAACTCCATCGTTTCTCCAAGTTTTTTTTTTGTTTTTTTTGGTTACCAGCAGTCGACAGGACATCAGCACCGCTCATAGTTTTTTCGTCATGCAACAAGAATGTAATCTTTCAGTGTTCGGTGATTTCTTTGTTGAACGGTTTCATTCGTCAACAATGAGATTAATCTGTGTATGTTTGAAAAAAGTATAGAATATGGAAATTATGGCTAGAAATATCCTGCACTTTATTTCAGGCACCCACTTAATGCAGATCTGTAGTCAGGGATACTGGGGTTATAAAATCAACAGACCCTGTTTTTATTTTATTTTTTTTGTTTTTTTTTTGTTTTTTGAAGCAACTGATGGAAGTTGGACCAGTTTGCATTTTCTATTCTTACGTTGAGGTACATTTCAGGTGATAGGTTAATGTCCTCACAAGCACAAACACTCCTGTACAATTGTTAGTGTCATCATTTTCATCTTTCTCCACTTGAATTATTAAAATTATTATTTTTTTGTTGTTGATAATGTTGATAATCTTGGACCTCTGGATGAGTTTTATTTCTTTTTTTTTATTTTGGTCTTTGTTAAAAGTTGAACTGACTTGATTAGAAGAAGTCACGTAATTTAAATTTTTCTGTATTTATTCATGTCCTACAGCAAGTAAGCATCCTGGATTGTTTTGAAGTTGATGTGTAAGACATTTTCTTGAACAAAAAGAAACATAGAAAAAGAAAATGTAATCCTTCGTGGTTCTCTTGCTAAGCAGTAGTTGCACCCGCTCTCCTGAGGGAATCAACAAAATCTTTTTTTTTTTTCTTATTCTTTTCATTTTTTACAGTGAATCCAGACCCAAATCCATTACAGTGAAATCAAACCCGAGTTTTTAAAAGGAAAAGTCTGACATCTTAGGAAATCATCTTGTCGGAGGCAGTGAAGACGGCTATAAAGCAACAAGTCCTCCAACCCTCGAGTGCCTCCTGAAATATCGTCCCTAAGGCGACGGGCGTCATGGTTGGTTGTCATGGTTACAATAATAAACACGCGGACCGATCCGAGAGCGGCGTACCTACGTACCGTTGCCTTGGTTACTGTAATAACGGTCACAGCTTGGTTAGGTTTAGGCACAAAAAACTACGCGGTTAGGTTTAGGAAAAGATCGTGATATGGGTTAAAATAAGTACTTCCTCAACATTAGACGATCTCTGTTGTCATGGTTACAGTAATAGCAACGTGGTTAACTTTGTCCAACAACATAAACTGCTACTTTAACGTGAGAATTGAACACTGCGCACCTGTGTTTTCTTCACTCATTCTTTCACTCTGACGCGGACTTTGTCGCGCAATGTATTACGTCAACGCACTTTTCCCTCTGCTCCCGTCATAATTACTACGGCCGCTAGATGACGCCTAACAACAACACGTAACTGCACAAACGACCTAATGGCTCGTTCCAATGATGAAGACACTGGATCTCCTCACCGGATATGTCGCCCGAGTTAAAAGACGAACATATTTCCCCCAAAATGTCAGACTTTTTCTTTTAAATGGTAGCAAACTTGGTGATATATCAGGTCAGTAACTTCAGGTCTTGGGGGTAGTTACAGAATGACAAACACTGAAAAACCAAATGTGAGTATTAAAAAGAGATCTTTACTGGACGGATACAGTTCTGAATGTTTCTTGTACATAGTGAAATGACTGGAAAATGATGCAGAGTAGAATTATTTCATCAAGAAGGTGATGCTGAAAAGAGATTTCCATTTAATTGTTCAAAATAATGTCATTACTGTTGGTATTAATATTATTGCTGTAATGTTTTATGTTGCAATGTGATACACACGTGGTTACATGTCATTCAGATTGACTTTGTTTCTTTCCCTTTCTTTTTTCTACAGCAGAAATGTTTGCTATATTTAATATGATTAATGTGACTTATTAACAATGTGAAAAAAAATGTGTGTGTATATATAAACAAGGCAAACCAGCTTTGACAAATACAGGTATGTACATAGTTTTACGTCAAGTCACTCATTTCAAGCACTATTTTTAAAACACATGCTTATCAAACTCCTTTGTTGATTCTTTTTTTTTTTTTTTTTTTAATTGTAAATAGTCTCTCATCACAAAACACTGGACTCTATGACAGCCCGAAAATGGTGCCATACTACTGAGACTTGTTAAATAGGCTCTAATGTTGGAGAGTTTAATTTTGTCTTTTTGCTTAGCCACGGTAACGTTAACATGCTAACAGGACAAGGTGTAGATGTTGCAGGTTTGATCCGTGTCCTTTGACTGCTTGTTTCAAATGTTTGTTTTTTTTCTTCCTTTTGAAATAAAAGGATTTCTTCAAATCACAGCGGGGAAAAAACCACAAACATCTTGCGAGCATACAACTCTGACCACTCATGCGTCTGCTTCTCTCTGAGTCCTCCAGTTTTGTATTCACTCAGACAGTAAAACGGCAGCAGGGGGTGTCCAACCTTTGTCAGTGACTCCTACCTGTGGACCCCTGACATGTAAAGGTGCTATATGTGTGTAGCATTTTAACATCAATAAATCATTACCACATTAACTCTGAGAAGTTTTTATATTACCGTTACAAAAGCACCGCCATGGCTGCAGAGTATGACCTTTAAATATTAGAAGTACTAGTCAGTTCAACGATCGTGCCACGACAACATGAGGTTAAAGGTATATTATTTTACACTTCTGTGTTTTATTTGAAGTGTTGATCCATGAGAAGATATATTTTTGGTTTTAAGAACCAAAGACCATCTCAGTGTAGTTTTACATCTGCTCTCTCAGGCTTCTCTCTGGAGCTCTAGTAACAACAGGTCGGTGAGCCAATCAGAAGAGAGGAGGCTCTGAGCCTCAGGTAAACACTCAGAGAAACCAAATCTTGCAAGGTTGGATGGTGGGTCCAGGTGGGCGGGGTTTGGGGCGTGGCTGAGAGCACAGTAAATTCTGTGAATCAAAATTTTAAGAAATCTATTACTAAAAAATCTCTGGAGCTGCAGCAGAAACTAATCATCTGTTCCTCGGCACATGTCCTAAACTTGTCAGGACAGGACCAGAATCATAAGCTCCTTGGCAGTGGTCACAGATTCAAACAGATACAGTACTGTGTGTATGTAAAATACTGAGTTTAATCATCAGCTGCTCAGCGGTCTCTGTGAAACACCAATTTACCTCCTCCTTCTTATCAAACCGTTCCCAAGAATTTTACATCAAAGATTCAGCTGCTGAACTAAAAAACAACTCATCTGTCATCAATAGTCAAATTAGTTGATCATTTACAAAATCACTGATTTACCTCCAGTTACTCAGTTAACTAACATCTCTTCAAGCTGCAACACAAAAGCCTGATGCTGCTGCTACTGCTTTCGTCTTAAATCAGAGCATCAAATCAGTGACACTGAAAATAAGTGATGTTTTGTTTTCTTTAAATGCAGCGCTATTTTCATCTTTGTCCACAGAGGTATAGATATGGTAAAGCACAAATCACCCGAGGCTGGCTTGATTCACTGCTACAATATTTAAAATCAAGCCGCAGAATATTGTTAATGGCCGGACGAGAAGGCAGAGGGTTGAGCACATACAGTATAATCCTATTATCAGCAATCCAAGATTTACATTCCATACAGTCATGCATTATTATTTTTCGAGTTAAAGCCAATAATAGCGCAAATGAATGTGAAGGTTTTGAGATGAATGTCAGAAAGACGCAGTGGAGATGTCACTTTGCGTCTCCTGAGGGCGTAGGAGGATATTTCCAGGGTGAGGCTGAGTGGTGGTTGGAGGGAGGTGGAGGGGGCACTGGAGCTCTCCTTGTATAAGCAAAGACACATATTGAGTCATTCTGATCTAACAAGGCAAAAGAAAGAACAATGGGAGTAAATGTGCCGGAGGGGCAGTGTCACAGATACAGTGTTCAGTGTGGCGATTTGTCAGGGCGAGTCGGCTGCACCGACTGCAGACATATTTAGATAATAACTATCCAATTAGAGTCTCTCTGAAGTGGAGGGAGAGGAAACTGCTGCCTGGGACGAGTGAATCATCACCCCAGTACATCTGCTTCCCCCCTCTCTGAGCCTGTCATGGCCTCGCTGTGGTTTTCATGGGACGTCAAACAGAGCATAGAAAGAGAGCTTCCTTTGAGGCCCAGAGAGAAACATCCTGCACGCAGGAACGCATTAATGCACATGTCTTAATTAACAACTGGGGGTGTGGGTAGTTGCTGCTGAACTTGTGGACAAGAGGTCTTTTACAGAGCAGACAGATGTTACCAGATGTGGAAAGTACATTTCCTCAAATACTATTGTTCTTTACTAGAGTGTTTCCATTTTCATGCTAGTTTTTGCTCCACTGCATTTATATGACTGATGCAGATACTGTTCACTTTTCATATTAAGATTTTACATTAAAATATGTTAATCTTATATGAACATTGTCACATATTAAACCAGTGGTTCCCAAACTTTTTAAGCTGTTTGGGCCCCTTGTCACATTACTGTGAATGACTGTTGGAGGCCGGAGGAAGTAAAACTCTTAAAGTTAAGTAAAAGCAATAATATAAATGTGTTTTTTTTCTTACCTGCAGTATATACCAAGCAGTAGGCTTCACCTAGTTAGAACTAGCTCCACCTCAAGCAGCTAAAACAATAAAATGCTGGTTATGTATTTAAACATCCATATACCAATAACATCCGTAACGTAATATATATATATATACTCCTCACAGGGGGCAATGTCCTGCACAGTTTAAGTAGCCTACATTTTGCTGCTAATATGTCTGTACTTTTTATTTATGTGAGATTTTAAAAGAACTCCTACTTGTAATGGAGTATTTCTACATTATGGTATTGGTATTTTTACTTAAGTAAGCAATCGATTAACAATGGTCAATTCAATTGACCCAGTAAACCATGACAATATCATACTGCTGTCATTCATTTTATTAATACACCTGTGCTTTTCCATGAACAGGAAACCCCTGTCTCAGTGATGTATTGTAGATGCTGTGTGATGACATTGACCTGCACAATCCTGCACAATCCTGCACAGCCTCACAGGTGTTTTCAGTTACTGCCGCGGTTGAAACTGGGTGGAGCCGTGCTGGGAAACACATGAGCTCATGAAGCAGGTGCATGAAAACTAACAGGAGAGTGAGGAGTGAAGATGTCAACCAGTCATTGAGATGGCACACGTCCACACAGCCCTGCGCAGAGGTTTAATCAGGTAAGTAAGTGGAAACAGCTGTGCGGGGGGGGGGGGGCACTGTGGCTCTAAAGTATGAGACTTAAGAAACACTGGAAAACAAGGTGGTGGAGGTGATCACAGATGACAGTTTTTACACTGTTATGTTATGGTGGGGTGGGGTGGGGAATGCATTATGTCACAACTATAGTAAAACAAGAATGTGGGTGCGTGTTCGTGTTATCTCATATCTTATGTTGTCCCATGTTCACCTGTTCAAATATAGTTGTTTGTAATATTATTCTTCTAATCCATTATAATTACTGTTTGTCCTTTTTTTGGTTTATTAAAATGTATCATTTATACTTTGGACTGGAAACCTGACTTTTCAACAGTTAAATTTAAAAAAATAAATAAAAAATAGATAGAATCATTGGTCTGAGTCGCCCCCTATTGTTTGTGTTGGGTACTACACTCATTTTCATAGTGGTTTTGTAGGGGGGGGGTCAGGGTCTGTGGGATCACTTTAACGGCCATTTGGAGAATTAATAACCTTATATATCCAATGAAGGAACAGCTTTCATCCATAAAAGTTTTTTTTAAAGTTTTGCTGGCTTTCTCTGAGAGAGACAGTTTGTAAAGCTGAAATCCAATTCTCTTCCCTTCTGTTGAACTTATCAAGCAGATTACCACTTTGTTCAATTCACTACCTTTCCATCCCTGCAAACTTAAAACATAATGCAATGATATCATAAGGAGCTTAACAGTCTTTAGTGTATGAGGATGTTACAGCTCAGTCTCTGCATTAGAAACCATTGAGTACAGGCTTTAGGAGAGTCTTCTTTGTGTTTCCTTTCAGCCTTTTAATATGCGAGGACTGGACTGGAGACAAGGGGCACCAGAGGGCAGCAGCAATAAAAGAGCGGCGAGATAGTGGGCTTAAAATTCCACATTAAGGTTCATGACCTTCTGCAAGGGTGTGAGGGAAAATCATTTCCTCTGGACTGTTTCTGAATGTCACCTCCTCACTCTCATTTCAGGACACATCTTAGATCCTCCCTCTGAATTCATGTCTGTAAAACACAAAGAGAAAGGATTCTGACAAAAGAACACAAACAAACCAAAAAAAACTATGTTTGTATGAGATGAAATAAAGGAAAGGAGGTGTTAGAAACTATTGCAAGAGGACAATGATTCAACAGGCTGATTCTTTTAATGTGATAATCTGTCCTGAGTGACCACAGCCAGTCTCCAGTGTCAATGAACAAGTCAGCGAGCATGCAAATGGTCTATCATTTAGAAAAGGCCAAAATCTCCCATTAAGACTGACTTGAGAAAGGTTTTAATGAGGCCCTCTGGGGCTGTCAAGTGTGAGGGGAAAATACCATATGATAATAACATTACACAACGACCTGGCTGTCACGTGCACCAGTGCCCACTAGGTGGCAGTAACACACAGCGAGAGGACGCACACACTGGAGCAGCTTGTGCACGGCTTCCATGCTGATGAGGTGATGTGTTAAGTGAGGGGAGGAGAAGCTCAGCCTGGCAGGAAGACCAGAGGAAGAGGAGGAGGAGGGTGAGTGGGAGTGACAGGGAGATGTAAAACATGGTTACCTCTGGACAAAGGCCAGCGTACAGGCCTCCTCCTGGCCGGTACTAAAGGTGGAACAGGAGGAGAAGAGCTCGAAATACTTTGTCAAAAATGTCACTTACACCACAACACGTATGTCACCTAAACTGAAACACAGCTTGGATACAACAGGTAAAAGGAGCAGAATAGTGTGTCTATCAATTATTTTGATGTAAAATTCTGAATTAACAAAACTACCAGCTACCAAAGGATCACATACTGCCTTAAAAATCACTGCCACATTCTACATTTGTGGCTGTTCCTCCTTTGTGGGAGGCACGACAAGCTAACAGACTGACACATCTTAGCCTTACAAATTTGTTTGGGCTAATGTGCAATCCTGCAAAGACAGTGCAAAGTTAGCATTCTCTGGAGTTAGCTACCTCACAAATGTCCACCAGTATTAATTTATTCTTTTAGCCCTGGTTTGGTCTTCACAAGTGTGTTTGTCTGTTTAGCACTGGACAGGTTTACTGAAGCTTTTTATTCTGAAAATGTCCGTCTGTTGTTGCTAAAGCAGAGTTAATGTGAGTGTTGAGATTAATGGAGCTATTTGTAAGTTGTGCTATCGCTACATAGCAAACATTAGCATTAGCTGATTAGCTGTTTACTTACCAGTCTGGAAGAAACGTTACAAGTTCAGCGTCAAACTTCATTCCTTTACTCACCAACAGCTGTCTCCAGATGTGGAAAGCAACCGTTTTGTTTTGCTTCTATTTGTATCACTTCTTTTCTTCTACTGAAGTTAGCACGCTAACCAGCTAGCCCCAGCCTGTCTCACCACTTTCCGATAGCGAGTCACTGTAGCCTCCAATCTGCGCTGAAGACGCAGCGCTGCTCGGATTATTATAACCTCTTGTATTATAGAGACAACGATGGCCAAAGCTCTTTATCACCATCCTGGAAAGAAACCATGTTCGACGACAAACAAAACCAAATAGTAAATGTGCAGTAAAACCAAGACAATTTGTTAAACGATGCTAACAAGCAAAGTGGAACTGCAAAGTTTGGTGATAATTTTCTACAGCTTCTTCACAGTAAATATAATTTATTGATAAGTGGCTCTTTAAGGACCATAGGTGTAGAAAGGATACCACTCTTCATCATGGCCCAGCATCACCAGAGGAGTCTGGACCTTTATTCAAACTACAAGCTAACAAAAGGTGAATTAAGCCACCTGGATAAAAACTGAACTGGCAGATTGTAGTGGAGAATGTGCAGGTAAAGCTTCCACCCTATTTTTAAACAGGCAAGCTGGACTTTAATGAAGCACACATCATTTCCAGTATGTCGCAGGTGCGTTACTACCAGCCAAGCACCGTTCAAATGATTGTATCAGCAAGGTTACAGATGAGTAAAACTTTTATATTTCTGTGGATGAACAACTTCAAAAGCCTCTTGTTGAAATGTCATCTGAGGGACATCAAGATCATTTTCTGCAATATTACTGAAAGGATCGTCTTTGTTTGGCTGAAGTGCCAGATATTTATGCAAATGTTCCCACTTCATCCTGAAAAATGGTTGTGAATATCTCCTGAATCAGATTTGTGCAAAACCTTCACATCTATATTTTTTCTGTAAGAGTTAATGTATCAAGACACTGAGTCAAAAGAATTAACTCTTAAATTGGCAAATTCAAGCTTCTGTACTTGGATTTCTTTTCATATCTTTGTTTGTTTGTTTTGTTGTGGTCCTGAAGCCGTCACAGAAGATGAAGAAAGACTCATTGTTGATGCAGAACATTTCCAGACTTCTGCAAGCCACAACCTCAGCATCATAAACAACAGAGAATGGAGATCCTTGTCGTGGAAGAAAGAATTGTGCAAGCATAGTGTCGCCCTGATTATGCAAATAAAATCACAAGGAATTATTCTCAGGATCACAATTTATATCCACAAACAGTCTCACAGCAACTTGGTTTAGAGCAGGTGGACGAACTGACCGAGACAAAAGTACATGACTGATAGTAAATAAGAAACTTTATGTTTTCTTCCATTTACAGATTTAGTTTTATTTTCTTGACTCAGCTTTGATCTGAGGAGAAGAAGTCAAAGTATTTAAGATTTTGATTTTCTGTCGTCACATTCAATGAGACACATTTTGGAGAGACAGTGAGGGGTCGACAGAAGTAGCAGCACTACGCCTCCAAGCGCTGGTTGGACCTGGACCAAGAAAACATCTGTGTGCCACTGAGACCTGGAGAGAGGACAGACTACAGATACACATCAGTCACCACGACCTGGGACCTGTCCAGTGTTTTACATACATGCAGGAGACAAAACTCAAGGACACTAAGAGACGGTGAGTGAGGATGAAGCCATGATAAAGGCAGACAACACACAAAATGCAAGAGGAAACAGAAAAAACAAAGACAACCACCTTCAAGACCACATTTGTTTCTATACACAAAAATAAAATGTAGGCTACTGATGAGCGCGTTCATGCTCCCCACAGGATGAACTCACGTCAAGTCGGTTCCTGTAGCGCCACCATCAGGGCGAAATGTCAAGCAAAGAAGACCTGTTCAAATTCAATTAAAAAACATTGAAACGTACAACTTAAATTAAACGTTTATTAATAATAATAATAATAATAATAATAATGAATTGCGGTTGACAATGATTTATATTTGCTTTGACACACACACATCATTTCTTGCTAATAAAGGTCAATGGATTGAATTGGGAGAGAGCGAGAGAGAGAGAGAGAGAGAGAGAGAGAGCGAGAGAGCGAGAGACAGAGGGAGGGGAGGGGAGGGGAGGTACGGGGGGAGAGGGAGGGAGGTAGAGAGACCCTGGCGGACAGCAGCAGAGGGAGGTTGGACCGGGAACAATAGAGAGAAACGAAGCCAGCCCTGAAACACCAAACAAACCGAGAGGGCGACAGAAAGAAAGAAAGCTAGAGCAGGGGATGGAGGGAGAGGGAGGGAAACTGAGAACATGTAAGGAATAAAGACGCCAGGATTTTCCGGAGCGGAGGGTTTTATTTCTGTCTTTTCTTTGTCGGTGGATTGTATTGAACCGGATTCCGGTATGAACCCTGCAGAAGCGGCCGAGGAGGCGCCCAGCGACCCCGACACTGATGCCTTCTACAAAACAGGTAGGAAGCACCGGGCTGCAAATCACACAACAACGACAACAACAACAACAACAACAACAACAACAACACAAAATCTGAACCACAAAGGCATCACAAGTGAGAGCCGTGTGAACGGGCACAGGAGACCCAAGTGAACATGAGCAGAAACCTGCAGGAAAATCAGTGGAAATGTGGTGAGTGCCGTTCAGGCGCTGCCAGATGGAGATCAGGAAGAGGAGCGTTAAGATTCAGCTTTAAACAGCGTTAAACGGCGCTCTGCATGCAGCTATCTGAGGGGCTTTACATGCATTTACAGTGTAATTGTGTGTGTGTGTGTGTGTGTGTGTGTGTGTGTGTGTGTGTGTGTGTGTGTGTGTGTGTGTGTGTGTGTCTGTGTGAGCTCGTGTGATGCTGATGGTGTCTTACAAAGGAAAAGAGGAAGAATCACATCAGATCAGCAGATATCTGTTCAATAAGCTGCTAAATGATGGTGTGTGTGTGTGTGTGTGTGTGTGTCACAGTGTGTGTCTGAGTCTTACACTGATTCATTTAGAGAAAGAAAACACACTGATCATTCTGGCTAAACTGATCCAACACGGTCAGAAGGTGAGAGAAAGTGTTTGTGTGCAGGATGTAATAATGGAGACTGTGTGTGTGTGTGTGTGTGTGTGTGTGTGTGTGTTGTGTGTGTGTGTGTGTGTGTCTGACACTTCCACCAGAGCCTAATGGCTAAACTGGAGCTGCAACTGTCAATTCTTTTCATCATTGATCCGTCTATTAAGTCAGTTAATCTTTCACTTTCATTTCCAAAGTGGCGTCTTGAAGCTGCTGCTGTTTGTCCGACCAGCAGACAGAACATCGCACTGACGGCGAGAAGCAGCAGCTGGAATCAGATGATATTTGGTATTTTTCACAGCAATGACCAGTCGATTCAGCAGCAAATAAATATAAGACATTGATCATCGATCAGCCACTTAAATATGAGGATTTGCTGCTTTTCCCTCTCATGTATCAATGTAAACTGAATATCTGGTCACACAAAACAAGGGTTTTGAAGACCAAAGTAATAACCGATTGATCAGCTGATCAATTTCTAATGAAAATTGTAAGTTGCAGCTCTGACTTTCACTTCATAAGAGACTGAATTAGAGTCATTGATTCATTTTATTAAGTGATTAATCATATGTCAGTATAAGCATGTGGGGTAGAGCTGTTTCCACTCAGCTGTCATGTGTGTGTTGGATACTGACGCTGGAAACGAGTCTGAACACAGTGACATAGTGTCTCAGGGTTATGTGACTTCAAGTGTGTGTGTGTGTGTGTGTGTGTGTATCACAGTCTTAGTCTTACACTGATGCATTTAGAGATGGAAAACACACTGATCATGTGTGTGTGTGTGTGTGTGTGTGTGTGTGTGAGAGAGAGAGAGAAACAGGGAGAAATGGCAGCAATAATAGAATAAATTTTATCATTTTAGGAGAGTGGTGACATATTGGTGACATGTTATATAGACTATACACAGACACACACACACATGCGCACACACACATGCGCACACACACATGCGCGCACACACACACACACACACACACACACACACACACACACACACACAGAGTATGCAGTGCTGGAGGAGGACACACCCTGACTCTCTCTCTCTCTCTCTCTCTCTCCCCCTGTCAGTGTAATTCAGTTCAATAACTTTATTATGAACAATCCTGCCAAGGTAGTTTATTAAATCAAACACACACTAAACGCTCGCTGTGTGAGATGCCATGAGTGTGTGTGTGTGTGTGTGTGTGTGTGTGTGTGTGTGTGTGTGTTCTACAGTAACGGCGCTCCACGTGTGATCTTCTCGTCTTCATCTTTCCCATAATATTAGATGACTGTCAGCTGGACCGGATCCAGCAGATGGACATGGAAATCCTCTGGTTGACTCATCAGTTCAAACAATGAGACTCTGTGTGAAAAACGAAAAAGAAAAAAAAGTCTGGACAAAGGTGAAACAACTGTAAGAGTCGAGTCAAGTGTGAGTCCCACACTGAAGCTTCAAGTCAGCTTGTCTAGTTCAGTCAGACGAGGGGAGAAACTTGAGTTACATCTCCATAGTAAAAGCCACTGAGGCTCATGGGTGCTGTAGTATTATTTGAGCAAACAGAGGAGAAACGTGATTCGTTGGAAAGACAAATCATAAAAAGTATATGATATGGTGAATTATTCAGCGGACGTTTGTCTTTCTGTAACTTATAGTGCTGTGAATCACACGTTTCATCATCAGTGAACGAAAATGTTCAGAACATCTCAGAACAAAGTGTCAGAAAAATGTCTTGTTTTGTTTGGCCAACAGTTTCAAATCCAAGATATAAAACACAAAAACAAAACTTCTCCAAATTTTAAAGCAAACTTTTTGTATTTTTGCTTAAAAAAAAAAAAAAATCCAGTAATTGACTAATTATTTCCAGTAAACAAACAGATTCAAAGCTGCTGACAGGAAAACTACCTCCACTCCTTCAGTGTTTTACATCCATGTGTGTGTTAATGAAATGATGACAGGTGACACGATGTAAGAAAACAGGCTGGAGAGGTTGAGAGGGAAACCCAATGTTGAACTTCATAACGTTTTCTTGTAGTTTGCAGTGGAGGCTCCAAAAGAACGTTTGGTCTGATAAAGACAGAATCGCGTCTCCACAGGTAAACTCAGTCTCTCACAGCGTCCTCTCCTCTGGAAATGGAAAAACTAGAACAGAGTGTTTGAGTTTGTCTCCACCTCACATCATGGGCTCAGCCTCAGTGTGGTGCTTTCATCAGCGCTGTTTGCTTTGTAGTCGTCCCTGAGGAGGAAGACTTTGTTTTAGAGAATGATCCACATGCATAAGAGCAAGATGTAGTGAAAATAAAAGCTGTACGTCCACATTAAAATGCACCACAGTGTCTGAAGAGCAGACAGAGGTCTCTCTCTCACTCGGCCGAGCGGCTCTTTCACTTCAGTGCGGAGGAAATTAAAGATGGCTCCGTACCGCGCCTTCATTTCTAAAAAAAACAAATTTCACACTATTGAGCATCTGCCAATACTGATACCAATCTGTTAATGAGCCAATCGTAAATCATTCTGCATGTTTCTGACATGATCTCATAAACCTTACTCCTTTTAGTCTTCCATGCCTTTACCATCTCCTCCTGTGCTGCCATGGAGGATTCGTACTCGTGCTGCTCTGCTGAACTCTGCCTGACTCGGTGATGAGAGAGGACACACGTGTGAGTCTCGTGCTGATTCTCTCCTTGGTGTTTCACACCTGTGCAGCACAACTCTGTCGTCTCATCAGTCAATCAATCGCCACTTGCATGATGATGCTTCAGCACACACTCTGCAATCAGCTGCTGTGCTCTTTACGGCGTCAGATGAATGTGGTTTTGATGTGACAAAGGAAGATGGACAAAGTGTAAAAATAACGTAATAAAATAAAACTCGTATGTAGGATTTGAAGCTGGGAACAAACTTAAAGGTGAATAGAAGATATATTTGTGGTTTTAAGAACCAAAGACCATCTCAGTGTAGTTTTACATCTCCTCTCTCAGGCTTCTCTCTGGAGCTCCAGGAACAGGCTGGTGAGCCAATCAGAAAAGAGGAGGCTCTGAGCATATCTTCTGATTGGCTCACCAACGTGTTGTTGTTGTGGTTTTCTGAGGGATCCAATAAAAATAAAGCAGATTTCAAGTAAACACTCAGAGAAACCACATCCTGCAAGGTTTGGATGGTGGGTCCAGGTGGGCGGGGCTTGGGGCATGGCTGAGAGTGGTGACTGCTTTGTTGTGACATCACAAAGTTACAGGAAGTCCTGACGGCTGGTTTTAAGGCTCAGTTTCTGAATACAGGCTGTGTGCATTTCTCTGCGGACTGAGGCTTTGATCCTTTCACAGTATTAATATAGAAGCTAGAGCTGATCTATAATCAAAGAACACATGGACAGAGACCTTTACACTGGATGGGACCTTTAAAGATTTTTGAAACCAATTTACACAGATTTATTTAGTGTTGACAGTCAGAAAAGCACAGTGGATGAAAGTTAATCTGTGATTTGTGCATGAATGGATTACAAGACGTTTACTAATAGAGGCATGTTGCTTCTGCAGATACATAAATACTCGTTCCTGTACCAAAATAAAAACAGACGTCGCTCAAAAACACTTTACTTTGCGAATTTTGTGCAGAAAAGACGAACAAATTGAGGAAAAAAAGTTAGATTTGGACGAGATGATGGAAGGAGAGACCAGGGCAACATGGACTGTGAACCCTGCTGAGAGGGCTGGAGGAGAGAGAACTTCATAAATGTGAGATTATTAAATCATTTCACGCTGACAGCTCGCCATTTGATCTTTTTTTATACTGATTCCTGTGCTCACACACATGCAATATGGACAGAGCCGGTTCCAGTCCTAAAAGTAAAACTAAGTAAGCAACTAAATCAGGAAACAGGGTTAGAGTCAGGTTTAGATTCCTTCAGCTCCACAAACTGTACGATTTTATTTATTGACTGTTTACACTTGCTGAACAGTCAGTGCAGCCTGACTTTATCAGTCGTGACACCCGAATCAGAACTACAGGCTATTTTGAATTTCCTTTATTTATACATAAGCTTAAAAAGCTCCACTCCAATTTATTTTACTTGTATTCTTTTATTTCTTTTATTTGTACTTTAAGTTTCCTTTCACCTTTAGAAAGTAAAGTTTATCTTGAGTTTTGTATCTATAGGAAATGGTGGAAGTTGTGAGTGAAAATAGAAACATTAAATGCAAATTTGACACCCAGAATCCTCCAAATAAAAAAATAAAAAAATCAACAGCAGAGAAATGAACAGAGTCATGAATGTATACAAGTACTCATCATCTGCCAAGCTCAAGTCTTAAAACACACACACACACACACACACACACTCTCTCACAGGAAAGTGCAGGCGGCGCGGCTGCTCAATGTTATGCTAATCAGCCGTGTATAAATAGGATCCCAAATTATCAGACGGAAACAGGAAGTGACACGCACACATTCATACCTACACACATGCAATCAGAGCGCAGCGTCTGAGTGTTTATCAGACAGCTGACGCCAGCTGTCTGTCAATAGCTGCTGCTGTTGCTAAGCTACCAGGATGATCATAAATCACTGTTTTCTAATTTTATTGGGATAACAGACTTAACGAGTAGAAGCTGTTTGCGTCACTCTGGTCGGTGTCGTGTTGGACACAGGAGGAGTGCAGCAGCTCCTCACCCAGGCATGCTGGGAGATTAAGACTGTCCTCACACCAAGTGGCATCACGGCTGAAAGCTGAGGTCAGCGTCAAAGTGCTAAAAGCAGCACCAGATTCTTGCTAAATGCTGGTTCATGTAAATCTCTATAGAATCTAATTACCAAGAACCGTCTTCTGTCCTGAAACACGAAGTTAATCCATCATTTTATCTTGTGCTTTTCCTCACACTGTCACTGTTTGGCCTCAGTAGCTGCCTGTTCTCGTGAGGTTGAATCCTTGTGAGCATGAACAGGTAATTTGTTTATTTTCTTAGCTAATCTGCTGAAAGAGGCGCCGTGATGATGATGTATGTAACCATGGTGATGTTTAGAAAAGGCAAAAATGGCTTCAGCTGTTAAAAGTGAAGGTTGCAATTTCACTCATCCAGTCTTAAAACTCCTGAACTTCTAGCAGACTCATCAGTTATATCAAACACGTTTGATCTTTAGGAGTTAAAATCTGGATGATTATGATTACATCAGTCCCGGAGCAGCTGACGGTGTTACCAAGCAACGGTAAACATTCTAGCCCTTGAGGCTAACGCTAGCTAGCATGCTACTGCTGACAGACAAAACAGAAAACTCTCCTCCAGTTCTCGCTGAAGAACAGACCGACCGCCTCCTCAAACATTTTCTCCTCCAGACTCGTTCAGATCTTCCGCTTTTGTTTTTTCTCACTGTGAAGTTTTTACTAACGTTGTTACACCACTGTCTCCGTGAGATCACATGTTGTGAGACCATGAGAGGTTGTGTGTTGCTCCCTCTGGCATGATAATAACATCTTGTAGTATGTGCATGTGTGAGATTAAAGAGAAGAACATCTGTGAGGTTTCTCCTCATGTGTGATCCCACCCGATTTCAAAGTATGTTCGGATTTTAAAAACTCCTGTAGTCGGAGTCTGGCTTTAGGTTTCTATAGATAGCAACCATCACTGTCATGTTGTAGTATAAATGTAGGTGACGCTGATGTTAAGTGCAGGTTTTGTGCTGTGCTGGCCAATTGTGGACGTGTCTTTGTGAACTTTGGCTGCCAAATACTTCCTGCGACACCAGAAAGATCAGAAATTTAGGTCTAAAGTCTCACTCAATTCTCCAAAAACATGACAACGACAATGACCGACCAATCAGTTTATCACATGAAATTGTGCAGAACACAAAGGCCAATTTTGTATCTTACATTACGTTTTTGAATCCAGTTCTTGCCTTTCAAAACAAAAGAGCGGCACAGATGGACGACAAGATGATGGTGTCCCTGTGCTATTTACACTGGAGTGCTTCAGCTCACCAGGCGTTCACTGCACAATGTGACATGCCTCAAATCGACACTGTACAGTCTGACACAGATTGCGAACCAGGATTTTAGTAGACCCATCCGGCACAGTGTGACACACAGTAAACTTACACAATCATTGTTGTCGCATAGCCTAGAGACACTTTAAGACCTATTTCATTTGAAGCATTCCACGTCTCTTAAGTAAGGTTTTATTTCACTTTAAGGGGAGATCTCATTTCAATCCGTCAAGACCTCATTTCATCCCCGAAAACAAACATGATTGGACTCTGAGGATGAACGTCTGAGGAGGGACTTTGTGTCACCCTGAGAACAGTCTGAATACCTGACCTCATTTCTGCTATCACATGTTCTTTCACTGAAGGAAATAATTAAATCAATTAATACGTCAGCTTTACATTACAGATATTATCTGTGTGTGTGTGTGTGTGTTTCTTCAGCAGGACATCTGAGATAGTGGAAAGCATACAGTTTGTGTGTGTGTTTGAGTCATATGTGAACGGAGACATTACATGGATGAATGACCAGTAATCCATTCATTCACTCAGATTCAGACACACACACACACACACACACACACACACACACACACACACACACACACACACACACACACTGCTTCCTCCAGGCTTAGAGCCAGATTAACCTGCAATAGAAGCAGTTAAACACAGAGAGAGAGACAGGGAGGAGAGGCTTTGGATGAATTGTATTTATGACGTGTGTTTTTGTTTTGTCGTGTTTCGTGTCGCGCGTCAGGATCCCGAGCTGTAGCTTCACGTCTCATCAGAGGTGTCATTACAAACAATTACTGAGTTTACACAGAAGGATTAAAGCTAATGTTGTTTAAATAAAGCTTAATGAGCTCACACTGTCAATAACGCTACTTGGACTAATACTAATCCTGTAGTATTGCCAGCACTTGCACTGACACCTCTGATCATGTGCAGCCATGAATACACATGAACTTATTTCACTGAAGTCAGTTCACTGAACATCACAGACGTGCATGTGGGTGCACCGCTCTGCAGCAGAGCTTAATGACGCCAAGAAGGACTGGAGGCAGGAGTTAGTCTTTGAAGTTCTTGCTGAAAACAGTTGTGAATACACACACACACACACACACACACACACACAAAAAAATCAATTATAGACATTACAAATCAGAAAAAGAAGAGATTCTATTGACAGGAGTTTGAGCAAAGGTGTTGGAAAAATGAATTAGAACAGTAAACAGTGAACGATCAACATTTAATGGGAAATTGAACTGTTTTTCAAGGTGCTCTTGTATTTCCACAAAAATAAGACGGTGTTTTTTCTGGAAATTGGGTTTGAAAAAGTGGGCGTCGTCTTATCACATCATCAAATATTCCTTTTGAGTGTAGAGACACACCGGTGCAACAAGGTCGTCTACAGAGAATTATGGGTATGTTGTTTGTTGAGTTAATGTTTCGAGACAGTGTTTTCTAACTCCATTTAAAGTGAGTCTTTCAGACTTTGTCAGCCATGAAAAGAGTTTTGTCAGATCATTTCAACCTGTAGGAAGACTCTTGATGTGTTTTGCTGCCACGGAGGAAATAAATTCATGACAACTGAAAACTAATTCACGATGCCACCCAATGAAAATCGGCGAAACCAGCAAGAATTCAGCTGTTGTAGACGATGAGCTCAGAAAGACTTGAGTCTGAAAAATGCTGACTGTCAGAGAAAATTGTTTTGACTGCTTACAAGAGCGTGACTGTGACTGATAGGCAAGATACACCAGTGTGGGTTTTATGCATTACTGTACTTTATGTTTCACTTAATACTTATTACTTATTCTCCTCGGATTAATTTTAAGCTCAATGAAACAGTCTTTCCTATCCTCAAAAAAAGAAAAAAAGGCCGCTGGAAAGAGCGGGTCGGTCTCTAATCAGGGTTGTCCTACATTCAGTTTAACTGTGTTAGCAGTGATTTCAACTAGCAGCAGAGTCTTAAACTGAAACCAACTGACGGTGGCAGAACCAAACCTCATTCCTGCAAAAATAAAGACAAAACAGACGACTGGACCAGATTTAGCTTTGTTCTCCTGTAGCTTAGCTTTCAAAATCTGTGCAGCAGAACCAGAGCTGTCGTCTTTTTTCCCCCCACACAATCCTCTTCCTTGTCATAATCTGGCACTTGCATTACCCACAATGCAGCTTCACCATCATCAGTTCAGGTGGAGAGTTGGGCGTGTTAAGCTAGTGGAGGCTAATGTAGCATCGCTAGCCTTAAGCAGCTACAGAGCCACAAAAGTCTTTATACAACTTTTTTCATGTATGCAGTTGTGTTTTTCAACAGCTGAAAACAGACTTTCATGTTAAAAATCAGTGGAGATTCTTTTTAAAGGAGCTACTCGTAACACTTGCTATTGCTACATAGCTAGCGTTAGCATTAATAGTTGTTTTCTTACCAGTCTAGATGTAACGTTACGAGTTCAGCATCAAACTTCATTCCTTTACTCACCAGGAGCTGTCTCCAGTGGTGAAAAGCGACCCTCTTGTTTCGCCTCTATTTCTATCACTTATTTTCTTCTACTGAAGTTAGCATGCTAACCAGCTAGCCCTGGTCTGCCTGTCCCGTGTTGCTACTTTCCGATACTGAGTCACTGTAGCGTCCAGACTGCCATGAAGAAGTAAACTTGCTCAGAGGGCGTTTTATAACCTGTATTGTAAACGCAATGATGGCTGAAACTTTTGGCAAGACTGTCAAATAGACAGCTATTAAAGCGAACGTTGGCTATATAGCGATGGCAAAACTTACAAACAGGTCCATTAACAGAGCCTCTCTGGTCCTCCGCAGAGTAACTGACAGATTTGAAGTTGAAAACCATTCTTTAGCTAATGTTTCAACTCCCATCTATTAATAATGAGCAGAAATCCAGACTCTATCAGAGGCAGTACGTCAATTGTACCTAAAATTGGCCCTCTTACAAGACAAGCCTCTTATCTCTGTGAACGCATCGTCCTCTAAAGTTTCAACATGCATACTGCTTTATTTTCATTACTCTTCTCGAGCCCCGGTGAAAAGCATAAAACATGTGGTGTTGTTTTTTTTCTTTGACCTGTTTCTGGGACGTTATGGTGACTGCACTTTTCATTTTGCTGTGGGGTCAACATTAAAATCGTCGTGTTATGCATGCAGCGCTCAGCAGGGACATACCAGTACCATCTGGGAATATCATGTTATTAAAATGTAATTTCTTAAAGCAGCTTTGGTGCGGCGCTAATCCTCCGACTTGAATGATCTGTCAGTTAACTGTTAATGAAGCTGGCGCATCCACTGAACCCACGTCTTCGTCCAATCTGTTATAGCTTTGAGATTGCCCAAGGTATTATTGGTAGTAGAACTAGTAGAGTTTCTAAGAGTACTAGTAGTAGTTAGTTAGTCGGTAAAAAGACAAATATGATGATAAGATATAGTAAGGATCTACACTGAAATTAATGTGAAGTCAGAAATGTGGAGGATACTCTGTCATTGCTATTGTCTTTCATTACTTTTGCTAAATTCATCAGATGAGTAAATGCAGCAATAGACGCAGGATTCATCCTCCGTCTCCTGCTGGGGCAGAAATGACAGACGGTGGCTGAAGAGTCAAAACATGAAGATCACAACCCTGGAAAATGTCACCGTAGTTTATTCAGGCAAATGAATAACCAGGTTTCTTTGTCCTCCATGTAAATTTCATATGCAGCACGTTGCTAGAATACAATAAGGCTCACAACCAGCATACTAATGTGCATATGTTTTGTTTTATTGATTTTATATTTTTCCTGTATAAATGTGAATTAATCTTTAACTCATATATACCACCATGATGGATTTGCCACGAGGTTTTCTTCAGTTGGGTACACTATGAACTAAATAACTCCAGTTGAATTAGATCTTTATTTAGGTTTAATGCCCGGGCAGCTTTAGCAGCGGGGCAGGTTTATGTGTACGGGCCGTCAGGTTAGGCTCCGGATATATAGTTAATACTAATATAGTTAATGTCAAACACAAATGAGGAACTGGAGCTGGAGAAACCTCCCATGTCATTTCGATTACAAGGTTTAGAAGCGTTGATGTCGCAGTACTTAACAGTGACACCGGGCAAAGCTGTGAATCTCACTGTCGGGTTCTTGAAACAGACAATATAATTTGCATCAGCATCACTGATTTTTTAAAAAATTCTGTGCCACTTGGAGGCAGTGGAAGCAACTTGTGAGCACCGATTTGACATATCATCACTTTCTAAGTTTGACATGGTGAACTTGTTAGTAAAGGAGTTGTGTCTCTGTCCACCTGGCAAATGTAAGTCCAATATTCCCTCTCTTATAGCTCTGTTTTTGGTCTCCACCAACTCCTGGGGGAGTTATCTGGCTCTTTAGCTGCTTCATGCTCCACTATGTTCACCAGCTGGTCTCTTTCTGCTGTTTGATGCTGGGCAGGTAATGTACAATGTGTACCGTGGGTTTTTTAGAGCTTTTTTTTTTGCTGAAAACAACGAGAGTGAATCAAACGACAGTAAAGCAGATAAACAATGAGCTGAAACTCACTGTAAAGCTCTTTCAAAGCCGAGGCAAGCTGCAGATTCAGGTGGTAACTCTCTGTAGGTCCGTCACCACCAGGAATCCCTTTTGTTATCATTAAAACATTGATTTCAGTTGCTTTGGAAAAAGGTGACAAATATATACTTTCATTTATTTCCTGCAACAGCTGGGCACGGTAGATCTTAGTAATTTTGGTTTGAGTTTTATAGCAGCTTTACAGGATGACGTGTGTGGCATCCAATCAAAACACTGCCCATATTTATGGTAATTAAGGAACATGTGCGGAGAGGTGTGGCTCATTCGTGTGTTTGTAATAGACATTTATGGATTCAACTGTATCAGGTGGTGGCTGTAAGGCAGTGTGTGTGTGTGTGTGTGTGTTGTGTGTGTGTGTGTGTGTGTGTGTGTGTGTGTGTGTGTGTGTGTGTGAGGAGGATCGAAGCTGAACCTGTCTTCATTACATCATCAACATTTTTTTTTTTTTTTTTTTACTTGAGATTTAATGTAAGAATTATGGTCAATAAGACGAGCGTCCTGTTCCTTTAAATGAGGCCTCAGTACTGAGTCATGGTGAGGAAACTTGGAGGGAGGAGCTACACATTAATTATTAAAGTGTGTGTGTGTGTGTGTGTGTGTGTGTGTGTGTGTGTGTGTGTGAGAGAGAGAGAGAGAGAGAGAGAGAGAGAGTGTCTCTCACCCCTGCTTCCATCAGGAACAATAAGATGCTGCTGAGGTGAGAGGCAGGGATTCCCTCCCTCCCTCCCTCCCTCTTTGTCTCCCACTCACACCCAGTGTCAAGAACAGTGGCAGATGGGTATGAAGAATGAAGTGTGTGTGTGTGTGTGTGTGTGTTTATGTATATGTGTGTGATTGTGTATACGGGATGTGGGGGTGACAGACAGGAACAGAGAGTAGAGGGAGAGAGAGGCAGCTTAAGTGGATTAGACCTTATTACCCACCAGGGGACAAGCGAGAGAGAGAGAGAGCTAGAGAGACCGAGAGAGAGAGAAAGAGTGTTAAATAGATAAATACAAAGAAAGGATTTCCTCTCCTCCTCCTTTTGTCTCCTCCCTCCTTAAAAGCTTTCTACTCTTTGGACAGCTGCAGCCATATGGGGTGTGTGTGTGTGTGTGTGTGTGTGTTAGTGTTAGTGTAATGGGCATCCGTTTTGGCTATCATCGATCACAAAGACATTTCCCAGACGTGTGTGTGTGTGTGTGTGTGTGTGTGTGTGTGTGTGTGTTACTAGCTGATTAGTGGTGCTAGCTAATAGACCTTGATGTTATTAACTGCTGTGGGCAGGTGTTTGCCTTTGTCTGTGTGTGTGTGTGTGTGTGTGTGTGTGTGTGTGTGTGTGTGTGAGAGAGAGAGAGAGAGAGACAGGAAGCTTTTATCCTGATGGACAGAGCAGCACAGAGCTGTTAAAAACCACAGATCATCAGACTTAATTTGAAAAGTAAAATCTCATTTCTAATTCTACTATGATTTAAAATGTCATTTCAATACCAAAATGTTTTTTATTCAGGTTGAGTCTATTTTATTTCTATAACCCAAAACCACATTTGTCTCTCAGAGGGCTTCAACATACGAGACACTTCCTCACATCACTCAGAGAAACAGAATCACAACATGACGTCGTAAATATGAAAAACAATAGTACAATTGTATGTAAAAAAAATGTCTTTTATCTAAAATATACAGTGAGCAAGAAATAACCCTAAAAGACTCCGGTCCAGGTGAGACCATGATTCACTCTCACCTGCGTCCCAGTCTGGAAAGCTTACCTGGGTGCAGGTGTCAGACCGGCGGAGCGCACCTTGTAGCCGAGTCAGATTCTCACAACAAATGAAACCCGGGACGGTTTTTGTGGAAAGACTGAGACCACTTTCTCTAAAAGGGTCTCGGTGCGGTTGTTTTGGTCCACACCCAAGTCTGATGTGCTCCTTTCACATCTGCCCAAACAAATCTCACCGAGGGGGAAAACAAACCGGGATCCAAACCAGCTGGACCGAACAACGTTGGTTCGAAAACACCATCACGTTATGGAGTTGGATCCAGGCTTGGTTCTGTTATCGGAAGGGTTGGGGTTCAGCTGTAGTGTTGGGCTTTGAGGAAACTGCTGTTTTGCTCAATTATTCCGGGTTTTGCTTGTTTACACTGACACAAGCTGAACCAGTGATTTTACTCGTGGAATCAAGAGGCATAACACAACAGCGCTGGCGTCCGTCCCGCCACGTTGGCTTTCACACTGACATCGATCCGGCTCTGTGACAGCCTCCGCTGCCAGCTTAAAGGAGGAGCAACAACCCCCCCCCCCCCCGTTCCTACCTTTTTGTGCAGAACGGTGAGGCGGAATAAAGCACAGTGTTCCCGCCTTCAACAGGATTTATAAATGTGGGATAATGAAGCTTTTAGCATAAGTTCAAGATAGTTGCTCTTCCCTCTGCGGTTCCGTCTCTCAGTTATTATCCAATAACTGTCTTGTCTCCACATCACCACCACCGGTGTCAAAAGATCCTCACAGTTGGCTGCTATTTTATACAGTTACACCCCAATGTATTGATCTACATGCCAGGGTCAGTGCCGCGGTGTTCCTGTTCATGTGTTATTGGTTGAAGTGAACCGACCCGGTACGATCCCCAACAATTTACCATGAAATTTCCCCTCGCAGAAGATTCAAGATTGAAGAGTGAGACTGTGCATGTTTCACCTCGAGTCCCCTCAGAGCTTCTCTGTTCTGTTCATCCAATCAGAATGCTTTATTTTTTTTTCTTACCCAGGCACCCCTGCGGTTCATGCTTGACCAATCACAGGCTGAGTAGGGCTGTCAACACACATACGCACGCACACGCAGTTAATAGGGCTTCCTCAGAGAGCACCAGTAAGCTTGACCCTGAGTAATTACTCACCACCCTTGGTGTGTGTGTGTGTGTGTGTGTGTGTGTGTGTGTGTGTGTGTGTGTGTGTGTGAGGCTGAGAGAGATGGCTCCCCCGCGGCTGACTGAGCAGATAAGAATCCTGAGAGAGAGTCAGTCGAACCTGTGCTCCGTGTTATTGAACCCCCCTCATCTGTTATTGATTCCTTTGTCTCACTCTCTTTAAGGCAGAACAGAATCACAGGCGCTGATTTTATGTTCTTCCCTGTTTTGTAGCTGGAGCGATTTTGTGGTTAATTGATCGGTTGATGGAAAGAAAATGACAAATCGGGTCATTGATTTATCATTTCAGGCATTTTGCGGATTTCAGCTTGTCAAACATGAGGCTTTGCTTCTTTCCTCTGGCTCTGTTTTTTTATTGTAAATCGAACTGTTTTTTAGTGTTTGTCAGGAAAAAGGCATTTGTGCTTGTTTTATGCATCGTATACGCTGATTAATCACTTTAATTGGCAAAAAAAATGTAACGGCAGTCGCTCACATTGTCAATTTTCCTTTTTGAGAAGAAAGAAGAGAGAGGGAGGGATTTAGCCGTCTTGGCCCGAAAACAGCACATACACATAAACACAGTTAGAGATCCAGATGTTTGAACTGGACACATGTGCATCTTTTTTGCTCTGTGGGGAACAGTCATTAGTGTCTGTGAAAGAACTGATTCACATTCAAATTACGACATGAAAATCCATCGCAGTGTAGATCAGATCAGTCAGAGCTGTTGTAAAATAACTTTTCCTCAGAACAAAAGTGCTGTGTATTTAAAGCTGTCGGCTCCAAACATCTGGGAAACTCCACGTTGTACAAGCCTTTTTTACTTCAGCTGTTTTTCTTTTTTTCAAACGAGGGCTGCGACTAATTCTATTATATTATTTCCATTAGCAAATAATCTGCTGCTCTAATTATTTTCTTGATTTAATTAATTAACCATTTGCTCCATAAAATGTCAGACACTTGAGCCTGAGCTGACGACGTCAAACAGTCCTCAACACAAACATCATCTGTTTACTATTAAAAACAGTAAATCTTCACAACTGAGGAGCTTGAACCACATAATGTTTGACATTTTGGTTTGAAAAATTACTGAAAAGCTTAATTCTTTATTGAAAGTGACTAATCAGTTAATCAACATAGTTTTAGCTCAACATGTTGTTGTGATTTAGTCCTTTTTGTATTAATACATTTTGGTTGTTTGTTAGTTTTGGTAGATTTGCTCTGACATCATTAAATAATGATGCTGGGTATGAATCGGTCATATAGTGCAGCATCATCCAGTAGATCAATCATTATGGCGAGCGACTGATCACATTGCTATTACATCACAATATTACAAGCACAAACACATAGAACGAAAGATACTTCACTAATATCTTAAATCTTAAGACCTTTTAACTTAAAAAATGCACCTGAACGCAATAAATGCGACTGCAGGGACTGAGCAGGTGGAGTATCAGCAGGCGCGTTGGATTAATTAAGACACCAGGAACCAGATAACCAGGTGACCAAACACACCTGGCACAGAGCCTCCCGTCAGGTGGCTGCAGGTTGTTCCTCTCTTCAGCGCGGAGCTGCTGATGTCAGATGTCTTCGGTCTGGTTTCGTCGTCTGCTCTCTCCGTGTCCGAACACCAGTGTGTTCATTAGTTCACTGCCGTCGGCAATTAGCCTCTTATCCTGTGGTAAAACACTTTATTGGCTGCCTTTAGTAAACAAGGAAACTACTGTGTGTTTACGTGTGTGTGTGTGTGTGTGTGTGAGGGGAAGAGAGAGAAAACCAGGTCTAGGAAAAACATGTGTTCTTAGTAAAATGATAAACGTATGAAGGGATTTGTTCTCTGACTCGCTGTGTGTCACGACGTCAGCGCTGGACTTTGCAGTTTCATCACCTCAGGTACGGAGACTTTCTCGCCTGAATCTCGATTAGACGTTAAATGAGCTAATTTCCCCCCGAAATGTCAGAGAAGTCCTTCAGCCTACCGTCAGTTTTCCACTTGCGTGTCTCATAAATCCGTGGGATTTGGGGGGGGGGGATCTGAGTATGTCTGTTTCCAGTTCATCATAATGCTGTTTTTATTAAGCAGGACATCGATCTCTGAGCTGACAGGTTCAGACAACTTTTCTTGTTCCCTTGAGACGAAAACGAACATTAGAAACTGTCAAAAGGAGCAAAACAAATCATTGCAGCTTCTCTTTGGGCAGCAAATCTTCTTTTCTTTTTTCTTGGAATAGCTTTGCTTGCCATTGTCATTAAGAAAAATTCCTCAAATTTTCTTTTCTTTTTCTTCCTTCAAACTCCTGACTCAGCTGTATGTCAGTAAAATACTCAAAATGATGCTTTGAAAGTTAAATATTGTTAAAAAGAAGCAGCCAGAGCCACTTAAACATCAGAGTGAGATGTCACTTACACATGGAGACAATAACAGACACTGTGTACAAGGCAAAAGGAGAAAGCTGTTGGCAAATACATAATACCAATCTTTAACAACCTTTGTAAAGCTCCCATAATGTGTAAAGGCGGATTTCCATGTGTTGTTTGATTATAAAGCAGGTCGTATTAATATTGTATTGATACTGTGAAAGTGTAACTTGTGTAACTTTCCCCGAGTGTTTACCTGAAATCTGGATCACTCAGAAAACAGTCAGCCAATCAGAAGAGAGCCTCCTCTCGCACCATCCTGCCCCCCGACCAGGACAGGACCACAAGCTCTGCTTCACTGATCATGGCTCCAGCTTCCAGCTCAAACTGTAAACACGCTGTTTGATTGACAGTCAATATATTGGCAGATACTGTGTAAAAGCAGCCAGAACTTCTGCTTTAACACCAAAACTTGGCTCTAGTCTTCAAATACGACAAAGCTTCTCCAATTACAGGACTGACAGGGGAATTGATTGCAAAGAAAATGTGGGGTTTTGTACTGCGGTGTTGAAGTTTATTTGAATCTTTTGGCTGTAAATGTTTTTGTTATGTTGCTGTCTGATGTGACTCATTTGGTTTTGAACAGTCACTGAACGCACGACTCCCGACTGACGCTGGTGTCGTTCATCTGAGAGTCCGAGCGGTGCTTCTGAATCCAGAGACGGACTGATTGGTTACGAACTGATTCACAGGTTGATTGCTTTACTGACTGATATGCTCACTTGCAGGTTGGCAGACTCTGTTTACGAACTTGTTGACTGACCGGTTTTATTGTGTGTCTGTTTTGCTTTCAGGCTCATAAACTAGCTGGTGTCCTGGTTTACTGACTGTTGGTGTCCTCACTTTAACTTGAGTTCAGACTAAAACCTCGAACCGCTCAGGCATACGAAGATTTAGTATGCTGTGGTTTGGCCTGAGTCGCTGTGTGTGTGTGTGTGTGTGTGTGTGTGTGAGAGTGTGTGAGTGTGTGTGTGTGTGTGTGTGTGTGTGTGTGTGTGCGTCTGTCAGTCATAAACTGTTGGAAAACACTCCAGTACAACCACAAGTAGCCCTTTGCAGGAGAGTCACACTAGAGTTGTGTGTGTGTGTGTGTGTGTGTGTGTGTGTGTGTGTGTGTGTGTGTGTGTGTGTGTGTGTGTGTGTGTGTGTGTGTGCGCATGATGTAAATGCTGAATTTCATTCATTTTCAAAGTTCTGTTCATAGTTTCCATGCAGACAGAATGAATGAAGCAGCTGGGACTGATTCACAACACTCTTCCTTTTTATTTTATTCTTTTTCAAAGTGATTTTCTTTGTGTGTTCATGTATATTCTTTATTTTCTACATTGTTATCCTTCTTTCAGTGTTTCTGCTTCGTCCTGGCATTGTTTTCATCTTTCTCTCTTTGAACCAAGCACTAATTAAAGCTCACTTATCCTTAGAGGAGGCTACTCACACACACACACACTCACACACACACACACACACACACACACACACACAGGAACATTTGTGTCAGGCTGTAATTGAGCGAACAGAACCTGGCTTACTGTGTGAGTATTAATAGAACAGAGAGAACAGGAGTGGAAACATTAATCCTTAATATTCCTCAGTTCAGGGAACAATTATCATCTGATCTTTCGGGCTTTGCATCCGTGATCAGAGAGTTTAGTCTCACTGTTCCTCTTCCAATGATGCTCATTATTCACAGGGAAGAAAAACCTGGGCAAAGACAAAGTCAGCATGTGGTCAGTTTGCCTGCTGACAGGTAGTGTTGGGTGATATCAACCCGTCACTTATTTTAACTGTTGAATAACAACAAACATGAATATTGTAGGATCAGTCAAGTTTCGGTTCTGACTGCTGCTCCATCGAATTCACGTCCATGACTTTGCTGTGAATTGAAGAGCTGACATGTCAACGTATTGCTTTAACAGATTTCTGAACTTATCTTTCACCACCGTTACGCTGACATTATTCATTTCTAAAACACAATGTAGTGTACCGATTGCCAGCTTTAGGAAGCCAAGTGCAGTCTGGACCGGATCACACGGCAGAATCCAAGGCCTGCAAGTATTTACACTACCGCAAAATCTCAGTAATACTGTTGGGCAATTCAACAGGGACAGGCAACATTACAGAGTCTGTTCAACTGTGAGTTTTACATGTGTTCCTACAGTATTGTATCACAAGCCTTTAAGAAATAATTGTAATTCTGCCCGTGTGGTTTGGCGAAGGGTTTTAATCACTTTGACACCAAAGAGCTTCAGTAGCAGTAAGGAGCCTGAACAAAACACTGGAGTTGGACAAGAGTTAAAAAATCAGTGGCTTCTAGTTGCTTAATTTATTCATCAAGGTGAATGAAGCTCAACCTCTAATGTGGACGGCGTAGAAAGGAAAGGTTATTGAACGATACAACAGTTGTGTAGTTGCAGAGTTCATCACTGAGGGTTGTTCGTTCACAGTACAACACTATGTTGAATTTAAGTTTGATTTTCTTGAACGATGGACTCTGGGTGACGTGTTACGTCTGTCTGCCTGGTTTTCAGACATTTCCATGTTATTAATTTCTGAACTTTCAGAAAAATTCCTGTCCTAGACGTAATCACGATTTGTGTGTTGTTCTGAAGTCAGAGACTAGACAGACTTTGCATAGACATAATTTGAAGCTGTCTATATCTGACAGTTTCTTTCCACAGTCGTTTCTGGTACTTGTCGTTGATTTATGTTTTTAAAGATGAGTCGACTAGAAGAGTTTCAGCCAAGTGTGGGTTCAGCCAATATGGGTTGATTCTCCCTGCTGTCAGATACGACCCATAGGAGCATCTCCTGAAAAACCCCTACAGTGGCTGGCGTACCGGACCTTCGTCGTCATGGTTATAACAGTAAACATGCAGCTAACCTTACTGAATGATCATGGTTTGGGTGCATTCATTCCAGGACTTTTGTTGTCGTGGTTACAATGATAAACTCGCAGTTAAGGTTGCGGAGTGGTCATTGATAAAAGAAACAATGATGGCTGTCAGTTTCAAACAGGAAACGAACACCGGTGGACTGACCCATTCACCCAAACCTCCCTCTAACGCAGACTTATACTACACTAGCTAACTTCCTCCTCTGCTCCTGTCACAATTACTGTGGCCACTAGAGGTCGTCTAATAATAAAACGTAACTATTTCAAGTAATAAAGTAAGCTGCTAACACAGACGACCTATGGGCTTGTTGGAAACACTCTGACAGTCACTTAAAGGAGCGATTTGTAAGTTGTGCTATTGCTACATAGCTAACGTTAGCATTAGCAGCTGTTTACTTAGAAGTCTTGGCAAGCGCTTCAGCCATCGTTGTGTTTACAAGACAAGAGGTTATAGTACAACCTCTGAGAAGCGCTACTTCTTAATAGCAGCTTGGACGCTACAGTGACTCGGTATCGGAAAGTGACGAGACAGGCCATGGCTAACTGGTTGGCATGCTAACTTACAGTACAGTACAAGAAAGGAAGTGATAGAAATAGAAGCAAGACAAGAGGCTTGCTTTCCACCGCTGGAGTCAGCTCTCAAGTAGTAGTAATTAAGGTTGTCGCTGATCTCGCAAAGTTTCTTCTCGACTGGAAAGTAAACAGCTGGTAATGCTAATGTTGGTTATATAGCAATAGCTAACTTACAAATCACTCCTTTAACCTTGTATATAAAGTAAACATGAATAAGGTGAGTAAACCCTTCTGCTTTGCTCTGTAGACAAATCACATCACAGGGATTTTCACCCACTGAAGATTCAAGTAATTTATTTGTCATTCTGAGTCCACATAATTAAAGATGCCACTAATTAGTGTAATGCTTTTCATGATATAATTCACAGATTAGAAATGTGTTTGCCGTTACAGTGAATGCGGCGCCTCTAAGTACCGAACTGTCACCAGGCTCTTCACACACACACACACACACACATACACACACACACACACACACACACACACACACACACACACACACACACACACACACACACACACACACACATTCCATGTCTGACCACTCCAGTCTAAGTTTTTCCTCTCTACAGACAGCTGCTGTCTGGAGACTGAAAGCCGATCCAGAGAGAGAGAGAGCGAGAGAGAGAGAGCGAGAGAGAGAGAGAGAGAGGGAGAGAGAGAGAGAGAGACAGAAAGAGAGAGTGAGCGAGAGAGAGAGACAGAAAGAGAGAGGGAGAGAGTTTCATCTGATAGCTGAAACACGTGTTCCGTGTTTTAACATTTGGTTCCTCTCTGTCTTTCCTTGAGGAAGGCACCTCCCGCTTCCTCTTGACCTCTGACCTCGCTGGGTAATCACGTTCAAGTGTGTGTATGTGTCACGGCAGGATAAACAAGTGAGTGTGTATCGATAGGTCTAGGTGGATATTTCAGCGTAGCGTGCGATGAAGGGATGGTTCTCTGTAACAGCCAGAGGGAAACACACTCCAGCAGGTTATTTTCTATGAGTAGAACAAAACATCTACACTTTCTTTGGCTTCTCTTTCTGCACACTTGTAATTAATTTAACAGTTGCTGTCCAGGGTGAGAATATCTTGCCAGGGAAGTTTCATGACTGTTACACACACTGCTTTATGATCTTTACCCCTGGAAACATTGGCTAAACTCATTGCAAGCAGATGGGACATCCATCAAATTAAATTTTAATAACCAAGCAAACTCTATGAAGGATCCGTAACATTGGTATTATATACCTGTAACGGAAAACAGCTCAATCCTTTGTTCTGTGAACACACCAGCTTCTGCACCACCGCAGTTTGTTCCATAATGTATGTTTGCATGACGGGTTTCTGTCTGCGTGTCTACTGCTGCATTCGCTCGTAAAACCTGACCACCTCATCAACAGCAATTATTTACGAACGACTACCACGCTGCTCCAGTGACCCTTAGAGATATGCATGGTGAGAGAGCCTCTGATGAAGCACGCATGATGAAGCAGTTGTTGGATTTACCCGAGCGTCAGAGGAAGTCCGTCGTGTCATATCTGGTTTTTCTGCTGTTGACGAAATGATCTTTAAAGAAATATGTGCTGGTGTATGTGATCGTGTTGTTCTCGTCTTCCCAGTTGGACCGTCTGTAGATGAGATGCTGATTTCAGTTGATTTGATGCAGGAATGCAGCTGAAGTGAACAGATTAGGCTCGACTCTCTGCTCCGAAAACCACAGAGTGGAGCTCGTACTGCGTCGTGGTCTAATTTACATATTTCCATACAGGGGCCTGATGCTTACAACCAGTGGTATTTTAAAGATTTGTCCACCTCAAAAACAAAAAAAAGCAGGTTTTCTCGCTCCTAGTGGGATCTAGCCCCGCAGATCATTTTGGTTTTCTTTGTCCAGGTTTCGTGATCGTCGGGTTTGGGTTATGTTTCTGCCTTCACCTTTTGTTGTGACACATTTTTACCTTTTATTCAAAAAAAAAAAACTGCAGCTCCTGTGATTTGGATATTGCACTTGGTCATATTGAGATTTCGATAATGTTTGGATTGATTGTTCAGCCGTAAATGGAGGTGAATAAAATGTTGTTTGTGGTGCTCATGGCAAATAAGAAGCAAATAACTGAAGAGCATTTCTCTCCAGAAATAATGTCCGTAATTCACAGATCTCACTGTGATCAGCTGGCACTAGATCGGTAAATGAATTGCACTTATATGACGCTTTTCTAGTGTTATCGACCACTCAAAGCGCTTTACAACAGCCATCAGGGGCAGTTTGGGATTCAGTATCTGCACTGCAGGCGCCGGGGATCGAACCACCGACCCTCTGATACTAGAAAAGCTTTTAGTCCTGCTGCTCACACTGAGGTCTGTGGTTTGTCCGGAGTTAAAGGGATGTTGCTGTCGTATTATTTTATGCAATTACGCAACGCTGTAAGCATCAGGAAGGAATTTCTATTCCACCTCCATCGTATAGAGGTGGAGAAGAAGAAACGTTAGCGACAGATCCCAGCAGAGAAAATCAGTTTTTCCACAGTTTGGATGAACTGACCCTTCAAGCCAGTGAATCAGAACCTTACTGTTTTTTTCCTCCAGTCTGCTTTCCCTCAGACCAGCACTGTTTGATCCCAGGCTACAATACTCAGGGATTGTGCTGCACTTCTGCTGTGTGTGTGTGTGTTGTGTGTGTGTGTGTGTGTGTGTGTGTCTGCATGTGTGTTGTGCTGAGTCAGCTCCCTCCAGATGGCAACTCTCCATGTGGTAGGAGCGCAGCACAGATGATGTCATCACCCCCAAACCAAAGCTTTGATCTGATTGGTTTCTGCAGAATGAGTCAGATGGTGCCGATGGACGAGGAAGAAAGAGAGAGAGAGAGAGAGAGAGGAGAGAGAGAAAGAGAAGCACACACATGCAGTTTACATACATATGTACATGCAAGCACATACAAGTAATTCAAGGTCTTCCTCAGTTTCCTTGAGTAGGTGAGAGTATTTTTGCTTTCATGGCCGTCCGCCAGCCGAGCTAACAGCAGCCTTGAGTCTTTAATGGGAGGAAAAGCTCATTGTTATCGCTGTGGAAACAGCAGGGAGAGTCTCCGAGTGAGTCCATTATGCAGACACGAGGAGCAAGTAGTTAAACTGGACCGAGGAGAGAGACATAGATACTCAGACAGAGACGGTGACAGCTGTCTCTCTAATAATTGCATTGTATTGTCTCTTTCCAGCAACTGTGTCTTTATGAGAAGAAGCTTCCCTATGGAGAATACATCATCTGTGTGAAGCCTGGCAAGCACTTAACTATTACAAGCTCTCTCTCCTCCGTGTGTGTGTGTGTGTGTGTGTGTGTGTGTGCGTGTGTGTGTGTGTGTGTGTGTGTGTGTGTGTGTGTGTGTGTGTGTGTGAGAGAGTATGGAGGTTGTGAGAGACAGAGTGAGAGAGCAGTGTGTGGTTTGTGTTGGAAGAGTGATGGATGTGGTTTTCATCTGCAGGGGAAACTGAAGCTGAGGCCATTAAAGTGTGTGTGTGTGTGTGTGTGTGTGTGTGTGTGTGTGTGTGTGTGTATGTGTGTGTGTCTGTGTGTGTGTGTGAGACAGAGAGAGTGTGAGTGTGTGTGTGACAGAGAGAGAGAGAGAGAGAGAGAGAGATTCAGATAGGACACACACTGTATTCAGCCTGCAGTGTTAAAGAATACATGAAGGTAATATGTTAAAATAATGAGACGGAAATGAATAATTCACAGTCAGTGTGATACTGTGAGTCGAGGTGAAGCAGCGCTGAAGTTTAACATTACGTCGACATTATACAACCAGTGAGTGCTGCTGCAGTGTGTCCCGGTGCAGGTCGGTTGCAGCTGACAGTCATTGGATCAATTTATTGAAATCAGACTGTGTGATGTTCTAAAAACCAGTCCTGGCTCTTTGGCTGGAGCACAGCAGGGAGGCCAGCCTGTAAACCAGTCTGTCGCTGACTGACTGAGTGATAAGGTTACACCGTTGGTTGTTGCTCTTTCAAAAATGATTTGGCGTGAAGAGACAGTGGAGCCAGCTGAACTCAACTTAACGCCTAGCGACAAATTGAGCGAGCTTTTGGAAAAACCGTGGATAATTTCTTGCTTTTTTAAAGTTATTGTTTTGGGCTTTTTGCCTTTTATTATAGACGCAGTGAGAGGGAGACAGGAAAGTGGGGGGGGGGGGGGGGGGGGGGGTATCGACTCCGCAGGCACACACCTCTATGCCGACTGCACGACAGCTGACGTGAATGAGCCTCTAACTTTCTCTCTGAGTGATCATTTTACAAGTAAATCCAGCTGAAATCACAGCTCTGCCTTTGTCTTTAACTTTATGTGTTTGGTGATTTTGTCAGACGACGTCACGGTTATAAAATCAGGATTTTTAGCAGCAGCTTGGAAGTCTTTATGGGCCGCATTTCAGTCACTATTTCATACTTGTTCCAAT
This sequence comes from Seriola aureovittata, assembly GCF_021018895.1. Taxonomy (NCBI): domain Eukaryota; kingdom Metazoa; phylum Chordata; class Actinopteri; order Carangiformes; family Carangidae; genus Seriola; species Seriola aureovittata. The sequence goes on along the minus strand of NC_079374.1, from coordinate 4,334,757 downwards.
TTTCTGACAACAGAAAAGCATGTAAATGAGAACAGCTTTATTAAAACAGTGTATATGTGAGCACAGAGAGGAGGAGAGAAGCAAACAGATAAAGGGCTGAAACTCAGTCTTATACCAGGTTTTCACCGTCTTGTTAAATGAACATTGGAAGCTGTTTGTAGCAGCGCAAGTGGGAGATTTAGTGTGAACAGAGTGGACACACACACACACACACACACACACACACACACACACCTGCAAAGCCACTGGTTGTTTCCATTGGTTTATCACCATGAAACTAGAGGTCATTTAGTATTTGCTGGCACTGACACCAATCTGATGTCAGTGTTCGTCCCCTTAATATCTGCTAAGCCGTTCATTCATGCACATGTCGCTTAGAATCGCCATAAAAAAGGTGCATTAAAAAAGAATAACATCCAGTGTGCTGCTGGACATAATTAGTGACAACACAGCACAATAAACTCCAGTGATAAAAGAAGTTCACTAACTTGTCTGCAGATGTGTGACACTTAGCCCCAAGTGTCTTGAAACTCTTGTTAGGAGCTTTGCAGCTACTAATCTGCTATTCAGAGTTCCTGCTGTTGTTATTAAATGACTTGCTGCTGCTGCTGCTCTTTAATTAAAAGAAATAAAATAACTGACAGTAAAACATGTGCGGTGTAGTTGAAAGGTGTCCTGTGGCGTCTCTGCTGTTGTTATGAAGTAGTCCCTGTTTGGTTTGTGTCACGTGTGCTGGGACGCACCTGCACCTGCCGACAGTTTCACATTATTCTACCCGTCAACAGTCAGTCATGTGACCTGTGGACGCTGCGGGTTTCTAATATTCAAATAATCCGATTAGCCAGCGCTGCAGAGAAATGCATTCAACAGGTTTGTTAGGCCTCAAGGACACACAGCCATTATCTTTGGTGATAAACAAGATGTAAACACAACTGTGCTTGTTTACACGAAAGCTTCACCTCCAGGCTCACCTCACCTCACCACCAGCTCTCTCTCTCTCTCTCTCCCTCTCTCTCTTTTCTGTGCAGTTTGAGGCATAAACGGAGGAAGCAGGAAGCAAATTTATCATTGATGAACATCCAATTATGCTTCAGTCAGGTGAAGAGCGGTTCTTGTGAGATTTGAGAGGTTGCCTAGCAACAGGACTCAATTGGTTGTCTGTGTGTGTCGTCCACTGCCTCTACCCAGTTGTTCAGTATGCGCTCCATCTCCGTCTGCGAGACTAAAACATCTGTGTGTGAAGGTGAAGGTCAGTGTGTGTGTGTGTGTGTGTGTGTGTGTGTGTGTCTGCTGCTCTGCTCCGGGGAACAACGTCTCGAATTCACACCTGGTATTAACATCTGACGTCGCTGATTAGATTATGTGTTTAAAAGCATCTCATCGCTGGTATTAATTAGAAAAGTTATCATCTTCATTCTGCCCACTTTGGGATTGGATTTAAATATGCAAATTACATAGGTGGAGCTGGCGGACTTGTTCAAGGTGAAGGGTAAACGATGCCGCTGTATGAATCTACTTGTTTCTCCTTTGCCAGGAAAGAGCTTGTCTGTAGCTGTTTGCTGAGCTTTGCTGAGATACTGGGATGAGGTGAAGCTGACGTTTCAACCACGTGGTCTGGACAATCCATTAGTTTTCCCAACGCAACGCAATGCTCAGTACTCCGCACTCCCGGGTCAGACCACACCCGGCTCTGAAGTCGGCCTTCATTTTGAACTCAACGACACACCTGTAAGGTTTCATCACTGTACCTCGCACTGTTGTGACATGGAGACTAAATGTGTCCACAGACAGAGAGACAGCTGCCAAACGACTGAAAACCACCTCTGTGCTAGTAACTGTTACAGCCGGTGTCTCCAGCAGATGATTATTCATTTTTGTACTTTTCTATAATCTATAATCCTTTTTTTGTGAATATCGGACTAAAAAGAGAAAGTCAGAAAGGAGATGTTTCTTTGGGGGAATCGGTAGCGACTCATAGACGTCTGAAATATGAGATCCTTCACAATACACGGTGAGGGATCAAAAGCCAGAGATACTGGTTTAATCTTTAAAAATGCATTGTATGTCATGAGAGGATGATAAATCTTTAATGTAAAATCTCTCATCTAACGCCTCAAACGTCTACCTAAGCACAGAACTTGTGCATGTAATCACCGCTGGATACTGTAAGAGCTTAATAAGGCCTCAAACACAAATGCGGTAATAGATACAAACAGCTGACGCAACCCAATCCTGCCAGTTAACACATGCTGACGAGGTTGGACGACACGTGTCTCTTTGATCGGGGGGTTCGCGACCCGCGCCGGCGTCATTGATTGGTGAATGGATGAAAAACCTGCTGAGCTGAAGCTTGGTGGATTTAAGCGTCCGCGGCCATTAATCCAAGAATAGTGTCACTTTGAATTCTTGTAACATGTCAGCTAAGCAGCATTAGATATGATAGACCCCAGCAGCCCCCTGTCTCCGTGGTAACACATGAGCTGCGGCAGCCGGTTGTCGAGGCAGCTGTTGCTAGGGTGCAGACGGGCTCACCTGTTGCCTTCTAATGACATTTAGGCATACACACACACACACACACACACATGACCTGGGCATGTGTGTGTACGTGTGGATGAATGTGACACATGTTACGGCCTCTCACAGACACGGTGGTTTGGTTTTGCATAAAGCTGTTAAACCGTGCTTTCTGATCGTTACACACACACACACACACACACACACACACACACACACACACACACACACTCTCTCTCAGCTACATCGGGCTCCTGCGACCTTTTTGAATTTGGCCACACTTGTGCTGATCTGGGAGGTGAGTCTCTCTCCTTGCGTCATATCTGTGGTGATTCATCGCCTCAGCACCTGTGCGGGCGTCTGCCGGTTGTCTGAGCGACCTCAGTGTCACCTTCCCGCTCTGATGAAAAGCTCGTACCTCTCACCGCGTCGTTACGCGAACTGAACTTAAAAAGCTGGAAGCGTCTGACGGCTTATCTCACTCCCGCACTGCATTGTGGGTGCATTTTCAGTGATGCTAGCAGTCCTTCCTGTGTCGCTCCTGTGCCGGTTACCATGAGCGCACTGGTGGGGGTGGGCGTGTTAATGGTTCCAGCAGGAACTGCATGTTGACCTTTAACATCTACACGTGTGGAAACGTTGAACACCAGCTATGTGTCTCTGCCGGGGGGGGGGGGGGGGGGGGGGGTTCATTGTGACCTTACCCCTGTAGTTTGTCATAAGAATAGACATACTGGCAATAAAATGGATCTCACACACACACACACACATATGCCACTAGCAGTGACATCACTTCCTGACTGTGTGACCTTGCTATAAAGAAAGAAGCGCGCTGCACACGCCAGAATACATTCATGGTTGAACGTTCATGTTTTTTTCATGTGGTAGTGTGGGAATAAATGTTTCTGTAATGTTTGCCTCCTGTGAAGTGTGTGTGTGTGTGTGTGTGTGTGTGTGTGTGTGTGTGTGTGTGTGTGTGTGTGTGCGCTGGAGGCAATCCCAGCTGACACTGGGTGACAGGCGAAGTATCCATCCTGGACAGATTGACAGTCCATCACAGGGCTGACACATACAGACGGACAACCGTTCACACACACGAGCAATTTTAGATTCGCCAATTAACCGGTGCGTCTTTGGACTTGAGGTGGAACCCGGAGGAAACCTGCACATGCACAGAGAGAACACGCTAACTCCATGTAGAAAGGCTCCAGTCGGTTCAAACCCAGGACGTTCTTGCTGTTTAATAATTCATTTGTTATTTATCTGAAATGTCATTTACAATCTAAACACACAGTATGTGACCTCTGCCGCTCGGGGTTTCTCAGTGAAAACCATAACAAAAGACAAAAAGATGTTGTGAAACAGTGTGGGATCATGGGAGCTGTTGTCTTCCCCGCCATCGCCATCAGCTTCTCCCGGTTTGGATTCTTTCAGTGTCAGTCGTTCAGCAGCCAAATTATCCGCAGAGCTCTCCTCCTCTCCAAATCAAACAGACCTGGTGATTATAATTACAACCATCAAAAGTTCTGAATGAAGCAGCTTCACATTAATCCTCAGTGTTTTTCGCTGATGCAACACGGCGAACACGAGGCGTCAGGGAAGCGCTGGGGGGCTGAGACTGCTGCCGACCTTTGTTTCAGATTGTTTCTCTGATAACTCATGAACCGGACGTTGTCGTGTGTAAAACTTTAACACCTGCGTTAAAACCAGGCGAAGTCTGGACTCACGAGCAGCGAGGGCGCCCGACTCCTGAGCGCGGGGAACCTCCCCGGACGCCCATAATTACTTCTGCAAGTCATCAGGGAGTTCAGAGGTAACCATAGCAACTGGTTGGATACATGCAGCAAACCAATTGGGGTAGGCTGTTGATCTGAGACGCACACACACACACACACACACTCACACACACACACACACACACACACACACACACACACACACACACACACAAGAGCTTCACAGCAACAAAACATTAGAGCGACATTGCTCTGGCAAATGAAAAAAACATGAATAGTCTCTGAAAGACTTCTGAAGACTTCTGTGTGTGTGTCTGTGTGTGTGTGTGTGTGTCTGTGTGTGGTGTGTGTGTCTGTGTCTGTGTGTGGTGTGTGTGTGTCTGGGTTTGGTTTGGTCACAGTGGTTTTTTGTGTAGCTTTACTCCTTTGAAACACTGTAAGGCACTAAATCAGTGATACATCACAGAGACTGCGTGTGTGTGTGTGTGTGTGTGTGTGTGTGTGTGTGTGTGGGTTGCAGTGGGATGCTACAGTACTTTTCTTTACATTAACTTTCAGATGTAGTTTTCCAAGTATTTTCAGCAGTCACTGCAGCTCATCTCTCCGGCTGAAAGATACGTGAAGCACCGTGCTGCAGTTTGTGCCGCTCTATATCTTCAGCCATCATTAAAATAAAACCTGACAACTGTGTGTTGCGCGCGGTTCCCCCTTAAAACGTCGAGCCTAACCGGCCTGTATTGATACAACAGACCTGATTAGCTGTTGAGCCCGTTTGGCTGCTGACATGATCTACAGTCACGACTCAGACTGTCGGGTTTCATTTAGGATACACGTTGAATATAACGATCTCCAGAAGGAGTGAAGTACAGACTGCAGAATATCGCCAGCAGTGCAACACACAAGGATCAAACTTTGAAATGTTGCTGACGGGAAACGTCTGAATGTCTTTACCTCAACCACCTTACCTTGGATACAAGCTTTGTTTATCAAGCTAGCGTCATGTCATGCTGAAAATGTGAAGCATGTAAAATATTGTGTTTCTAATTTACCATTACCTACATTATAAAGTCATTTCATCACATTTTAGTTACCATGACAACCAAACTGACAAACTATTCTCCCATCAGTAACCATCCAAGGTTAGCAAGTGAGTGTGTCTGTGTTTAAGGTTTCGGACCTCGACTGCTTCTGTCAGGTTTGGGTTATACTCGTTCCTGCCAACATTAGGCTTTGAAAATACATTTTTAGGAGGTGAATAAATTAATGATATATCTACATGATAAACACATAACAAGATTCATTCATCACATGTCAATATATATATAGACTATCAGACAATGGGTTGAAATTGTGTTTCTATCTCGTGTTTCATACAAAATCTGGCAATTTGGATAATGTCAGACACACGTAAAACGTATGGACGATGTGTGTGACGATTATTTATAAGCAAGGTTGAAGGCCGTGCTAATTAGGGGAGATTACCTTGAAATACGAGAGACTCCCGGGAAAACCGTAGGAAGGTATGGTTGTGCTACAGAAAAGCCAATTTGTGCGGTTTTCCACCTGTCCCTCCTGGAGGACAGTCATAGTATCTGTTTGTCTTGGTTCGTCACATGAAAAGTGACAGAAGACGTTTGAACCGCGGTCCCTCTCTCATCTCCTCCTCCTCCTCCTCCTCCTCCTCCTCCTCCTCCACAGCTGGACACGGCCAGCTCGTCATTACAGAGGTGTGGTCAGAGCGGGTTTCTGAACCTGTTCCACCTGATGAAGCGCCTCTGATGGAGTTAACGAGCGGCTTCACTTTTATTTTCGGTCACACCGTGTTTCCTCTAAATTTCCACTGTCCGTTCTTTTAAAACTCTTGGAGTCACCATCAACCTTGGTGCACGGACTCTTTGATTTAGGCTCAAAATGTTGAACATTTTACTTTTTAAACCAATGTCCAATCACAGTTTTGAACTAAGATTTTATTATTTTTATTATTATAATTCGGAAAAAAAAAAAAGTCTCTGTCCTGACACCAGCTTCCATGTGATGCTCGCTCCAAACACTCAGTGGCAGGATGATATAGCTCAGTCTGCAGCCTGTGACCTGCCCTGACTCCGACGTGCCTCGGAGTATGTGTTGACTGAAGCAGGCTTAAATTGAATTCATTTCTTTCATCCTTTCCAGCATGTAAATGAGGCCAGACGCAGAGAGAGAGAGGGAGAGAGAGAGGGAGGGAGAGAAAAGGGCGTTTCAGGGCAGTCAGTCATTCATGGTTATTAGAAGTTTATTCACTGAGGGTTTTTGTGCTAACAAGCTGATGCAGAGCGACGAGCACTGCCGGCTGTTTGCTCTCTTTGCTTAGCAACGCTCTCTCAGTCTGAGCGCTTAAAAACCAGAAAAATACACCGGGTACATTTTTTCTGTGATGGTGGTGCAGGCTTTTCCATCTCCTCACTTTTTCTCTGTTTTTTCCTGCATGAAGACAAAATAAGAAACTGTCCTGCATCTTCTTACCTAAAACACAACACTGTATATTCTAGTACAGATAGACGTTGAACCTGAACAGTAGTAGTCTCTGTTTTTCCTGGTTTTCTCTTTTTCAAACGGAAGCACTGTGGTGCTTTGAAGACGGTGTGCAACCCGAGTCCCGGACATTTCAAAGACAGAAACCATTGTGCTACTGGTACGCAGGTGCTGCTCACATGTAACTGACATGTGTGATCTGACTCACAGGAGCTCTGAGACTGAACACAAGTTGTAAAGAAAGAATGTTTTTAGTGTTAAATTGTTGTGTGTTGTTTTGTCAGCAGCTTATTCGTGCAAGTCAAACTCGATGGCCTTAAATCGTCAAGAAAATATTCACAACTGCATCAAAAGTATCAGATTTTTATACAAAACTGTGAAGTAATTATCTTGAATGTTCAGGAAACTTGAACCATTAACTCTTCAGTTCAAATCAAGCTTCCAAACTCGTACTGGAATATTTTGTTTGTTCTCTAGAATGACACACAGAAGAATTCTTTCGTATCTTCCAGGACACGATAATTTGTTTATGCCCTGCAAAACTGTTATGAATCACCTTTGAAGAATAAAATAAAAATGAATTAATCATGTCACAGCTCTATGGTTTAGGTTTAATCAGATTAATGCACAAAAACAACCTGGTTAGATTATGAAATAACCAAATGTTCACTGGGTTAAAGTTTAAGGAAACAGCAATATGGGTTAAAACAACTAGTTTTTACTGTTACAATATTTACAATAGTGACCACATGCTCAGGGTTAAAGAGCGGTCATGGTTATGCTTTAAATAAGATGCCAACAATGCCTCACGGTAGGAAACAGGAAACAAACAGCTCTATATTAACGTCAGCTGACTTCCTCCTTTAATCCCGATGGACAAGAGTCCGTAATTCCTGCGGCTGCGACGCTTCGTCACGTCAACGTAAACACAGAGCGTGCTGTGTGAAGTGACTGGATCTGTCCCATCACCTCCCACATCTCCGACTATTTTGCAATTCAAATATGGAGGCCTGGGTCTGTGCCAGCTGAAAGCCGTTTCTTCCTACATCGCTGGATAACTACATGACAACACAGCTTCACAGAATAACAGCTCTTAAACTGACATATTTCTTTGATTATTGTAAAAAAAAAAAACAGTTAACTGTTGACGTAGACGGGATGGACTCATCACTTGCTACTGTTGGCTAGCACGCATCTGCAAGCAGCCATTATAGACTACCTTTCATTTACAATGGAATAAACCCTGTGCCATCTTACGCTTCGATTCGATCATCGATTTATTAAGATTTCTTGGTCACAGGTTCTGAAACGTTCCTGATTTCCTCTTTTTCATGTTGTTAAAAATCATTACAGTCCGACAGAAAAGGTTTAAACACTGACAGATTTATTTTAAAACTTCCATCCTGTTAATATCTCTGATTTCATTACTGCTGCTGATGCTGCTGGCACCACTGTTACTCTGGGCTTTAATGCTGGATCTACTGTTTCAGCTCCCAGACTCAGACTCATTTAGTCTGATAATTGCTGGTGGAATTAAATCTCTCTCTTGTATGGATGATGGAGAGTTCACTAAAACGCACACACACACACATACACACACACACATACACACACACACACACACACACACACAGAAGCGTATGTCAAGTCAATTCAATGGCCCCAAGTTATTTAGTCTCGTGTGTTTAACAGCCATATGCTGCTGTAATCACTGCTCTATCGCTACTGTACAAACACACACTGTGTGTGTGTTTATGTGGTGAACATCTCTGATGAAGAAAACTTATGCCGGATCAAAAGTGTGTGTGAGAGAGAGAGAGAGAGAGGGAGGGAGATACAGAAGGAGAAAGACGAGAACAAAACATGCCAGACATTTATTTGAATACCTGAGAGCAACTTACTAAAGCTTTTTAAAGCTTTAAAACTTGTGTGGATTCTTTGGCCGCAACGTTATGCTAATGAAATGTGTTGTGTGAGTAAGAGAGGAGCTGATGGAGAGAAGGACGGAGACGGCGGCGGAGAGATGAAAGAATAGTCAACATGTTCTTTCTTTTTGTCCGTCCTCTCTGTTTCCCCTCCGGGAGCCCACAGAGGCGACGTGTTCATTTTATTTACTTGATGCAGCAGCTTCTGCTGTCTCAGCGTCACAAGAAGAAGAAAGGAAACAAATTGTGTTCATGTGGATATTGAGGGGGAGCGCAGACTGACATCACGTCTCTAATGCAAATCTGATCATAATAGAAAAGAAGAGCGAATTACTGTGAACACTTGCGACTTACCTTTTTATCATCTCCTGCTGAAGGCAGAAACAACTCGTCTAACTCGTCTAATGCATCACACTAAATACCTGAAGGAGGATTACTATAGGCCAGTTTCACACCTCTGAATTGCTGCCTTCACCAGTGGCTTCATTAGAGGCTTTTCTCACCCATGTGATCCAATCAGAGGCGGTAGGATTAAGGATGCACATGTCATATTAATGTGCCAAAGACAGAAATTGTGACAAGCTTGAATGAGATTGACACAGATTTACTGTTTGTGGCAACTTGTAAATCGGCATATTTCTTTGATCGGCATTAAAAATTTAAAGGAACTAGTACCTCGGGACGGCTGGTTAGGACAAAAATAACTGTCTTTTTTTTAAATTACTTTTTCCAATTCTCGATTTGACCACCTGTGTGTCTCTCAGTCCTCAGTGTCCTCTTTTTAAAAACACATTTTTTAAAAAAGGCTTTTAATTGAGATTCTATTTGTATTATGCTTTTATTATTTTAATAATTTTAAGTCTTTTTTATTTCACTGTATTTTATCTCTGTTCTCTATTATATGATTGCAGTGTGTTTTTTAAAGGTCCCATATTGTATAAACGTCTCTGTCCATGTGTAGTTTGATTATAGATCAGGTCTAGCTTCTATATTAATACTGTGAAAGTATCAAAGCCTCAGTCCACAGAGAAATGCACACAGCCTGTATTCAGAAACTGAGCCTTAAAACCAGCCGTCAGGACTTCTGGAACTTTGTGATGTCACAACGAAACAGTCACCAAGCTCCGCCCACCTGGACCCACCATCCAAACTTGCAGGATTGTTTTACCTGAAATCTACTATATTTTGATTTGATAACTCAGAAAACAGTCAGCCAATCAGAAGAGAGGCTCAGAGCCTCCTCTCTTCTGATTGGCTCACCGACCTGTTGTTACTAGAGCTGCAGAGAGAAGCCTGAGAGAGGAGATGTAAAACTACACTGAGATTGTTTTTGGTTCTTAAACCACAAATATATCTTCTTATGGATCAACCCCTTGAAATAAAACACAGGAAGTGTAAAATATGGGACCTTTAATGTCTGTGAAGCACTTTGTAAACTTTTTTTTCACATAAATACACAAATAAACATATAAATATACAGATTCTTTTATTATTAATATTATTATTATTTCTCCTTAAACCAAACATAGTCTTACTTTCTCAGTGATAAAATACAATTTCTCCTTGCAATGTTTCAAACTGACGTCCCGCCAGAAAGCGCAGAAAAATGTCTTAATTAACTTTATAGAGTCAACTTTTTTAACCTTGCTGCTGCTGCTGAAAACACCTCTGGGAGTGGTTTCAAAATAAAGTCCCACTGCAGCCTTTTATTATGAGGCACATTCAAGAAGTGATGAGTTAATATCAACAGCAGCTGCGTCCGTCAGCATTATTCCATAGCAGCAGATGAACAGAGCAGAGCATCATGGGGCTCCTGCTGTTCCAGTGACTGTGTGAGCGACAGAGTGACGGCTGCTAGCGGCTGATAAGTAGACTAGAATATGCACAAAGTTCAGGCTGAATAAATGCAGTGAAAACATCGGCCCTAATACTTCTATTGTGCAATTTACAATTCGCAAACAATTAAAAACGACTTGTCGTCTAATGGATGTACATCCTGACTCTCTGTTTATAGATTTTGTCCTAAAGCAGGAAACACAGTTATATAATACGAAGGTCAATCAGAGCTTGATTTGACCATGACGAGTGAATTCTCACGCTGTGGAGAGTCGGTGCTGCGCTGGGAGAGACAGTTGAGGTCAGCGTGGACAGTCAGCGGGGAGACCGTCAGCTTGTAGTTTGCAGGATTTGAGGACTCTAAGTTTTCACCACCTGACTGAGCCAGTAGGATTCAATCAGACATGGTTTTCCTTGTGGAGTTGATTGTGTTTGGAAATGAATGATGATGAGACGACTGGGAGAGTCTTTCCACGTTTGGGGAGAATTGTAAAAATCGTAAATGCATGCAGATCTTTTTCAGAAAGATAATCTCACTCCTTCTCCTTTCTTTCTCTGTCTCTCTCTTTCTCTTGTGTGTGTCACACAGTCACAGTGTGTTGGACTCTCCTCCCATCTGGGGACAAAGCATTCAGTTTTAGGGATAAGACTTGCTTTATGCTTACGGTTAAAATTGTGTTTATATAACGTTAATGATTCAAGTCACAGTAAGAATTGCTCCGTATATTGATGTGATGCCAAAGCAGTGTGTGTGTGTGTGTGTGTGTGTGTGTGTGTGTGGTGTGTGTGTGTGTTTTCCTTTGTGCAGGTGTATCGACAGTTTAAAACATTTGCATAATCCTCTCTGTCACTCTCTCTTCTTTTCCTGGAGAGAAACAGTTACAGAGACGGACAGAGAGAATGTACGATCATATTAAAAACAACTAAAAAAGGTTGAAAACATTCTGACAACTGAAAGTATTTATTTCAACAAAACGTTTTTATCCTGGTTTCAAAACCTGTACATTCATTAGTATGATTAGTTTGCTCAACCCTGTCTCCTAGAAGTTAAATGATTATATTAATAAACTATCTTACAAATATGTTGTGATGTCATCACTGATGTAATATTTCTTTACTGTGGAAATGATTTTAAATGACAACAAACAATAGCTGTGTAGGGTAAATAACTGTAGTTAACGGTCGGAGACTTGTGTGACGGCCGAAGCTTCACCGTGTTCTCCCATCATCAGGTTCTTGTGAGTCTCTGCGGTTCCACACAGGAACCGAACCTCTGCTGCTCCACCACGTGACTGTGACTAACTCTGACTCACCGTCACGTTCCCGTCAGAGACCAGATGAAAATCACGGCCCGAAAGAAAACTGAAATGTGCGTGTGCGTGTGTGTGTGTGTGTGTGTGTGTGTGTGTATGTGTGTGTGTGTGTGTTTGTCCTGACAAGACTGACAGCTTCCTGTGTGTGTGTGTGTGTGTGTGTGTGTGTGTGTGTGTGTGTGTGTGTGTGTGTTGAAATGACAAAAGCTGTTTCCCTGTTTCCTCCGAACAGTAACGGACAAACGATTCTCACACATTCCCCCGCCCATCCCATTCACACACACACACACACACACACACACACACACACACACACACGGACACTCCTTTCCTCTGCTGTATGTTTTATGCCATTGGAGGATAAGCTGTGGATGTTGGCAGCAGACTCTCCTCTCTTTGTTCTTTCCTTTGTTTCCTGGAGCACAAACTGTTTTTCTATGCAAGTATTATTTGTATTTGAACATAAAGACACACAAACACAAACTCATCTGTTCTGGACTGGCTTCACCTCCAGTCTCCAACCAGCAAACAGTGTCTCCATCCTGGAGGAAGATCGTGAAACCGTCTGCTGCGGTGTTTTTTAGATCCTTTCTTTTCAAAGTACGCAGTCGGATGACGATTCGAAACACAGCTACTGTGTTTTGTCTTTAGCTAACACACTGTGCTTGAAGTGGGAGGGTACTGTAAGTTCCTGATTACCTGTAGGACCTGTTGGGTTCAATTCCAGGTCACACTTTGCATCAGGATGGCATCCGAAGGAACCAGCTGTGATCTGATTTGATTTTCACTTCAGGAAAATTGGGCAATGACAAAACTCCTATTGTCTCTGAGCTGTTTAGCACAGAACCTCACCTCTGTCTGAGCTGTGCAAACATCCGCATCAGTGTTCAGGGACATCTGTCATGTTAGTGTCAAGTTAGTACGTGATCCTACTCATTCATATAATATGTAGTTGAGAGATTTTCTAATTAATTTCAGCTGTTTATGTCGTAGGAAACGAATAAAACTTCCGCCAAATTTAAAACAGAACATGAAAGCACAGAGCAGTATTTGTTTGAATGGGGTTTTTAAATGCCGACACATTGTGCTTGGAAAGCAGCTCTGATTGTGTGCGCATGAAATAATACATGACATTTTATTGTAACTTCACTAGCGGAGGCTGGAAGCAACACAGATGGGACCGGAGCAACTTGAACATTAACATCCAGTAGAGAGAAATGAAAGTCACATTGAGGGCGGCTGAGCTGCAGTAACCTTTCTAAAGCACCGCTCCACTGGTTTAGCATGTTTTACTCACATATATTAGCATCACAGCTAATCGTTTTGCTGTATCTTTATGATTTTTTTTAATGTTTTATTCCAGGCATCTGGTTTTCATTCATGTCTTCACAGTTGCTGCTCGATAATGCAGCTTTATTGCAGATTGATTGAAAGATTTTTTACTGCTGTACAAGTTAATGCGACGTGTAGATTTGATTATCCCTGTCATGGATTAGACAACTCCATCCATTTCTTCCAAGAATCTGCCATTGAGAAAAGAATGAAAATCAGGGGCGGCCTGGTGGTTTGAAAAGTGACATAATTTGTGGTTGAGGAAGTAAAACGTGTGGATAAAATCTCTGACACATCTCTGTAGGTTAAACATCAGGCTTAGATCAGTAGTATTTCTGTAAACCACTGGTGCTCTGTTACACACGCCAACATAAAAACTCAACCACAGTTTATTATTTAACAAAATGCAGTTTCAGTTATTGAAAATATTATACAGTCATACGTGCTTTATAAGTGTGTGTGTGTGTGTGTGTGTGTGTGTGTGTGTGTGTGTGGATCAGTCTACCTACCTTGCGATACTTTGAATTCGATGCCGATACTTTTTATGATGAAATCCATTTTAACAAAAAGAACATTACGCCGATCACCAGCATTAATAGATCTTGGTCCAAGCATGCTGCGTGCTGATTGGCTCACTGAAGCTGTTGAGATTTACTCATTTCCTCCTTAGGTAATGAAATCAAATGAGGCATTTTTGGTCGGACCATAAAGGTACTCAGATCTGGCTTGAATATTAAAGTGGCCCCTTCAGCCTCGTTTCTATTGGGCTATTTCTTATTTTCATGAATTTAAAACGTTTCTGTGTTTGTAGCCGGTGCTTTAAAACATTACATCCACTCTTAAAATGAAGGAATAGATTCAATCAGAGCTGATGTCTCTCTTTCTTTCTCTTCTCTCTCTTTCTGTGTCCTGAGATAGATTTTGCCGACTTAGCGTTCTCACTGTGGAATGTTCTTGAAATTTGTGTGTGTGTGTGTGTGTGTGTGTGTGTGTGTGTGTGTGTGTGTGTGTGTGTGTGTGTGTGTGTGTGTGTGTGTGCGTGCGTGCGTGCGCGTGCGTGCGTGCGTGTGCGTGTGTGTGTGTGTGTTTTTGCAGCCAGGACAGTGTATCACATGCACATACACACAGCAGGACATGGACATTTGGGCTTGTTTTCTACTGAGAGAGGGAGAGAGGTGAGCGGGTAGAGAGAGCATTAATAGAGACGAGAGAGAGAGTGATTTCATAACGTGACAGACGGATGACCAGATGAGCGGAGAGGGAAGGAAAGAGAACAAGACCAGGAGACTGAAATCATAGAGATATGAAGATTATAAAGGATGGAGGGGTGACGACCAACTGAATCTCACCACGTACTGTACACACATGATTCAACGCCAACAACAACGCCACTGTATGTTAAAGACCAAAAGACCAAGATAACTGTCAAAGCTGGATTTCTGTGTGTGGGTGTGTGGGTGTGTGGGTGTGTGTGTGTGTGTGTGTGTGTGTGTGTGTGTGTGTGTGTGTGTGTGGGTGTGTGTGTGTGTGTGTGTGGGTGTGTGTGTGTGTGGTGTGTGTGTGTGGGTGTGTGGGTGTGTGTGTGGATGTGTGTGTGTGTGGGTGTGTGTGTGGATGTGTGTGTGTGTGGGTGTGTGTGTGGGTGGGTGTGGGTGTGTGTGTGGGTGTGTGTGTGGGTGTGTGTGTGTGGGTGTGTGTGGGAGTGTGTGGGTGCATGTTCTTTCTCACAGGAATGTTGATCTGATAATGGGATTAATGCTAAAAGCTGAAATCTCCCCTGACTGACTGTTTCTCTGTTGCTACCCAGGGTCATTCAGGACTGAAGGCATCAAGGCGTCTGATGTTCTTCCTGTGCTGAAGGAGAAAGTTGCCTTCGTGTCAGGTGGGTGTTGTAGTCAAATCACTGAACCTTGGGGTCCAGGACAGGATTTTCGAGGCCCAGTGGAGAGTGAAGCCATGACATCACGTCTGGACTGGCCTCTGCAACTCAGTGCAATCTCTCATCCAGCTTTTCTTAGCGTGTCACTTTCCATATTCTACGACAAATCAACATCCACAACAGCTTCTTTTTTCAACACAGTTATGCAAAGGCCACTTTTTGATCACAGAAAAACTACAGCTCCCATGATAAAAACTACAAGTTTGGCAGTGTGGATACTTACGTCTTAGTTTCATCCATGTACATAAAATTCACCAGCGCTCTCTTCTGTTGTCATTGCTGCTGTTATTACAGACACGTCTCAACTAACCACGCCCCCTCGACTCGCCTCTTCTGTCGAGCCGACGAACTCCGCCTACCAGCATCTGGGGCTTATGGGAAATAGTGTTTGTTGAAGGCCACTCAAAACATAAATATTGAGTAAACAAGATACTAGGTTGTTTGTCAACAAACCGTCCTTATCTAAACATGTGAAGCTAGCCACAGGACATACTGTGGAGGCTCTGCTCCAGTGCTGGAGTTTTAGCTTTAGAGTTGTTATAAGTGTCAGTGCGATTTTGAATGAGTTTTTTTTTTTTTTTTTTTTTTTTTTAATTATTTTTTATTATTACTTTTGGAACAAAATCTGGAAGTTCTGGTTTCACACACAAGTCAGGGAAGTTACTGAGATCACAACCACAACAGGCAGACAGACAGGCAGACAGCCAGGCAGGCAGGAAGGCAGGCAGACAGGAAGGCAGGCAGGCAGGCAGACAGGCAGGCAGACAGACAGGCAGACAGGCAGACGTTTTATTAACTATCATAGATTTTGTTGAATGTCATATTTTCTCAGCTGGCTGAACTTTACTACTTTAATAGGGAACGTCTACATTTTCAGTTTTTGGTGGAAACCCAGCGATGGCCATGAACCAGCTTAATTTATGCAACATTACATTACAGTGATGCATTACATTACATTTTAGTTTGATTAATTCTCCTAACAGATGGCTGTGAGATGAGCTCATCAATGCTGCAAACTGTTTTTTTTTTTTTTTTTTTTCAGAGTCATAGAAGTGCAGAGTTGTGCAAATTATCATGAGCAGCGTTATTGGATTGTTTTGATTTGTTGGTGAGCTGATTGGATCTTTATTAGCTCACCGCCATGAAAATATGCTTTTAAAAGTTATTTATCGTTGTATTATTCCAAAACATTGAGTCAGCAAGGTGCATTTCCTACAGCAGCTGAGTGATCGTGATAAAGTCTCAGCTCAAGTGTTTTGTGATTTACTCTTAGACCAAAATCTTCTGAGTCATAAAGCTAAGATTGACACACCTTATTTTTAGGGTTAGGGTTAGTTTCTCTTACATCTGCCAGCTTGGAGCTATTTTTAGCTTCGGGGTGTTTTGTTAATACGGCCTCAGATCTCTAACTTGTCAGTGCAGCTCCCACCAATGGTCTGGGGACCCTTCTGTCAAACTCAAGGTCAGCGGCCTCATCCAAGACAGAGAGAAGTCTGCATACTGATGGGAGGTGGAACAGTTCTCCCCATAGTGTAGTCAAATCAACTTGAAGCTGAACACTGTGGATATGACAGTGGACGTCCCCCCCCCCCCCCCCCCACACACACACACACACAAACACACACACACAGATCCCACTCAGTCGTACTGTGACAGCCATAGAAACCTTCAGGACTGCAGAAAAGATCATTGATGCGGACCAGGAACTGCTCACCTCCTGAGTCAGGAAACAGGCAGGGAAAATCATCACAGGCCCTTCACACCCTGAGCATGACTTATGTGAACTTCTCCCCCATGACCGGCGCTACACATCACTGTGGGCCAAAACAAGCAGGGAGAGCAGACACAGGAGCGAATTCACCCCGCAGCCCGTCACGCTCAGCCATGAGATGTATTTAGAATCTGCACAAACAAAGAGTTGACCAATAAAAAATGTTGTATATTGTTTTTCCTGAAATATTGAAAACCTAAATTTCTTACTACAAAAAGCTGCTGCGAATTAAGAGTCCAAGCACACGTTGCAAAAATAGATAAATACAAAGTGCACACGAACATAAGCCTCAGTCTTTTTGTGCTTTTATTTTGAAACCTGTGTCCCCCTGCTGGTATTGTCAGCTCTACAGAGAGACTCAGGGAAAACTACGTGAATCCAATCTCTTAAATTCTTATTGAAAAAGAGACCGGATCAGAAAGGGACTGCTCAGATCCAGAATCTGGTCTCACCTGGTCTCTAGGAACCAGGTAAACCTATGATGCTGGTATAAAGTTGTACTATAAGGCGTTTAATAGTGACCTTTTTGAAAAATTTTGAAATGCTCAACTTAATTACACATTAATGTAATATATAATAATTAAGTACTTGTACTATAGCATAAGATTTAAGTGCTGTTTTTCATTATTTGATGAGTTTTAGTAGTGTTTGAGTTCTGGTTCTTTCTCGCTGTACTGTAGTAATGTGCACCAGTGAAAAAGTAACTCTGAATGAGAAAGAGAGAATGGGAGAGAGACCTAGAGAAAAGAAAAGGAAGGGAGAGAGAGAGAGAGAGAGAGAGTCACAACAGCAATCAGTCATCAAGATTCCTCCTCAGATTACAGCAATGCACTTCCTCCCAAATCACACACTTAAACGCACACACACAGACCGATTTTCCACGTCTGAGTAGCAGTTTCATAAACAGTTTGATTTGTGTTTCTTACATTAATCTAACCAAAACATCTCCACACACATAATTTATCACAGAGAGGGAGAGGGAGAGAGTTTGTGTTTCAGAGGCTGTGGAAAGTCTGCGGACCCGCAGACGTCGCTGTGCTGGGACTTATGTTACTGATACGGAGATATTAAAGCTATTAGAGCAGAATGATGTGCAGATTAACACTGATGTGGCTTTTTTTGGTGATAATGAAGAGATAGCGGTTCTAGTGTGGAGTAATATCTGCTCTAACAGTTCTTTAATGGTTACCTCATTGACTTTGTGTCCTGTATTTTGTACTTACTTTAATGCTATAATATAATATCTGTTGCTACTACTACTGCTTTATCTTCAGTTGCTAGTAGTAGAATCCACTACACTAGTAGAAGTAGTAGCAGTAATAGCTAATAACTTGTACTACTACTTTTACAACTTCTACCACAACTACTGCTACTGGTACTGATGCTGCTCTGCTGCTACGACCATTACTAGCAGTGCTAGTACTGCTGATGCTACAACTACTTCTAATAGTACTATTACTGCTAATACTTCTATTGCCATAACTACTACTCTATTGCACCTGCTTCTGCCAGTGTTACTAGTACTACTAAAACTACTGCTACTACTACTACCTCCTCTACAGCTGCTGCTAGTACTGCTACTACTATACTGCTGCTACTACAAAGTTTAATACTACCAGTACTATACTACTACTACTACTACTACTACTACTGCTGCTCTTCATTGTAATGAATGTCTCTAAAAGGCTCTGTGTCAGTTTCTTCATGCTAATATCTCAGGCTGTGAGTACACCAACAGTACTTTACTAGGATAAGTTTTTGGCCTTAATATGGGATTTGTTGACAATAATAGGAACGCCTGTTAAACACAACATATGTGGCATCATTAGACCTCATACTAATCAGTTGTTTGCATGTGTGAACACAGGTGGGCGAGACAAAAGAGGAGGACCAATCCTGACGTTTCCTGCCAGGAGTAACCACGACCGAATAAAACAGGAAGACCTGAGGAGGCTGGTAACCTACCTGTCTACTGTTCCCAGGTACACACATTCCCGTCACACACAAACACATATGTGTTTGTAAAATGTTCATACTTTATTTTATATTATATTTTATCACATTTACAGTTACTATTTATCGTTGTTATCTTCTTATTCAGAGTTGTGCTTCAGGACAATTACACTTGGTGAATTAGACTTAATTGTGACAGATACTTGAAGGAAGAAGTTGAGGATAGAGTGCATGTGGAGTGCCTCAGTGCTGTCCACACTGCCAAATCAAACGCTCCTTTCTTCTCCATCGCAGCAACAGATGGGGGGCAGCGTTTGATTTGCATCAGCATGAAAGCTGCAGTGTTTGCAGCAGACAGCAGCGAGTCTGTCACACTTAACTTCAGGTCCATTTATTCCTCTGGCCCCTCATCACAGTGTGAGGATGTTACCAGGGATGAGCTGGTCCAGAGAAAGACCAGTCGCTGTGACTCTCTAAATGTGTCCGTTGTTAACACAGATTCTCTTTTGAAACCTATTTTAAGTGGTGTAATGAAATGAAAGGAAATTAGCCTGAGATCATCTGTAGTAAATTTAGTGGCTTTATTTTTTTGTTTTGTTCAAAAACAGACCCAAAATCTCCTTTGGTGGTGCATTCAAGGACGCCCTGAGATCAAGAATTGATAGTCATCTGCTAAAAAGCATTGCACTGATAAGCTGTTTTATAAGAAAATCAAATACAAAAACACAGATAAATTACTGAATGTGAAATAGTGTGTAAATAAAAGAGTGTCCTTGAACGCCACCAGAGGGAGAGTTTTCGGTGAAGTCTGTCCTTGGTGCTGCATTGAGTGACTGATGTGCATGTTAACACATTTACCTGGCTGATTAGAAAACATTGTCATTGAACCAAACTAGCCCAAACCCTCTCTTATCATTCAGTCCCCATCAGCCCCGCTCTGCTTCTTCCTGCTAATCGAGCTGCTGTTTCCATGGTGACGAGTGGAGTTTGTGCTTCCCTGAGGCAGATTATAATGGATGTGCTGTAGTTAAATGTATATTAATAGAGGCTGGGTGTGAGTGTTTGTGGAGGTGAGGTAATTTCAGTATATTTTTACTCCCCAATCAGCATCAGCTGAATTGATGGCCCATTATACTCCAGAATACACAGCTGGCCCTGCACTGGTTTCTGAGCAGCAACTGGTCAGCGGGAAATATCTGTTTACAAGTGTTGTCCTACTTCATGTTCAGTGTTGTTTTGACTAAACTCTTCAAACTTAATTGCTGCAGTGATTGACTCCCTGATCTAAATGTGCCCCTTTCTCCAATTTATTTGTTTGTATATTTCAAGTTAATTAACCGTCTGGAAGGAATTCAGGTGTCTTCATATCTTATTTATTTACATACATGTGAATGTGGCCAAAAACAGATCTGAAAATATGTATTTTGATTTATTTAGTCAGCTTGGCTGACTGTGTCCTTGTTGTAGATTTATATGTAACGTACATGAGACGCTTCCCAAAATGTAGAACTATATTTCCAAAGATGAAGTTTCCGGGCTCATCATTTGTCAGAGACAGACAGTATTTATGAGGGGTTGGAATTTATTAGTCCAGTGCAGATAATTAATCAACTTCTACCAAGATTGTGTGACATTGAACGTGACTTTGAGACCTAAATATTGTTTGGAAAGTAAAAATCCCTTAACTGGAGTAGGGAGACCGTTTATGAGCTGCTCAGTGATGGAGGATGGCACCGTGAGTGGTCTAACAACACGTTGTAGCTCTGACGGTTAAAAGGTTCCCTTATAAATGCCAAAGCAGTTTTATTTTTAAGTCAGCGTGGTGATTCATATGTCCCCCTCTCCTGCAGGTTCTTCTGTAATTACTGTGGCTATGTTACTCAGTCACACAGGGGGAATACTGGAATTGAATTCCCTCTGGAAAAGAGGGAAAAAAGGATCAGGTTTTCATGTGGCTCTGAGTGAACTAGCTCTTAATCTTTTAATTAGACAAACAAAGCATTGCTAAACTTCTGCATTTGCTTTTGTGCCAAACGTTTTGATCTCATTCAGGCTACTTTGAAGTGTGCAGCAGATTTTCTTTCTTATTACCTGTATCTCATTAGCATTGTTGTGCGTCTACTTTTATTCTACCATTTCCTCTTAACCTCGCATCTCTGCTGTATATTCTGTCTCTCCCACCAGTGAGGATGTATGTAAACGTGGTTTCACTGTTATCATCGACATGCGTGGGTCTAAGTGGGAACTGATCAAGCCTCTGCTGAAGACACTGCAGGAGTTTTTCCCAGCTGAGATCTGTGTGGCGCTCATCATCAAACCGGACAACTTCTGGCAGAAACAGAAAACTAACTTTGGCAGCGCAAAGTTCTCCTTTGAGGTCAGTGGGCTTTGTTTTCTTTGAGTGTGAGTGTTTCGGCCAACATAGTCTCATTTTGTTTTCACTGTGAAAGGACTGTATGCTAAAGCAGGAAGTAAACATAATAATGTCATCTGTGAGTCCCATAAAATATTTTTTGTTTAGGTTAGTCCCAGTTTGCACCTCTCATGTACAGTACGTTTTTGAGAAAGACTAATCCCCGTCTCCGTTTTGTAATGTTTTTGACATTTCTACCCATAAAACTGCTGCTAAAGGTTCAAGTTTGATTCAAGAAAAAGAAAGTAATGGTTTGGTTTAGCAGTTGAAACTTTGAGTTCATTTCACTTTTGCAAGTATTTAATTGAGGTTAATTGGCTTAGTGCTACATTTTTCAAATAAAATAGTTTGGTTCAGGTTAGCTAACGGCTAAATTTCACAAGTAACATCGTTTGGTTCCGGTTAGCTAACGGCAAAATTTCGCAGGTAAAATTATTTGGTTCAGGTTAGCTAACGGCTAAATTTCACAAGTAACAATGTTTGGTTCAGGTTAGCTAACGGCTAAATTTCGCAGGTGACATTATTTGGTTCAAGTTAGCTAACGGCTAAATTTCATAAGTAACAATGTTTGGTTCAGGTTAGCTAACGGCTAAATTTCGCAGGTGACATTATTTGGTTCAAGTTAGCTAACGGCTAAATTTCATAAGTAACAATGTTTGGTTCAGGTTAGCTAACGGCTAAATTTCGCAGGTGACATTATTTGGTTCAGGTTAGCTAACGGCTAAATTTCACAAGTAACAATGTTTGGTTCAGGTTAGCTAACGGCTAAATTTCGCAGGTGACATTATTTGGTTCAGGTTAGCTAACGGCTAAATTTCGCAGGTGAAATTATTTGGTTCAGGTTAGCTCACGTCTAAATGCTGCTGGTAAAATTGTTTGGTTCATGTTAGCTAACTGCTGAATTTTGAAGGTAAAATTCTGTGGTTCAGATTAGCTAACAGCTTCATTTTGCAGGTATAATATTTTGATGCCGGTTAGCTAACGGTTAATGTTTGCAGGGAGAACTATTTGGCTCAATGATAGCTAATCGTTCAGTTTGATAGGTAAAAAATATTTGGTTCGGGTTGACGGTTGCAGGTGAAACTGGTTGACACACGTTAGCTAAGACTTCAGTTCAGTACCTAAAAGTGTGTGGTTTGGGTTAGCTAACAGTTTAGTTATGCAGGTGAAACGGTTTGGTTCAGAGACAGGTGCATGATCAAAATGTAGAATACCAGTATTTAACTACCTAAAGCATGTATTTTTGATATTCCTCTTGGATTTCTGTTTGGGTGCACCAGACCAGCATGGTGTCAGTTGAAGGTCTGGCCAAACTGGTGGATCCCTCCCAGCTGACAGACGACTTTGAGGGCTCTTTGGACTACAACCACGAGGAGTGGATGGAGCTGAGAGTCTCTTTGGAAGAGTTCATGGCCAATGCTGTTCACCTTCTGTCCAGACTGGAGGACCTGCAGGTGGGGAATGGGCAGATTAATTAATTGCTCATCAGGGAAATAAATTGATGGATGGCTTAAAAGGATTAAATGAGCCATGCTTCCCAAAAAAGTAAACCTGTACTGTGTGTTGCAGGAACTTCTTTCAAAGAAGGAGTTTCCTGCAGATGTGGAGGGATCTCGTCGGTTGATAGAGGAGCATACGCAGCTTAAGAAAAAGGTGAGAAAGCTACTGTCAGGATATTCTGATACAAAATGCAGAAACATCTAAAGAAATAACCATTCGCTGGCCTGAAGTTAGTGGATCTCTGTTAGACATTGGAGTTCTCTCAAGTTGGAATCATGTCAAGCCATTAAAGTAAGTTTTTATTCTTTCTTTTCCTCCTCTTCTGTAGGTGCTGAAGGCTCCAGTGGAGGAGTTGGACCGCGAAGGCCAGAGGTTGCTGCAGTGTATCCGATCTAGTGATGGTTTTTCAGGGAGGAACTGCATCTCTGGCTCTGCAGACTTTCAGAGCCTGGTTCCCAAGGTAATTCACCTATTGCTGGGAAGTTCACTCCAGCTGGGAGTATAACTGGCCATATTTCTGATCCACACTGAAAAATCATATTTTATCTGCAATACAGTAGGAAAAAAAAGGCCCTAGCCCGGAGAGAAAAAAACTGTGAGACAACTGAAATCTTCTTGATTGTGAAAAAATACAGTGATTTATTATTACTCTCTGATGCACATACACCAACAAAAGCGTACACAGAACAAATGACAGATGTCAGAGTTTATGTGCCAAAACAGGCAGATAGGTAAGCAGCATGTTTCAAGCTTAGTGTTCCCCCTCAAGAGGGTGTGACATGACATGAGCTCACTTGAGTCAGCCTACATGACATAAACAGCCACTAGTAAAATACTGTTTAAATAGCAAGTATTTAAAAATTAGGAATATAATGTTAGAACAGAGCACAAACTAGAGACGCATACATCATCATATGGTTACCTTCAAGTAGACACTTTCATACACACAGAGCTAATTTGACCCTTTGACTGTCACAGAGTATTAACATCAAAGACAGATTTTTTTTTTTTTAACAATTTTTACCAATTATGAAGATGAATCTTGATGATTTCATTAAGTGATGCTCATAACAAAATTCAGCATATTTCATCATTACAGCCTGCGAACACTAAAAGTATGCTGCACCATAAGTGATGATTAAATGCATACTTTCATGTTTTTCCTCACCGAGCCAAAGCCCACAGCTCACAGTACAGCTAATGAGAAGTACTCGCTGCATGTTAGCTCATTAACTGAGGGGCTCTGCAGGGAGGGTTGTGTAAGAACACAGTGTGTTTCTTAGCACATGAAGTACATGCACTGTACATTGCAAACAGAAGATTGCATTTATATTAATATTTGAGGCTTAAAATAGATGTAGTACTTAGCACTTACACATGTCTCCTACTGCACTGAAGCTTTAGTGTTGTCCCTCACTTGAGAATCGCTTTGGATAAAAGCATCTGCCAAATGAGTGAATGTAAAATAAACATTAGATGTTGGATTTAGGGACCATTAGACAAGCTGTCCAACCATTAAGTATGGCATTTTTAAAGAAAGCAATAGAACCTCAAGTCTATGTAACCAGTTGAACTCCAAATGCCTAAGACATTATAAGAAACATGATCTAACTCCAAACAAATCTAATTCCTAATTCTTGCCTTTTGCCAGGTGGCCAGTCTGCTGGATAAGCTCCACTCCACGAGGCAGCATCTCCATCAAATGTGGCACGTCAGGAAGCTGAAGCTGGACCAGTGCTTTCAGCTCCGCCTCTTCGAACAGGACGCTGAGAAGGTGAGTCACACCTGAGCCTGATGTCACCAAATGAGCAGGAATCATCACTAAGGGTTGTGCAATCAGAGAAAATGCAACAAGTGTAATAAATGTGTTGTATATTGTAATGGCTGTATAAGATGTGATAAATCAAGAACTTGATAAAAGGAATGGATTGTGTGTAAAACAAAGACGTCATTCCTGCCAGAGCGTAAGAATATAGATTAAACTCAAAAGGTAGATTAACTCAACACTTGCATGTTGCATCGTTGTAGCTGCTTCACAATAAAAGTCCCCCAATGATACTTTCATAAGTCAGATTGGCTTTTACTGTGAAAAAGCCACAGGAATATGTTGGACAGGGGAAGTGTTGAGTTAGTCATCATGAGTGAATGCTCTGATCATTAAAAGCTGTGCTAAATATTTGCTTTTGTTGATGGATCAGCCGTTCTGTTTACTGAGTCATCACGTTGTCATAAGAGGGTGGAATGTAAAAATAGACTGAGAGGCAAGAAAGTCGAAGAACACAATATTTGTTAAAAGTTTGTGTGCAAAAATAACATAATCAACACAAATCATCTGCTTTGGTTCAGTATAATAATATGATCCTCAGTTTGAAATTACAGGGCAGAGGCACATCTAGTATTTCCTCTTCATTCCTGCATTTTCATCTTCAGATCCATCCAGGATTTGTACTTCTGTACAGCTTTCTTTTCTCTAGGACAGTTTCACACAATATATTTTATTCAATGCCCTTTACACATCTGTGTCACTGTATATGTCTCCGGAAACTTCTTGGCAGTCCGAATAAATTAGCCTTTAGCATTTATCTAAACAGAGGAACACAGTTACCAGTTAATCCAGTGGAAAATCAGCCAGCATTGCTTCACTTCCATCAGCTAAGTGATTAGCTGTGGTTGTGAGTGAATGTTTGGATTCCATTCATCATTAACATACCAGCCTGTTTACAACAACATGCAAAACTACTCCAGTTTCATTCCAAAAGACTATATATGGAAAGATCACGCTCTCTGATATCAAGGGATCAGTTAAAGTAATATGGAAAAATACAGAAAATGCCTGCTGAGGATTACTGCAGACTGATGTGTGAGATTGTTGACATCTGCACAGCTAATAAATAACAATACACCCTGGTGACAAAGCTTACAGTTTTAAAGATGAGCGGATGCAAAAATACCAGTCGTCATGGCGATGATACTGTATGATGACCAAAGTCATATAGATGGATCCAGGATGGCGGAACCATGTCAACTTGTCTCTTCCTAACAGAGCTTTATGTTGTTTGGTAGTATCACAAGTGTTGTTGATGGGAGTGCAGCTTGTACTGTCACACACACACAAACACACACGCATGCACAGACAGGCAGGCGTCAGCTGACTCGGTGTGTTGTTCCACACTGAAATCCACATGCAGGAGCAGTAAATATTTGCTGTAAAGCAAACAGAGAAAAATCAGAAAACCATTTTGCCCACGTCAGCGTTGTCACGCTGAGGAGCTGCGGGGGTGAGCGGATGAGTTTACACTGTGGGAAACACTCACCTCTCGCAGTCGAGCCAGGGAAACAGTCAGACCTGATGAGGTGTTCGTTGTGTGGAAAACACTCCTAGAGAAATGACTGTGTAGATGTCGTGGTAACCATGGTAATCACGCAGGGCCACCCCCAGCCTCCATCTGTCTGCAAAGATTGATTCAGATGGAGAAGCAAGCGTGAAGTTGGTCCTGGCCTATTAGGCTTTACACTGATAAGCTGGTAAAGATGAAGCCAACAACAACAGAAAATGACGTTGGTGTTTTTCAAAGGAATATTCCTTTGTTTTTTTTTACAGTCTGGGTCATGTTTATATTGTTTGGCCACAATTTCTCTCAGTTATGGTGACGTTTTGCTCACTTCATTTGTTGTAGACACACAAGATTAGTCAGGGCAGCTGCTTGAAAATGTGTTTCATAATGTGTGAAGCACTCTGATCAAAAACAATCATGCAAGGATTCAGTCAAAGAATGAAATATAGTTTAACGCGTTGCTAATTGCCAGTAACTGTGTTTATTAATGACATAGTCAAGATCAATTGAATGACTCTTCTCTACATGCAGAAAAAAGTTTTATTTTAGTGTGAAAGCTCATTCTTGATGTTAGAACAGTCATTTGACAAAGAAATGTGAGTTGAATGTCCACACACTGGTTTTTCCACAGATTTCAACTTCAAAAACTATAAGTGAACTTTGAGTTTAAGGTTTGTCAGACAACAGTGTTTAAGTTTAAGAAATCCTTTCAAATTGATCAAGTGGTCTTTCACATGTGCTCTGATGGCTGCGTGTGCTCGCAGTGATAGAAAGGATTAATGTGTGAAGTAGTTTCCGATGTTATTTATGTTGCTGTGTGTGGTGTTTGTGTAGATGTTTGACTGGATCAGCCACAACAAGGAAGTGTTCCTGCAGAGCCACACAGAGATTGGCCGAGGTTACCAACATGCTGTGGAGCTGCAGACTCAACACAACCACTTTGCCATGAACTCCATGGTAGATAACACTTCCACATTACATCACTGTACATCACTGCATGACAGCAGAGGTTACCAGTATGATCAACACACAGTCAGATCTGCAAGTGTTAACTACACTCAGAATGAATGAAGCAAATACTAATACCAAACAAATCTGTATAATACAAAGTAGTAAGGCATAATTGATCAGTTTTACATATTTAAATAATTTTAGAGTTTTATAGAAACAACTAGCTAACAGCATTATTTATATTTGAGTGTCTTGACAGTATTTTATACTAGATGTTAACAATAATTTGATGCAGTTATAGTGATGACAGTCAGACCAACAGAATCAGTCACTTGGTTACAAAAAGCATGCTGTTAATGTTTTTTTCTTCTTCCCAGAATGCCTATGTAAACATCAACAGAATCATGTCAGTGGCGAGCCGACTGGCTGAGGCCGGTCACTACGCCTCCACACAGATAAAACAGATCTCAGGTCAGCTGGATCAGGACTGGAAAAGTTTTGCTGCTGCACTTGATGAGCGCTCCACCATCCTGGCTATGTCATCTGTCTTTCACCAGAAGGCTGAACAGGTGAGATCACGAGCAGAGCTTGACCTCTGAACTTTGCTGGCAGCAAAGCTTACACGAGGTGGAACCACACTGGCCATCATTGCAGAAATAAAAGCTGATACTCGCTCTTCCTAACCTGATGTAAGGACTTCTCTGCCATTAGAGGAGAAGCTTTTCCACTTAATGTGAGGCTGCTGTTGTTTGGTTGCTGATCTGGTGTCTGTCTGATCTAGGAGTCTCTCTGCAGCAGACACATGTCCAGAATGTAAATGTAAATGGGACATTTTTACTGTCTGATTATATTTAATAGATCAAACTGCTCTACTGCTGATTCTTGGAAGGTTGACATGGCAACAGATGGGACTTCTTTGATTCCTGCTGGGCTTTTGACATTAGCTACAAGTGTACATTTGAAAGAGCAGGAGATGAAACAGTAAAAGCAAGAGTGGCGAGGGCAGAGAAGGGATTGGCTGAGACTGAGGAAGAGAAACAGAAAAACAAGAAAATGTCAGGAGATGAAACACAAGATGAGGAAAGGGAGACCAGCTTAAGAAAGTTGGCAAGACTACAGAGAGAGTAAATGGGAGAAGAGAGTAAATGAGAAAGATTTAGAGAGAAAGAGAAGTGAAGGTTGTTTTCATTTTTGCAGCCACATTAACCCTGTTAGTAAATTATTTCAAAACTACAGCAACAAGACTAAAGATGTAAAACCCTGCTAGTCTTCTGGAGTTTGCAGGGTTTTTTTCATTTATTCCTCACACACATACACTCAGTTGTCAGTTTTTTTCAGCTTAAACTAATAGAGTCTAATACAGTGGTCCTGCAGTAAATCCTCCTTCATGGAGGTTATAATGCTCCGTTTTGTTGAAACAGTGTTAAAGATGTGTTGATTCAACTGTATGATCATTTTGGAGTGCTATGAACTGTACTACATTATACAAAGAGGTGTGTCTGTTGTTTAGCCTACCCTCATTGATTTGAATGCAGTGGACAAAATAATGGAAACACCTTTTAGCATAATGCAATGTAATTCAAGAGCACTGCAGACTAACACCCTCCAAACGAACCTTATAGCTGAATCAACACAGTTTCAACAAAAATGTGACACTGAAACCTTCCTGAAGGGAGGGCCATTGTATTAGACCGCATTAGTTTTAACTAGGTGTACTTAATAAACTGAAAAAAATTATGCTAAGGGAGGCACTACATAATAAAGGCAGACACATTGTAAAAGCAAATACAAGAATTTATAAAACAATAAATCATTTTGCATATCAGGTGACATTGCTTTACATTTTTGATAGAAGGGATCTTGAGGAAAGGAGATTAACACAGATACAATGCACCCAAGGGGATGCAAATGTCATGGCAGTCCAACCAGTAGTTGATGAAATATTTTTCTCTGGACCAAAGTGTTGGATGGATAGACAGATCACATGACTGGCCGAGCAACATCACCATCCTTTGGACCAAAACTCGGAAATGTGAAGATAGATATCACATTGTGAAAGGGTGAAAGCAGATAAGAATGTACAGAGTTGTTAGAAATCAGCAGCTGTAATGTGAATACAACTCTACATTGCATGGTACAAGATTTTCTAAGGGCTTTTCCATGTGTTCTTAGACTTGTTAGGTTCATTTTCATATGAATACACACTTTGAATGAATTTCTGTGTGTGTCTATGTTGCCTTCTCAGTTCCTGTCGGAGGTGGAGGCCTGGTGTAAAGTCTGCAGTGAGGGAGGGTTACCGTCTGAGATGCAGGAGCTGGAGCTCGCCATCCACCGCCACCAGAGCCTTTATGAGCAGGTCACCCAGGCTTACACCGAGGTAAACCAAAATATGTCAGAATGTGGTATGTAGGACAACATGGCTGTAGCATCTGTGATGTCTTTCAAAATTGAACCTATGAAACGTGGAGTTTCAGTTTACTGCTCACAACCATCTCTGTCAGCTAATGGCACTAGTTTTTTCACCAGAAGTTGTTTACAAAACACTTTCCTCACTTTTCTCCATTATAAATGTGTATTTCCCAGCATGCTTCAGGGGCCAGTTTCTAGTGTGTGATGTAGGAGAGCTCCAACTTGTGTCTGATGTTTGTTATTGTGAAAGTGACTGTTAAGAAAGACAGTTATATCAATTATAATACCATTTCTGTTGGCAGCACTGTGCATTTCTCTATGACTCCAGAGTACAGAGTCTCTCCTTTGTGCTGTTAAGTGCTGCTCTGTGGCAGCTCAGTGAGGCTTGCTGTGATTGGCTGTGATGACAGGGTGGCGTTGATCAGCTGGTGCGCTGCCACCGTCCATATCCGCTGTCTGAAAACCCTCCGTGTTCCACTAAATTTAGTCTTGGAACACTCCGGCTCTTCTCTGCTCTTTGCTGCAGTCTGAAGTTTTATCTTTAGACGGGCTGTTGCAGTGTTAGCTCAATTCATGCTTATCTGTGAAAAGATAAGTCCAAATATATACACACACACACACAAAGCCCTGGGCAGAGGCTCAGACTGAGGCGGTTAGGCTTGGCAAGCTACGACAGCATTGTTTCCTGTCAGAGTGCTGCAAAAAGTGACACGCTCACAGACTTGCAAGGGTTTTTATCTTGTGCTCTTGACTTGATGCATCTATTTAATGAGTTAAAAGGACAGCGCTGAGAGAGTTCCCTGAGGGGTTCGCTGAGGTCACCAACTAAAGTGACACAAACTGTAAGCAGAAGCTCGTCTTGTTTGTAACATCACATTCTCTATTTTGTTAAATAATAAGACAACACACATTTTGGAATCATTAACGTCAAAGAAGATGAAAGTGCAGGTGTTTTCTGCCGTGTGTGTGTGTGTGTGTGTGTGTGTGTGTGTGTGTGTGTGTGTGTGTGTGTGTGTTTGTTTGTGTGTGTTTGTGTGTGTGTGTGTGAGAGAGTAAAAGCGTGCTGAAGCTGTTCTTTGCTTGGTTGCTTTAAGTGAGACAGGAACTGAAATCGCTTGTGAAATTCCCTTGTGCAGCTTTGGATTCTACCTCCTGATAACGGCAGTGGCAAGCACCGCCTGGGTGTAGAATCATGTTTACAACCAATGCATGGGAAAACTACTTTTTAGCTATACAAACAGTACTGCTGAAAACAACTAGTTGACTAGTTGTCAGACAGTAGTGTGTATTTCATAAAATGCACATACATGGACCTGCAAGATGTTTCAACCACTGAAATAACTATCTCTCTAACAGTATCTTGAAAGTTCATCGTCCTTTTTTATTTTTAAATGATCTTCACTGATAAAAATTGTTTGTCACTGGTCTCATTTCTTGCAGAAAGAAAACAGGAGTCGCTGCTTGTATGTGATGCAGAGGTTTCAGTGGTGTGTTTCCATGTATAATTTAGCAATTAGCAGTAGGATATGAAATGCTGATTTAGAAAGTATATATTTGTTTTGGAGAGGAGAGAGAACAAAGAGAGGAGAGAAGCAGAAAAACATAAAATCCATGAACTCTGCTTGTTTTTTTGTCTTCCCTTCAGTCTGTCTTCATCTACCTGTTCTTTCTTTCTGTCTGTCTATCTGTGTAGCCTTTCTAATCTCTGTGTGACCTACCTGTCTGTCTTTCCAGGTAAGTCAGGATGGTAAAGCCCTATTGGATGTCCTCCAGAGACCTCTGAGCCCCGGCAACTCTGATTCGCTGACAGCCACTGCCAATTACTCCAAAGCGGTCAGTGCCATTATGTTCGTTTGTGCCGTAAGGGCTTTTTTGCTAGCCAATTACAAAAGATTAAATAAAAATCTAATACAATGCATGAAAAATGTCACTATCTAGTTAACATTTGTGTTACTTTGCAGGTTCACTGCATCCTCGATGTGGTTCACGAGGTTCTGCACCATCAGCGGCGTCTGGAGAATATTTGGCAGCATCGAAAGGTCCGACTGCACCAAAGGCTGCAGCTGTGTGTGTTCCAGCAAGACGTCCAGCAGGTACACACACATGCACAAAGCACACAACAAGCAAGTGAAATGAAAACATTAGGAGTGTGCTGGCTAGAGAGAAGTCCAAAAGACAGAGTGGAAGAGTGAGAATATATTGTTGATATTGGATGTAAACTTTGGTTTCTACAGAATGCCAGGTTTTTGTGGAACTTAGAAAAACACAATTCTAACAGTTTATTGCAGTTTTCAGTTTTATGTAACCATGAGGTCAGAGAATTTTCTTGAACCACAGAGGAGCATGTAATCTTGTATGTAAGCATGTAATCAAGTGAACAGACAGTAGTGATGTGTGTATGTATGATGAATTTTGCTCCATGGAACAGATGAGAATTGCCGCAGTGTGTTCATTCTTCTCGGCAGTCTCCTCGTCCCAGCTGAAGAGTGTAATGCGAAAATTCCTGAGATAAAACGCTGAGAGCGGATCTCTGCTCCGCTGGTACCGCTGCTCATATTTCACAGACAAGCAGACGATGTGGGTTTGGAGAGGTGTCAGCGCAGATTCCTGGATGTTTTAGAGATATTCAGGAGCTCAAAATTTAATATCGCAGCTATATTTTATGAGGAGTATTTTTAACCAGTAGAGTGTATGTCATCATTGTGGTAGGCAGAGGTCTTGAGTATTATTTTACTTTCTTTAATGTGATTGTGGGTCTGACAGTAATGCAGTAGGAGTGAGGTACAACCAAATACCACTGGCATTACTGAAAACTCTGGCATCTCAGCTTAGACTCCACATGTGCACTCACTGACAATTTTTTCTTTTTCCCAAAATCATGAACATAACAGTGCAGTAACAAGTACGCACAGTGACACTGATGCAAAGCAGCTGAAATCAGGCCCTGGCAATGTCATCCAACTGCAGAGTTGCTGCACTGAAGTTCCAGTTCAAGCTGTATCACCTCTAGGCAAAACAAGGAACAGCAGAAACAGTCAGGATCTGCAGATGTTGATGTGTTCCATCTGCAGGCAAAGAAAGTAACAGATAAGTTATGCAATTTGTTTGAAATAGGAAAACTCCAGCACACGAGAGAACTATGTCAATCCAGTCTACTGGTGACACAATAAAAACAAAAATAGCATGTTGGTTGGACAAAACAAGACATGAACAAACAAGACTGGGAGCTTGTGACTTTCCATGATTCTCTGACATTTTATTGAATAACTTTGAAGTGATGATTTGAAAAGGAGATTGAAAACGAAAAGAGTAATTAGTTGCAGCCTTAATGTAGTCATATAATCATTTAATGTTGTTTCAGTTGTCAGGCCTCCTTCATTTTCATTGAAATAAGAGATTAGCTTCGTTTGTTGGCACAATTGAAATTCTGTCTTTAAATGCTGATCATTTAAGTTTCTAAAGGATAACAACCTCAAATTGATATTTATGCCAAAGATTATAAATTGCAGGTTTTATAGTGTACTGGTTTGGCTCAGCGGTGTTGAGAGGAACAGAGTCATAGAGAGAGCAGTACTTGTAGCAGCAGTAGCAGTTGTTTGTAACGCTAATAGTAGTTGTAGCAGCAGGAGAATAGAACCATACAGACTCCAATACAGCGTCTCCACGCTCACACCATGCTGCTGCTATTACCATTTTTTTTGGTGGTCACGTTCAGTATTTCTGTAACACAAACACACACACACACGATAACTAACAAAAGCACATTGAATTAATTTAAGAGAGGGCTATTGTAAGTAAGAAAGAGAGAATTAGGGCACCAAGCATCAGCCATGCAAACTTTTATATGTGACCCACAAGAGAGTGTTTAAGAGATGTAAAAAGAAGAAGACAGAGAAAAATAGCGAGTGAAAAAGAGATCGTATCAGTAGGTTATAAATTAATTGAAAACAGAGCTTTGCCAACTGTACCCGTCATGCATCAGTTTCTATGAGACCCTAGAGAGAAAGACACAGAGACACACACAGACACACAGTGGGCAAGAGACATACATAGTAACTGAGACGAGGAGCAAGTGAGCGAGTATGCTCATACCAATAGTCTATAAATCACTGAAAACAGGGCTATTCCAACCAGAGCTGTAATGCTACAGGATATATGCGACCCCAGAGAGGAAGAGAGAGAGATGCAGAAGTGAAGGCAGAAAGAGAACATAGTAGGTGAATAGTTTTATTTGGCAGTTTTAGTTGCACATTCAAACAAAGACAGTCCAGCTGCAGTCAGCATGCTTCAGCTTGTGTATGTTATGCCCTTACACTGACCTCTCTGTGGCTCCAGCTGGACCGAGTACACTATACTAACGTCATGAATTACAACACTGGCCATCCGTACACACTGTTCATTCAAGGCCCAAAAGCCTTTTCTTGTAGATGTAGTGATGTGTTAATGTGTTCTGCCAAACGCAATGTTGGAACAGGGGTTATTGTCAAGAGAGTAAATTTTCAAATTTGAAGCTTGATCAGCTGCTTTTAGCTACACTCAAGGGGGTTGTTGAGGTCAAACCAAAATATGTATTCACATTTTATAGCAGTTTTCAATGTGACACAGATGTCAAACTATGTCAGCAGAAAAATATGTGTACACTTTACAGAAAGCGAAAAGTGGGAAAGTTTTATGTAAATAATATATTAAGATTTTTTTTCATACATTTGCATAGAACATAGTTGGTTAAGGAGACAAGGTAACAATGCAGAAGGAGCATGTATGAAATGACTGGAAATCTGCAGCTCCCCTCATTTTTATGGAGCGTTACAGTGAGTGTCAGATCATCGTGTAGCTCAATGTCCGGCCCACAACTTTGCTGCTTTGTTTCACTCTCACAGGTCTCACAGTGTGATTTTCAGCTGTAGATGGCAGCTGTTTTCAGAGAAAAAGCACTTAAAATCATCTCAGCTGGTTGGCTAATGTTTGTCACAGGGTTGTCATAGGGTTTGTTATTAATTCACCTGGTTTTATTCAGAGTATGTGAACCTGCGGCCTCACCGCTGAAGTGGTATGTGCAGGTGTGTGTGGAGGCTTTGGAGGTGTTAATGCATTGTAGACGGAGGTGGGCGGAGTAACAAAAAGAAGGAAATGTAATGTATCTACTTTTGCTGTTGAGTAATTGAGTTATAATGGAATTACTTTTTTTAATTAATAACCTGTAATGAGTTATTGATTTCATGCAAGTAACTTGTCCAACAATCGTCATAACATACTTCCTGGCACTGGCTGTTTAAGAGATGTGAAGTTGTGTATACCCCCTTTAAGATTATGATGTCCTTTTCTGTAAGATAAATCAAGCTAATGTATAAGCCTAGCTTATAGCTATGTTTGACATCATGCTGCAGATTCATGGGCAAATATTTACATTTCCCTGCACACATAATTGCACAATTAGCCTAAAGTTGACCTACAGGGAAATTAGTTAATCAAATCCACATTAAAAATACTAATTAATAGTTCTGGATTGTGGAAATAAAGTGCAATTTGCATTACAGTGTCCTTTAAGGGTTTCTGAAAATGTAATCATCAGTGGCAGAAAACACTACAAAAGAATGGTATAATGAAGAATATAAGCAAGTAATGACCAAAAAAGGAAGCAAATATTTAGCAAATAAACAACAAAGCAAGGCACCTCCAGCACCTGCCAGTCGTCTCCAAAGCACGCCGATGCTCAGGTTTTGGCCAAGTGTCAGAATATTCAACCTCCTGTTCTTCGCAGCTGCAGTGACCTACATTTCAGATCATGAAGGTTTCATCTGATCCATTTTTAATTCATTATGTCTGAGACCATTTTGTACTGCTGATCTGTATGTACACTGTCAGAAAAAAGGGTGCAGCGCCAGGAACACTTGGCTCAGCAGGTGACCTTTAATCCTGAGTGTTTGCTAGAGAGATGATCTGACGACGATCACTGTGTGCTCTCTCATCCAGGTGATGGACTGGATAGAAAACCATGGCGAGGCTTTCCTCAGCAAACACACTGGTGTTGGGAAATCCCTTCATAGAGCCCGAGCCCTGCAGAAGAGACACGACGACTTTGAAGACGTAGCTCAGGTGAGTCCGTCTGTCCGCGTGGGTTTCCACACAAGTATTGTAATGAAAAGTATGAAACACCAAACACCACAATGATCAATATTCTTCCAATAGAAACAGATTTTTAGTTTTGTCTCTTCGAGTGCTGCTTCTCTATGTCTATGTCTTTACACTGTGAGCTGACACTAAAGAGCAAAACTGTAA
Source organism: Seriola aureovittata (assembly GCF_021018895.1). Lineage (NCBI taxonomy): Eukaryota > Metazoa > Chordata > Actinopteri > Carangiformes > Carangidae > Seriola > Seriola aureovittata. The sequence continues at coordinate 4,299,040 of NC_079374.1, read as the reverse complement.
CTGATATGTTTTACTTCAACAGTAAATCAGTTACACCTGCATCCTCTTATGCTGTTATGGTTTCAATATAATGCAGTTGAATTTCTGAATGCATACTTGTAACTGAAAGTTTGTCCCAAAATAAAAATTGCGTCACTCTAAGCTTATGGAGTTCAGGAGTTGGTCAGCGGAGGTCCATGTCCATAGAAAAGATCCACTACCATGAAAATGTTAAAGTGATTTTTCTGTTTTTTTATTAAATGTTTTTTCGCCCGCCTTGCAAGCATCTGTAAGTAATCTGCCTTGATTAATCCCAAATTTTCATAACCACCATGTCTGGTGGTGGCAGGAAGCATGAAGATATGCTTCTACATAACCATTTATGGTTACAAGCCTTTCCTGAAAAATCTGCAGGAGATGTTATCCATTCCTGAATTTCACTGCTGCAGCCTGTTATGTAAGAAACACTTGAACTGAGGGTTTGAACGTAAAGATGAAAACAAAGAAGCTGGTTGAAGCTCTCGGTAGATGTTTGGAAAATGTGAGCAAATACGTGGCTTGTGTGTACAGACAATGCTGCAGAAGAAATGCTTTAGGTGACGGGCTTTGAAGTGGATGGACAAAGTAAAAAATGATGTTTTCTCCACTGTAGTTGTCAGTTGTCTGAAATAATTTGTTATTAAGTCATGTAAGTTCTCGGATAGCAGATGTGTGCGTGTGTGCTGTAGAGCAGTGCTTCAAAAACCAAACAAACACGACAATGTCCAACAATATCTTATGCAATCATGATCATCAAATCCTTACTACGTCTGCTGATGTTAAATATGCCTTATCACACACACACACACACACACACACACACACACACACACACACACACACACATATGCAGACACACACTGCAGGTATAGATGGTGCCAAGCCTTATTGGATTGCACTGTACAACCTGTCTTTTCTTATTTTTTCTCCTCTTCCTCTGCTTTCCTTCCTCATCTCATCATTCTCTTCGTCTTGCTCTCATTTTTCTATCTTGTTGTATCGAGCTGAAATCCCTCCACCTTTCCAAGCTCACCTCAGCCCACCACTGTGTTTCCTTTTGAGGCTTTCTCAACAAATTGAGTGATTTTTAGTCCCTGAAAAAAGCATAATATCATATATGACGTCCAATCCAGTCTCAAATCAAATAACAATAAAACAGGTGTCTACTCAGAATCCATGGTAGTTAATAAATCATTTTCTCACTTTGGTCGGTGGAGTTTCAGTAAGGTGATAATCCTATAAAACAGTGAATGTTAATCCTATAAATAGTGTGTAGTTGTGTAATCTGATGTTTACACTCTGGATTAGGATTAACCTTCATAACCTGCTGTGGATCAGCATTATTTGGGTCAGACTCTCTCTCACTCTGTTTGTTTCTCTGCTTTTTTCCCCACTAGCATTTCTGCGCAATTTGTGGTGTTTTGCTGGTAAAACTCTCCTCTTAGGAATATACATAACATTAATACATTTTGTACACATTTAAGATACATGCCAAGACATGAATACGTTAGTAAGTTTACCAACATTAAACTGTGACTGTCTCCCTCACACGCAAGTGAGTGTTTGTGTCTTTGTTTTTATGTAAGGAAGAACATGAGTGTCCATTTCAACTGAGCTGTTTGTATGTAGTGAGCTGTGTCCAACTGGGTGAGCTTTAATGTCCTTTTTACCATCATTACTGCTATTTTAACTTCAGCTCCCCTCATCTACATCTGATTATCTGCTTCTCCAGTCCAACCAACCGAACATGAAACAGAATGACTTAATGAAAACCCAGAACTCATTTACTCTCATTAAAGCTGTAATTCTCCAGCTTCTTCTCACTTCCTTAAAATTTAATTTCCCCAGGGAGGGTTGACACTGCTCCACCTGCTCCACCTCCAACATTTGTAGGTTGACAGGGAGGTCAGACAGTTACATTTTGTCAGGATATGGAAACCATGGTTTCTGTGGTTATTGCATTGACACAGTATGGAAAACATGAGTGTGTTTGGAAATGCAATGAAAACTAAAAAGCTTAGTTCTTTTGTTGTTGTCGTGGTAAATGGTTTGTAGCTCATGCTTTTTTAGGTCATTGCTTCGGTATTCGCGCTGTGTCATTACGAAGTGACTGAATTATTGAAAGGTAGTTTCTGGGTGGTTTCTAGGGTTTTTGCAGGTCATTTTTAAGACTATTACAGTGTGGTCATGAGAGTATTGGTTGGTGGCTGCTGAGGTTTTTTGGTGGTTGCTAGAGTGATAGGGACAGTTGCTGGGTTCTTCTGCATTGTTACTAGCTGTTTGCTTGGGTGTTGAAGCCTTGTCAAGGCATCACTAGGTGGTTGCTATTGTATTATAAATGGTTTCAGTGATGTTGTTCTGTGATGATAAGGTGTTTTGGTTGTTTGCCATGGTGCCACTGGTGTTTATTAAAGCCCAACTGATAAAGGATTTTATGGCAAATGCTGATTTTCATATTTCACGGTTTTAAAAAATCTGATAACAATACATCGTCTGATATGCACAACCTGGACACTGCAGTCACGAGATGAACAGACTGGGCTGGAGCTAGCTGGTAGTAGTCAGTAGAAGAAAAAATGACCACAGGATCCAGCTCTTGGCGAGTAAAAGAATGAAGTTTGATGATGAACCTACAACGTTCTAGTTAACTGCTGTTAGTAAGTAGAAAGCTGTCAATGCTAACATTGGCTATGTAGCAATAACAAAACTTATGAATAGCTCCTTTAATGGTATATTTTTTATCGATCTCTCAGTTTGTTCATTCAGTTTGTTTACTAAGTTGCCCTCATTCATTTACTTCTCCATTTTTATTTTCCGTTTCATTCATACATTCATTCATTTCTGTCCTAAAAAGTAAAAATTTGGCTTCTGTGTTCAGGTGACAGTGATGATTCTGCATTCCTGTCATCTCCCTGCTGTAATCCTCACCCAGAACCAAACCAGTCATGCAGCAAAGACTAATAATCTCTTGTAAATTATAATCTTTATCCTCTAAGTAATCCTTCTAACATATCATCTGAAATATCCATGCTGTAAGCTTTCACCCATATATCCCAACTCATTCCTGAATAATTGGATTCATAATGTAACATATTTTTCTCACTGTAGTACCACACCCCGACCTCCTGTAACCCCAAAATATGTCAGACGTGCTGTATTTCCTCGTGTGAAATATTCCAATGATAATCTCTCATACTTACTAGAATAGACCAACACTAAGCCAGTTTGTCCTGCTGATGAATGCTCAGAGCTTTAACACTCAGACAGGATTTGTTTCCTTTTTTTTTTTAGGGAGACAAAGGTAGATACAGGAAATGTTGTGATGTTGATTTACAGAAAATGGAATTAACATTTTAATGCAACATGATCCGTGTGTGTGTGTGTGTGTGTGTGTGTGTGTGTGTGTGTGTGTGTGAGTAGAAGAACAGTAACATAAAAGAGAAGAAATATATAATGCATGATGGAAAAATGATGATGATGATGAAGCTAATAGCTAATGGTGATGATAGATAATTATAAATGTAAGAACAGTGAAGAGGATGACAGTGGTGATGAAGATCACAGTGACGATAAAGAAGCTAATGACTAAAAATGTGAGAGTAATGATAACATTTATAATGTAATGAAATGACATGTCCTCTTTACAGTTTGTGAAGTGATAGTTATAATGATCACGATGATGTAAGTCCTGATCTATGAGAGGCCAACAACACTGATTCTTCGCATTATCTTTTCAAAGTCTAATGTTTTTTAATTTTAAGACTCCTTGGATTATATTATCACTTAAACCAATGCACTTAGAAAAGACTCCAGAATCCAGATATTGATAATGTTGTTGGTCATGCTGTTGATGATAATGAAGTCCCTTTCTTTTTTCAGAACACGTACACTAATGCTGACAAACTGCTGGAGGCGGCTGAGCAGCTGGCTCAGACTGGAGAGTGCGACCCAGAGGAAATCTACAAGGCAGCCAGACATCTGGAGGTCCGAATCCAGGACTTTGTCCGGCGAGTCGAACACAGGAAGCTGCTGCTCGACATGTCTGTCTCCTTCCACACGCACACCAAGGAGGTGGGGCAACCAAACACATGCAAACTCAAGAAGGAACACATTCTCAGACATCCTGCTGCTACCAGCGAGATTCACCTGAATTAATTCTAAATTTCATCATTAACCACAAACACTCTGACGTGGGTTAAGTGTGTAATTACATGTTTTAGTCCCATAAGGACAAACAGTTTCCCCTTGCCACAATTAGTGGCACAGCAGTCTGTCTTGTAAGTGGTATTATTTTAAGCATCCCCTCCAGGATACAGCAATGTTTAGGTGGTTAAGCAGAAGGAAAGTTCTGTGGTAATGGATTCAATACATTTACTAACCTACCTGTCTCTCCGCCCTTCTACCTGTCTGTGTGTCCAGCTGTGGTCGTGGATGGAGGAGCTGCAGAAGCAGCTCTTGGACGACGTGTGCTGCGACTCAGTAGACTCAGTTCAGACTCTGATCCAGCAGTTTCAGCAGCAGCAGACGGCCACGCTGGAGGCAACGCTCAATGTTATTAAAGAAGGAGAGGAATTAATACAGCAGCTCAGGTAATACTAAAATTTTTATCATAATTCATGATGGGGTTTTGAGAGGAAGAAAAATCAATAATGAAGCTCAGGTAATGATATTAATATTTATAATGTTATTAAATCGAGAGAAGAATTTATACAGCAGCTCAGGTAATAAATTTCACACTTAAATCATCATTAGAGAGTCAAATTCATACAGCCGCTCAGGTATGATTATGAATAATAATTAGCATTCTGGCACATGAATATGACAGATTTTTTCTTTTGGGAAATTGCACATTGTCTCATCTCGCCTTCTGTCTCCACTTTCTGTCTGTCTGTGTTTGTCCTTGTGCTTGGATGTAATTGCCAGCTTGAGTATGAATACTGGTTAGTTGACATATTATCTATAAGTTTATCCCCATTCTCTTTGAGACGGTAGAATGGAATTAAAAATTCAAAAACTAGTAAGCTCCAGATGGTCATGTTTTTGTATTTCACAATAGTTTCAAATAAATAATGAGGTGAATAATTTTAAATAAATATTTTCATTCAAACCTGAAAAAACCTTTAAAATCTTGTCAACAACTAAACAGTATACGTGCCTACGTTGTTTAATTTTCTTGCCTCTTTTCCTGAAAACATCTCTCTCAAATAAGAGATGTGTCAAAATGGGATTCTGTTGTCAGGAAGGTCTTACTCTGTGTCTCTTCCCACAGAGATGCAGCCATGTCAACCAATAAGACGCCACACTGTAGTTCCATTGCACATATCCAGGGGGTGCTGCAGCAGCTGGACGAGGCCCAAGGACAGATGGAGGAACTGTTCCACGAACGCAAAATCAAGCTCGATATCTTTCTCCAGTTGCGCATCTTTGAGCAGTACACTATAGAGGTTAGTGAGGGAGAGTGTCTGTTTGGTCAGTATCAAGGTGGACAATTCAGCAGGTACTTAAGCTTATTTTGACAGATATACTGCTGATTTTTAATGTGCAGCTCATTGGGAGCTGCATAGCTCTGCTCTGGGGCCCTGACGCACCAGTCTGACCTCCTCAGAAGTGCCACTGACAAAGGCAGACTGATCGATGCATTGCCTCTCATTGCTTCACATCTTCTGTTAGCACTTAAACACACCGAAGACAACAGCCAAAGCTAATGACCTTCGGCCTGTTATTTGCTCAAAATACAAATTTTTTAAAGTTGCATCTGTCACTGCAAAGTTTAAATTTTTCTAGTTTTACTGTTCAGTTTTCAGCCTGGGGTTTTTTGCATGTGGACAAAGGGAAGAACTAGTCAGAGCTCTCTCTTACTGACTGCCTCCACTGTTGATTCAACATGTTCATTCAAGCCAACAGCCACTGATAAGAACTAATTAGAGCTGGCAGTGATAGACACACCAGATTAAGCAACAATGGCCCATTGCCACCTGATGGTGGTGAAATGTGTAGTTAAATGTCTCTCCACCCAACATCTTCTGATCCCTTGTTTCTTCTGTTCCTGTAGGTGACAGCAGAGTTGGACGCTTGGAACGAGGATCTGTCTCGTCAGTTGAACGACGCCAGCCGCTCGGGCGGGAGCAGCAGTGGCAGCAGCGGCTCTTCCTCTGGCAGCGCAGAGGACATCGGCCTGGCTGAGCAGCGGCTGAAACGGCACGCAGAGAGGAAGGCAGCCATGAATAACATGACCTATGAAGTGATGCAGCAGGGTCAAGACCTGCACCAGTACATTATGGAGGTTCAGGCTTCAGGTAAAACGCACACAAAAGCTTTTACTCCATCAGAATTACAATGAAAATGGGAGGAGAAGGAGTGAGGAGGTAGATTAACACGGATACAAACGATTGAAGCAAAGAACATAGAAACCTGTGGTGTGCTTTAAAATTAGGTTCTCAGCTCCCGGAAATAATTTCCCACCATACCCTTGTGTTTTGTTTTGGACTGGAGCTCACACCTGGCATCATTTTGCGTCTAAAATGCCTCCCAAGAGCTTTTTAACAGAAACATTACATGCATGCCAAGAAGCCAGAAACTAGTCACTACGTACACTACAAATATTCTTTTCAGGGATGCATTCACATTCACACTGCACTCAGTTGTTCTCATGTGTGTCCCTGATTCCCTCTGAATGTGCCTGAGCAGGCTCACATCTGGATTTACAGCTGCCCACTCTACAGTATAGGAGAGAGGGAACTCTGATGCTTTGGCAGCACCGTGAACTGTGATCCCAAAGCATGTTGTGTGGAACAGAGAGAGAATTAGGTTAAAAAATTGTCACAGCACAATCCTCTTACTGTGTGTATATTTGTGCTGAGGTCTCTGCTTCAGTCACCATGCCCCCCGGAGTGATAAATCTCTCTCACACAAAAAACACACTCACTGTCTCTAGCAGCGCCAGTTACTGGAGAAGAAAGGCATTGTTAGCTCTCTGATCACAGACTGGGTATAAAGACACACACTTCTCTTTTATTAAAAGCTTCAACTAGTCAGATATCTGCAGCTCAAACAAAGTAATCGGCTGCAGAAATCTGTAATATTACAAGATTAAATGATCGATATTGAATGATGCCAGGAAGCAAAGAGGCATTCATTCAGTATACAGTATTACATCTTTTATAACTAAATCAGAAATCCTCCACTTAAATTAGAGTAGTTTCCACCAGTATTTAACAAGCATGACCGCTTAGTTAGGGATCATGATTTGATTCACATGCAAGTAAGTTAAAGTTTAAATTACACCCATACAGTAAAAGAAATGCAAAAGTGTTTGTGTATGTTTGTCAGGGATCGAACTGACAGGGGAGAAGGACATGGACTTGGCCTCTCAGGTTCAGGAGCTGCTGGAGTTCCTCCATGAGAAGCAGCAGGAGGTGGAGCTCAACGCACAGCACACGCACACACGGCTGGAGCAGATCCTGCAGCTACGCCATCTACAGGCCGAGGTTAAACAGGTAAACACATGGGAACGCGAGCACCGGGCTGCTTTCGAATCATTCTTCTTTACCATCCTGTAATTACTTATTTATATATTTATATCATTCCCATAGAAACAACTTATTTGGGGAAATTTTAAACACTATGGTGGTGCAAAGCAGCAGGAGGAGTGGTGGCTGGTTCCAGCAAATAAAACTTCAAATGCATTTTTGTAAACCCTTGTATAAAAAGTATTTTAGCAAAAAAAAAAAATTAAATGAATACAAAAATCCTGTTGTACAGTGTATGTTGAACTTTATGCATACTACGTGTCAGTGCTATCATACTGGACAGTAGAGTCACTTTTAAGAAAACTACATTTATCTACAAAATATCCTGAGCATTATTCTGATCCTGAGCCAGAGAAGACGAGAAAACTACATCCTAAAAAGGAAATAATATGGAGCTTTAATGGAGCAAGGTGGATTTGCTTTTATTATTAGAAACAAAAGGAATCATATTAGGGAAGTACTCCTCCGTTTTGGAGAAATGACAAGAATAACAGCCAGCTCTTCCCTCTTCCTGCCCAGTAAAGCAAATGTTTTGTGTTTTTCTGGAGAAACTAGTGCAGATGTGAATGTGAACATGCTGTGTGTTGAGACAGGAAGCGCACTGCTGCTGCAGATGGATATGACTGAATAATTTATGAGGTTTATGGCAACATGCTAATAACACACACACACATACACACACACACAAACACAAAAACAAGAACACACTCTCAGTCCACTCTTTCTCTGTCCTGTAGAATTTGCCTGATCATGGATCTACTGCGAAACCAATATTTCCCTTCAGCCACAGTTCAGTGAAATGCAGAAAGTAGTTCCAATAATTGTGGGCAATGTAGGTCAAGTGTGGAATAATAATATATTGTATGTAATGCATGACAAAGATGCAAATAAACCCGCACAGGCACAGTGATCAAGAATTTCTTGAATGTAAATCAGCGTCAGCTCTCTGCTAGTAGGTTTGACTGTTAACACACACTCCAAAAGAAATCCTAAACATTATATTGAATTTTCCTGTTTAGTTGTTCACAAATCAAAGTAAACCTTGCTGTGATTATGTCATGGATCCTCCACATTACACTTTACAAATTAAAGGACAGAAAAATGGCTGCCCTTTTTTGTTGTTGACCATTAAAAGTAAACCATGCTGTTTTAATAGAGGCTGTAGGTAGTTGCAGTTATTGACCATGAAACAGGAGACAGGTGAGCCACACTGTAGAGGTTTCACCAGCACATTCATTTATTCGACAAAATAGATTTTAGTAGCACTCCAGACACCATAACA